>NC_071118.1:8945000-9307500 GCF_024256425.1 Clarias gariepinus | reverse complement strand
CACTCACACACATATATTCATCTTTTTTTCCATTCCTTTATCCAGCACAGCTGCATGTCGCTTTGCTCTTTACTGTGACTGATGAGATGTTTGCTCTTGTATCCTGCTCTGCTTACATAAGAGCACTAGGGTGCAGGGCTTGTGTTGGCTTCAGCTTCAGTGCAGTCTATCAATCTTTTTTTCTTTTTTTTTTTTTGTGTTCCAAACAGGAGAAAAGACTGAAGGAGAAGGCGGCACGTAGAGAAGCAAGCAAGCAGGCTAAAGAGGTGAGTTAGAGTTTTCGCAATACACCATCAAACATGGGGATTGGATTGCACTGCTGATGCACTAATGATCTAAATGGATTATGTCCCTTCTGTTATAACTCAATAATCATCAATTTGGGAGTTAAATGGATTAGTCATAGAGTCCGTACTGTGCCTCGCCTGAAACGAGACTATTTTAAAAAGCCACCGTCAAATCCTGACATGTGAAAAGAGGTAATCAGACCCTAACCCTAAAATTATCCGTGCGAGGAAACAGGGTGTGAGTCACACCATTAGATGGGTGCTCTTAGTATGCAGCCTGTGAACGGGCAGCCCATAATTTTGCACTGGCAGCTGTCGTGTGTCCACTCTTTCTCTCTCTCTTTCGCCACTTGGGGATATCTCAGTTCACATCCATATGGAAATGCAGCTGCTCATTCAATTGTCTCCTGATCAATGCTGAGACCTGTCCAAGGACGGTTCATTATTCATCAAGACACGCTCCCACCCCCTCCCCTAAATAGAGAATTCCCCTGGACTCCGCACTCATCCGCACCCAGCACCATGTCAGATTCCTACGTTACCTCAGCATTCAGTATGCTTATCCCTATGAGCCTGGGGGAGGAATCGTTACACCTGTAAATGAAGTAACTACATGTGTAGCAACTGAGAGATTCCTTATAAAAGAGAATGCTGCCAGAGATGAGTAATGTAAGCACAAGTTTATATAATGGTATGCATTGCAGTACGCACCATTTAAGTAACCTTAAAAATGCAGGCTGTATCATATCATATTTCAAGAATACATTGTAGTGATGACCATGCAGCTCTTGTAATGCAAATTTTACAAATGCACATAAACATCTGAATGGAAAAACCTGGGGCTAATTAGCTAAGATGTAAAATTTGGTGCATCAATAAGAGATGCGGAAAAGTGGTAGATATTATAGTGGTACAATCGTAATCATACGATAATCACAACATACTCCTAATACTCACTAGTTTTCCTAGATTAACTTAATGAAAGAAACATTTACCAGCTATTACCTATATTCTTACCTACTGTACATCCTGGACACTTCAGTATGCAAAGTAATAAAAGAAGAAAATGCCACATTTATCTGCAAACAGCTGAAGCTAAAAATGGAGTTGAAGTTATTAAAATGTTTCAGGCTTGCCCGCAGTAATCCATAACATCATGGAACAATTTTAATGGATTTGTAACCTACTGAATAGTGTACGCTCATTTACTGTATGTATAATGAAACAAACCAGCGAACAAATGTCCAAAAAAAGTCTTAGCGACACCAGTAAAGCTGTGCTGAGCCCCGAAACATTCTGCCAGCATTGTACTACTTAATGTTTATAATATATACGAATGTTAAACGGTTCAGGGTTGATTGTTGTGTATGGAAGATTAGCTTCTTTTTTCTTTTTTTTCTTTTTTTATCTATTAGGACCACACATCATACTTTCTGTTCATTTATCATAGTGATAAATGGTGTTGAATGACCGTAAAAGTGTTTTACCTCCTGTTATCAACAGTTGCTTCCCTCACCATCAAAAACAATTCAGCTTGTTGCCAAGCATTCACTACGCACACTTCGTACACTAGTCTTCTCTACTGGAGACTTACCTACAGTATGAATGAAAACTTCACTTTTAGGAAGAAAAAATAACCTTTGAATGTTTCAAATCTCGGCCACTGGAAATCCTTTACTAATATCATCATAATATAACTAGTAGGGCTTATAAAACACATTTACGCTACCAGTCAATAGTTTGGACACACCATCTAATTCTATCAGATCTCCTGATTTTTTTTTATTCCTTTGTACATTGTAAAACAATGCTAAAGGCATCCAAAACATGCAATAATCTCCATAAAGCCTTCATAACGGATCTAATCTGAGGTGCTGGTGATTTTTGAAGCTGGTGACTCTAAATGAACTTCTCCTCTGCAGGAAAGGGAAGTTTTGGTCTTGTCTTCCTGGGAGGGTCTTCATGAGAGGCAGTTTTATCATGGTGCTTGATTGGTTATAAAATTGCACTTGACAAGAACTGTTCCAGAACAGCTGACCTTCGTGTCTTTAAATAACAACTGACTGCTGTAATTGTTTTCAATTTCAATTTCCTAATGTCAAATGTGTAATTTCATGGTTTTCCAGTATTGTTCTGGAATGTAGAAAAGAATTCAAGTTTTTTGAGTTAACACACATGTATATAACCATAAGGGTGGTGTAGTGGTTAGCACGGTCCCCTTGCACCTCCAGGGTCCAGCCTTTATTTCCGTCTCTTGTGTGCATGGAGTTTGCATGTTCTTCCTGTGTTTGGTGGGTTTCCTCCGGGTACTCCGGTTTCCTCCCACAGACTTGTAGGTCGGGTTAATTGGAATTTCCAGATTACCTATAGTGTGTGAATGAGTGTGTTGGTGAGTGAGTTATTTGTCTGCCCTGCGATGGATTGGCACCCTGTCCAAACTGTACGCCGCCTCGTGCCCTAAGTCTCCTGGAATAGGCTCCAGGCCCCCGTTACCCTGAATTAAGTGGTATATAAGATGAGTGAGTAAGTGTATAACGATATATTTGTTAACTTTATCATACATTAGCCATTAATATAGAACTTTAGAGCTTCTGTAGAAAACACCTTTTGACTAGTCAGATTTAAAAAAAATTGAGAGCGTAGTTGTTATACATGGGCTTGTGTCGATGCTGATAGTAATTTTATGCATTACTTTCATTGAAAAGAATGTGTGTTTGGGCAGTACTCATTTTTTGCAAAAGCCCTTGAAGACATAAATTACCTACAATATTTACATTTCTAGTTAGTTAGCCAGTATGTACCCAGTTTATGATGATTACCGGGTAGACTTTAAACTAGGTGACATCTGAGTTAAAGCAGGCACACATAATCAGCTTGAAACACAAAGCGCCTAATTTTCCTCGTGCCCTGTGAAGTGTGAGCATGCTGTGGCCTCGAGGGATTTTTGTAATGAAGTGTGCTTATGAATGATGAACACTGTTTTAGGGTTAGATCAGCTGATTAATGAGTGTTCTGCGTAAAACGTGCAGCCTTAAACCAGAAACGTACGCTTTATAGGGTCAAATATACGAACCTTCTATCCCTGTTATTAATCATCTGTATATAAAAAAATTTTTCAGCGTCGCGCCAGAAATTATTTTAGGAACTTTCCGCGGACTGCAGTATTTGAGAGAAACACCCCAGTTAGTTAATCACACATTGACATCAATTTTGTAACAGAAAAGTTCACACTGAAAATGTGCTGGCCATATTTTCAACTGTGTTTATGCTGACATTAAAGTTGAGATGTAGATAAGATGCTTTTAAACACAATAGAGTGTGAAATTTTAATACCGAAGAGAGTAAGGCTGCTTTCACACTTTCACCCCCCCCCCAGCACCCAGTGCATATTGTATGTGAAATCCTACAGGAAGCGTCTGCAAGGCAGATGGAATGTGGCTCTGCCATCTGTGCTTTTTAAATTTTATTTTTATTTTTTGTGCGTAACAGTAATGCTCCAAAAATTGACAGAATTTTTTATTGCTTTTTTATTTCTCAATCAATCAGGGAGCGGCTTGGGGCGCAACTGAGGGGAGAAAAAAACAAAACAAAATAGACACAGTGCTGGGTGTTATGGCATAAAATTAAAGAGGAAAAACTATAATATCCAAAGTGCAGTGTAACTAAAAATGACAGGTCGGTTCAAAAAGGGAGACCGAGACAGACCCAGAGAGACGAAAGAGTGAAAGTGTGATAGATAGGGAGGGTGAATGAGAGACATACAGAGATGAAAAGAGGAGAGGGACAGACGGTGCGCAAGAGATTAACTGAGAAAGACCGCCACATTAGTACTGTGCAAATGTCTTGAGTCTCCCCTCATTCCTTCATATTTTGCTAACAAAGAACCAGACGTTTTTGTATTTTCAATGTAATTTTGAGGAATAGTTCTTCAGGCTTCCTAAAGGCCTTTTTTTTTTTTGCTCTCATTTTTGGCAAATGTTTGGCTCCACCAGCTAAACAAGGCCCTTAATCCTGTCTCCTACAGGACACTAGATCCTGGATTAAAAAATTTAAGGCATAAACCAGTGAGAAACAGGTGCAAATGAGGGCTGGTAATTAGTATACAGGTTGAAACAGATGTGCGGGGAAATGAGGCTGCTGCTGAGGTTTTTACTTAAAAAGTTACTTTTAAAATCGTATCTTCATGTACAGTACGTTACAGCCTGTCAAAATCGAACTTTTGTTTCCTTTCTTTAATTTAATCTAATCAGTATGCCAAAGATTAGACGAGGTTTGACAGGCATAAAATATTGTTTTTGCACCAACAAGGTGATTCGCAAAAAAGCTACTAGCTAAAAACGTAATACATCTTGGCAAGGTGTACAGTGTGTCCTTGAAAATTTCAAGGAAGCTGGACGAGCTGAGGACAAAAGAATAATACATAATACTTTACTTTAATATGAAGAAATGAGGGGTGGGCTGAGACTTACAGTACTGTACCTAAAGACAGGGAGAAAGGGGTGGACAGCCAGGGCGGGAGACAGATGAGCAAGAGAAAGATACGAGAGAAAATGAGATGCAGAACGGCAGAAAGTGGAAAGGAATCAGTGCGACATAGAGAGAGAGAGAGAGAGAGAGGAGGAAAAAGAATTGTAGTAATAAAGAGAGTAATGAGGAAAGAACAATTTTATTCTAATGTTATAATGAAAGGCTCTTCTAGTGTTGATTTCTGACCCGATTTGTGACAGTCCAGCAGTGATCATGTGACACGAGGAATCGACCATAGACATCAGTAGTACTGATAATGTGGAAACGATAAGAATGTGCAGAATAACTTTTGTTTGTTTTGAAAGTACTCACTAATCCAGGCTTCCTGTTTCGGGCTGTGGGAATGAAACAGTGCTGTAGCGTGTTGATTAGAATTTTAATTGCAGTACTGGTGTTTAATTGTGATTGCGGTACATGGTGAGTGCATCTCGCAGAAATGTGTAATGATCACTTGTCTGCCTGAATGAACTGATGTAACGACTAATTTGACATGAGAGACTGGTCGCCAAGCATTCCTGTTTACCATTACTTCTTCGTGGCAATTGTGAAGTTCAGTGACCTGCGGAGATGAACCTGTAAAAATCCAGAATATCAACACCATGTTCAAGAAATGATAGTGCTCTGATGAGATTGTAAAAAAATAAAAAATAATAAAATGGTTACGTTTTTCATTCGGTTATTCACGCTCAGACGCTGGCTGTGTGGTGCAATCGCTTTTGGACCCGTGTATGTGTGTGCCTGACGTTTATATACACAAGAACTGATGAGACATGGTTTACGGGAAAGATGACATGAATTTCAAGTAGTTGCAAGCTGCAGCCGCTTTAGGAAATGATTTCCCGGGCTGAAGTGATGGCGCAGATTTTGGGAGGGTGAGATTGAGGAGTTATTTAAAGCAAGGAGCAAAGTGATGAATGTGTAAATGAGAATGCGTTCAGTGTTGTGACTGGTGAAACAGGCGCCTAGGCCCGGGTAATGTCGGCGAAGAAAAAAAAATGATGCTGCGTGCTAACCCTAATGCATTTTAATCACACCTTACTAGCAATAAGTGTGCAGACATTTATAACCCGAGCCGTCGGTCGGTCGGGCGTATTCACGCTTAAGTTTTTCGCCGTATCGTGCTTTACCTTTGCTCTTTCCCCAAAGTCCCTCTCTCACACTCCTCACACTTTTTTCCCCCTCATCACTCATTGTAAATCATTGAAGCTTGAGCTTTGCATGTGTTGATGCGAGACTTTAAACCACAGACGTGTCAGCAGAATTTTTAATGAATCTCACACACAGCACAGGATTGCTGTTTTATCTCTTCCAATCCCATAATACACAAAAATTTACATCTAATCCTCAAACATGCATTTTTATATCGAGGGTATCGACTTATTCTCTGATTCAGCTGAGTTGAAAGCATCGTTTATAACTTTTCCCCATCTGCAGAATTACCTCTGATTAAATCTGCAAAATAAGTGGACAATCCTAAAAACAATAAATAAAGGTCCCAAATAAAAAGACATTTATTGCAATATTTGCATAAATTTCAGTTCACTGGGGTAGTGTAGCCAATTTTTTCTTTTCCTCTTTTTCTTTCTCTTTTTTTATTTTTTGGGGTTGTTCACATCAATCTTTCCAGTCTGCTAAATCAATTTTAGATCCCAGATCTGTTTCCCGCTCCTTTTTATTCTTATCTCTATTATCCACCTTTTGTGTCCTTCAAGAGCTATTCTACATGGGAGACGGCAAGCCCATCTCCAAACAGCTATAATTTGTAACATATGAAGCCGTGAACCTATAAAAATGAATAGAAGTCTAAAAGAACTTGGGAATATTAAAGTTGCTTCTAGGCTGTTGAGAGGAGAGAATATTATTACCCCATACCTCATTTCCATCCACATTTATGCCCTTAATCTTCCAGTCAATAAGCACAGTGTTGAGGCAAGGTGGGGAGTCTGGATTTTCATGAAAGGGGGTTAATAACGAAAAACAGCAACTAAATTCCTCTGACTTGTTTTTGACCTGTCTTCAGGTATATATCCTGATAAATCTAAAGATGAAGCAGGAGAGATGTACTCTCTGGATTGATGAATAGAGCAAGGTGCGCTGCCAGTGTTGGGCCCTTGAGCAAGACCCTTAACCTTGTCTCTTCCAGATGCTATATCATGGCTTAAAAAGCTTAAGGCATAAACCTGAGAAACAGGTGCAGTTAATAACAGGTGATCAGGCTGGTGATAAGTATACAGGTGCTGCTGAAGGCTAAGTGGTTAAAACAGACGAGAGGGGAAATGAGGTTGCTGCTGAGGTAGTTACATAAACAACTAATTTTTAAATTGTACCTTTGGCATTTTTTGCAGTAAAACATTTTTTCCCATTTCTTTAAATTAGTCTACTTAATATGACAGTCTGTAAGGAATAAAATGCTATTTTTGTGATTTCTAAAAAGCTATTAGCTGAAAATTTCTATCTTGCCATGGTGTCCTTGACAAATTTGAGGGAACCGGAGAAGTGGAGGACAAAAGAAGGTTCAACTGATGAACAGTACCTCAATGTTAAATTCTTAAGAAATTTAAACAATTCTTTAAAAAAATCCAGCACATGACCTAAATAATGGATCTGACCATTTAGTTCATCCATCTACTGCTTGTCGAAGCATCATCAGAAATGGTCTCAATGAAAGGGTGACTGCCAAAAAGCCATTCTTAAGGAAGGGAGACTGTAAAATGGCTGGCATAAGCAATCTCCTTAGTTGTTTTCTTTGCTTGATACAAGGCAATAATTTGACTCTTCTGAAATGGCAACATCTTTGCCAGAACTGCAGGATATTTACATTTACATTTAGGCATTTGGCAGACGCTCTTATCCAGAGCGACTTACATTTTTATCTTATTACACATCTGAGCAGTTGAGGGTTAAGGGCCTTGCTCAACAGTGGCAACTTGGTGGTTGTGGGGTTTGAACCTGGGATCTTCCGAACCGTAGTCCAATGCCTTAACCACTGAGCTACCCCTTGTCTTGTGACATATCACATAGGGTTTAATAACTTGTTTCCAGGTGAAACATATTAACCGCTGCCGTAGTTATCAAGTGGATGCTCATAACTATTTGCTTAGTTAAATGTTGTCTTTTTTTCCACCTTCCATCATTCTTCACACAATACTTCATAATGACAAAGGAAAAGCAGGTGTTTTAGAGTGTTCTGTTAATTTACTGGAAAAAAAGGCTGAAGTGTCCCATTTACATACGCATTCAGACCCTTTGTTATTAGACTTGCAATTGATCTCTGGTGCATCCTACTCCTAACAATGTCCACCTATGCCTAATTGAATACATTGGATGTAATTAGGAAAGGCGCACACCTGTATCAATAAGGCGTCACCATTATGTATGTCAGATTAAAAACAAAGTCATGAACTTGAGGGAATTATCTCTAGACCTGCAAGACAGGATGGTGTCGAGACTAATATATATATATATATATATATTCTGCCTCGGTTTGGTGTGGGGTGGTTGCTTGTGAGGGTGCATTAGCTTTTTATATGCAAGCAGGTGGGCTCCAAGGAAAAGAGGTTGGGAACCGCCGGATTAAATAATAGCACTATTTATTTGTGCCAGGGTTTTCTTTATCAGTGGCACTGGACTCATTTGAAATTCAATTTAATTTGGTGAATATGACAAAGTTTATCTGTGAAGATAAACTACCCAATTTGTCAAGGTCATTCTTGACTGTTAAAAAAGGAGAAGCTTGAAGTTGTGGGTGAATACATTTTTGTGGTGTGGGGAAATTTACATACATAAATATTTGGACTCTGAGGGGGATGATCGAAAAGGTTTGGAGATGAGTGGTCATAATGAGAAATTTATTTTATAGCCAGAGAATGTCATATTTGCTAATTAGTTTGATTAACTTTGGGTGTTTATTGCCTGGGGGTGTGTAGGTAAATCAGGACATCATCAGCATACACTGAAATCTTGTGCTGATAATCACCCAAAAGGAAAACCTTTAATATCATTTTTATGTCTTACAGATGTGCTTTATCCAAGGTTTCATGGATAAAGCAAATAGTGATGCACTTACCTTCTGTAACCCCTCGATCAGTGCTAAAATGTGCAGATCTATGACCATTTTTATTGACAGCAGAAGATTGGGGAGGTGTATAGACTCTGTATTAGGTTAATAAAATCACCTCCAAACCCGAATGTAGAAAGGCTATAAACCAAATATGGCCTTTCTAGCCAATCAAAGGCTTATTCATCATTGAACGAGATAACTAAAGTCTCTAAGCTTCAGAGAAAAGTGTGCTCTGTTACATTTTAATGGTCTTCTAGCATTAGGAGAAGGGTATTTCCCTCTGACAAATCCAGTCCGATCGTTACTGATGAGAGAAGGTACAACTTGATCCAGCCTTAAGGCAAGGGTTTTAACAGGTCATTAAAGGTGAAGGTTTACAAAAATATAGGTCTGTAGGAGGAGCATTTCTCTGAGTGGTTTAATTTTTTTTTTTTTTTTTTTTTTAAGAAAAAAGCTAATGAGATTTTGGTGAAGTCCAATAGTTTTATATGAGTACTGAAACATCATGCAGAGATGAAACTGCACGTCTATAAACCTTTAGAAATTCAATGTCAATATTTTGAATTAAATATTGGCTTAAATTAAGAAGTATATAATGACTCATAAAAACTTCATTTCTTTGATCAAGTCTTGCTCCTTGATGTGCTTTGGATATAGGACCTGTTTCTTTAAGAAAATTCTAGAAATTAATTTTATGTTTTAAACAAACTCACGCAGTCTTTGCCTAGCAAAGAAAACCTAATTTCTCTGTCTCTCTCTCTTTTTTTCTTTTTTAATATTGCTTTTAAGCTGTTTTAAGCTCTTCTCAGTCATTGATCAGAAGGGCAAGTAGTTCAAATTCAAGTTTCCTCTGATCAACTGTACTGCTTTTCCTCTGGTTAGCAAATGAGTCTCCAGTAAAGCTGTATGGTCAGATGTAAAACTACTAGAACTGTGCACATTCCACAGTGATTTGGAATTTTACATTTTATCATTTTGGTGCATCACCCCAAGGCCAAGTTCATTATAAATAACTAATATTGCTATATATTTTTTCCTACTTGGGAAGAGAAATAGCAATTAAAGTCACCAGCAGTAATGGTGCTATCACTACTAGTAAATTTAGAGATGGTAAGTAGAATAAAGGGTTTTGGTTTTGTAAAGGAGATAACAAATCTATCCGTCATATCTTAACATAACGAATCTATCCGTCATATCTTTGGGAAGCAGTAACTGCTTATTAACATATAAACCTACCCGCTGTACCTTTTTCTGTTTAAAGATCCATCATATATCTGCCCTAGCCAGTGTCACTTATTAATTTACAGCTACAGTATTCCTCATACATTTTACCGTACTTTAAGCCTATAAAGTATCTATCACTCATTGTGTGCATCATTTGCCATGAGATTATATCTAAGGCTCTCATGATTAACGGATATGCGTACAAAAAGGGAAACTCTTTATAAGAAGAACAATCTGTTTGCCATTAAACAAGAATTATATAAAGAATACATTCAGCCCTTACAAAGGTAATAGGCTACCCATGCCATATTTATATGCTGCCCTCAAGTGATAGCATCTCCTGACAGCACACAGAGCCCCCAACGCCAGCAAGCGGCAACGACAAGAAATGACTGTGGCCCTTTGGCTCAACCGAGGATCCAGTGGCCTCAATCCTCAAAGAAAGCTGAGTGGCACCAGTTCGATGAGGACGTGAACCAGATCCTGGAAGTGGCATGCAAGGGGGATGTGGATCATCGACTATTAACAATGACCACACTCATAGTGAACATTGCAGCTGAGCGATTCGGAACGGTGACATTCAAACCCACTCCATCGACATACACTCCAAGTCACAGAGTGAGGAGAATCAAAAGTCTCAGGAAAGAACTCAAGCTATTGAAGAGGCAGTACAAGGCAGCAGGAGAAGTAGAGAGGGTTGGTCTTGTAGATCTGAGAGGAATCCTAAGGAAACAACTCTTGACCCTTTGCAGGGCAGAGTCCCACAGGAGGAGGCGGAAAGAGAGAGCAAGGAAGAGGGCAGCATTCTTGGCCAACCCTTTCAAGTTGACCAAGCAGCTCCTTGGCCAAAAGAGGACTGGCCAACTCACCTGCTCCAAGGACGATATTAACAACCACCTTAAGGCTACTTATTCTGACCCAAATAGAGAACGACCGCTGGGGCCATGCGATGCACTGCTGACACAACCAGAGCCTACATCAGATTTCAACCTGAAAGAGCCCTGCCAGAGTGAAGTGGAGGAAGTGGTGAGGAGAGCAAGGTCAAGCTCAGCACCAGGCCCAAGTGGAGTGCCTTACAAGGTATATAAGAACTGCCCGAAGCTTCGACACAGGCTCTGGAAGGCCCTGAAAGTTATCTGGAGAAGAGGGAAGATTGCCCAGCCATGGAGGTATGCTGAGGGAGTGTATATCCCTAAAGAGGAGAAGTCTGAGAACATCGACCAGTTTCGGGTCATCTCTTTGCTTAGTGTGGAGAGCAAAATATTTTTTAGTATTGTGGCCAAGAGACTCTCCTACTTCCTGTTGAGCAATAGATACATCGACACGTCTGTGCAGAAGGGAGGTATACCGGGGGTCCCAGGTTGCCTGGAACACACAGGCGTGGTAACTCAGCTCATTAGGGAGGCAAGAGAAGGCAGGGGGGACCTGGCTGTGTTGTGGCTAGATCTCACTAATGCCTACGGCTCAATGCCTCACAAGCTGGTGGAGGTCGCATTGGAGAAGCATCATGTACCCCAGAAGGTGAAAGGCCTCATCCTGGACTATTACAGCAAGTTCAGCTTGAGAGTCTCCTCTGGCCAGTTAACATCAGATTGGCACCAGCTTGAGGTAGGGATAATCACTGGTTGCACCATCTCAGTGACCCTCTTTGCCCTGGCAATGAATATGATGGTCAAGGCAGCTGAGACAGAGTGCAGAGGGCCCCTCAGCGAGTCCGGAGTAAGGCAACCTCCCATCAGAGCTTTCATGGATGATCTTACAGTGACAACGACCACGGTACCAGGAGCAAGATGGATCCTCCAAGGGTTGGAGAGGCTCATGGCATGGGCACGCATGAGCTTCAAACCTGCAAAATCCAGATCCTTGGTGCTAAAGAAGGGGAAAGTCACAAATGAATTCCGCTTTAGGCTGGGACAACATCAAATCCCATCAGTCACTGAGAAACCAGTAAAGAGCCTTGGGAAGGTCTTTAACTGTAGCCTCAATGACAGAGACTCCATCAGGGAAACCAGCACTGATATGGAGGGCTGGTTGAGAGCAGTGGATAAATCAGGGCTCCCAGGAAGATTCAAGGCTTGGGTTTACCAACATGGAATCCTCCCAAGACTCCTCTGGCCCCTGCTCATCTATGAGGTCCCCATGACTGTGGTTGAAGGTTTTGAGCAGAAGGTGAGCAGCTATCTACGTAGATGGCTGGGATTGCCACGTAGCTTGAGTAACATCGCCCTGTATGGGAATACCAACAAGCTTAGACTCCCTTTTGGCTCAGTCAGGGAGGAGTTCATTGTGGCACGGGCACGGGAACACCTGCAGTATTCTGGATCCAGAGATGCGAAAGTGTCCGGGGCAGGGATTGTTGTTAGGACAGGGAGGAAGTGGAGGGCAGCAGAGGCAGTCCAGCAAGCTGAAACTCGGCTGAAGCACAAGGCCATCCTTGGGACAGTAGCGCAAGGCAGAGCCGGACTTGGGAGTTTAACAGCAACCCGATACGACTTTGCCAGCGGGAGGGAGAGGCAGAGGTTGGTGCAGGAGGAGGTGCGTGCTTCAGTTGAGGAGGAGAGAACCAACAGAGCAGTGGCCATGCGGCAGCAAGGTGCCTGGATGAAGTGGGAGCAGGCGATGGAGCGGAGTGTCACCTGGAAGGACATCTGGACATGGAACCCCCAGAGAATCAGGTTTTTGATCCAGGGGGTCTATGACATTCTTCCCAGCCCATCTAACCTGTACACATGGGGCAGAGTAGAGACACCGGCATGCCCGCTGTGTTCCAAGCCAGGGACGTTAGAACACATCTTGAGTAGCTGCTCCAAGGCATTAGGCGAGGGCCGGTATCGGTGGAGACACGATCAGGTCCTTAAATCAATAGCTGATGCAATCAGCAAGGGGATCAAGGACAGCCGATACCGCCAAGCCACAGCCAAGGCCATTCACTTCATCAAGGAAGGACAAAGGCCAGAGGGAACATCAAAGAGCTGCTCTTCTGGGTTGCTTTCCACGGCCCGAGACTGGGTGATGTCAGTTGACCTAGAGAGGCAACTGAAGATTCCACAACACATTACCCAGTCTACATTGAGACCTGACATCATTTTGGTCTCTGAGGCCACAAGACAGTTAATCTTGCTAGAGCTAACAGTGCCCTGGGAGGAGAGGATGGAGGAGGCTCAGGAGAGGAAGAGGGAAAAATATCAGGAGCTAGTAGAGCAGTGTCGGATGAATGGGTGGAGGACCAGGTGTATGCCAGTGGAAATAGGCAGTCGGGGATTTGCCAGCCAGACCCTGAGCAAGGCCTATGGTACACTGGGCATAACAGGCATCAACCGAAGAAGAGCCATAAGTAGCAATGTGGAGGCAGTCGAGAAAGCATCCAGATGGCTCTGGTTGAAGAGGGGAGAACGGTGGGGGCGGTAGCATGCCACTTGGACACAGGCCGGGGTCTGATCAGCCTCGGTCGGGTCGCCTGGAGGAGGGTGTCTGTTGTAAGACCCGAAACACCCCGGGAGTCCAGGAAACAACACTGATGATGTGTCCAAGGTTGTGCATCAGAAGATGTTTTTCTGTAAAATATAGAAGCATGCTAAACCAATTTTATCTTTGCCAAAGATGGACATGTTATGCTTCATATAAAATATGAATCAGGCGGTGTTGATGAAAATTGAGAGCAGGCAACATTGCTCATGTTATTGACGAATACATTATCAAATGAACAGGGTATAAATTTCATTTCTCAAGGGGCATTTCAGTTATTGTCTTGAATGTCCCACAAATTGCATGGGCATCAAGGCATTTTAAAAGTTTGTAAGGGGTACCGAGGAAACTTTTTGGATACACAGCAGATCGTTAAATGACAAGAAGAATGTGATATTTAAATTTGAACAGTTAGGAGGAACTGAAGGTATCCTATGATCTTATGATCTTGCATGTCATCATCTAGATTATGAAAATAATATTCAATTTGTTGTAAAGACATACTATGTACTATGCTTATTTCAGTCATTTATAAAGAACAAAGTTTTTTCTGTAAAGTAAAACAGAAATTTGCATCTTTTGCAATAAGACATTTTGTTTTGCCACAAGTAAATTCTTATTAGTACTGGATCTTAGGGCCTATCTGTGAGACATTTACATTTAGGCATTTGGCAGATGCCCTTGTCCAGAGCGACTTACATTTTTATCTCATTATGCATCTGAGCAGTTGAGGGTTAAGGGCCTTGCTCAAGCTGGTTGTGGGATTTGATCCTGGGACCTCCCGAACCATAGTCCACTACGCTACCCCCGACACCTTCTAATTCTTTCTTGTGCAATTTATTTTCTACATTCTAGAGCAATACTGAAGATTTTAAGACAATGAAACAGCACACATGGAATAAGTTAATTAAGTAACAACAGTGCTTGCAAGAACAATAATGTCAAGTGCGTTTATAAAACCCATCAAGCACCATGATGAAACTCATGATCCAAGCTTACCTCTGCTGTGGAAGAAACGTTCATTTAGAGATAATAGCCTTAGAAATCATCAATTAACAGCACCTCAGATTAGAGCCGTTATGAAGGCTTTACAGAGCTGTAGTAGTCTCAATGTCAATCTTAATATCCTTCAGCATTGTTTTACAATGGAAAAAGAAATAAAATCAAGAACAAACATAGAATTAGAAGATGTGTCCTAACTTTTGGAATTAAATTTAATTTAGCTAAATGATTTTTGTATGTCCTGCATTGGACATTGCAGCTGTGATATAAGTATATAAGTAATATTTAAAAACTGGTTGTTTTAGTGAATATATCGGTAGAATGATGCTGAGGTTGGAACTGCCAGGAAGGAGATCTAGAGGAAGACCAAAGAGGAAATTTATGGATGTAATGAAAGAGGACAGAAAGTTAGTTGGTGTGGAAGAAGAGGATGCAGAGGATAGGGTTAGATGAAAGCAGCTAATTCACTGTGCCGACCCCTGAAAGGAAACAGCCGTAAGACAAAGAAGAGGGTTGTTTAATGTAACAATCACAGCAGCAGACTCATTTCCCCTCTCGTCTGTTCCCACCATTCAGCATAATCAGTATATCACTGGCCTGTTATCATCTGCATTAGTTCTTCCACTGGTTCATGCCTCAAGTTAGTTAGTTTTTTTTATATGCTTAAATGATTCATAAACATCCCCCTGAAACTACTCTGGTACAGGGACTGGACTCAAAATGAGAGCTAGAAAAGTTCCTTCAAGAAGCCTGGAGAACTATTCCTCAACACTACATTAAAAATGCAAGACGGTCTGGCTCTTTGGAAGAAAAATATGAAGAAACAAGGGTTTTTTCCAGACTTTTGCACAGTTTTTCATATCCGATCTAGGACCACATATGGAACAAACTCCAATCTGAAAAATTATCAGGGTATGTGGGTTCCGGCAGCCCGATAAAATCTTACATTAGGGTAAAACTGATCTGAGTCCCTTTGGGCTAGTAATGTGAACATTGCTTAAATGTCAAGAGGGAGAACAATGCACAGACATGTTGAGCTGTAATTTTTTCTTTTTTTTTTTCCCCCTCTTGCCTTTCAAAGAGAGAAAAGAACATTGGTAATGCTGGGTCAATTTGTGGACATTTTACCACAATGAAAGTAAAATATAAATGAATAAAAAGTACGAACTCTCATTCTTTAAGAAAATTATAATAAAATTGTTGGCAAACCACTTGGTATAAAAGGGATGAGACACTTTGAATAAAATATACCGTAACAGTGATTCTATGTAATCGCATCACCCTGTTGTTGATTGTTTTCACTCTATTTAGTTTTTTGTTTTTTTGCACGTATGTTAAACTAGATAACTTTAGTCGAGTTAAAGAATATTCTGGTTGATTGAGTTTCATTACTTTAAAAACTTTTTAATTGTAGGGTTTTTTTTTTTTTTTTTTAGTTTATAAGGATTGAGTGGAACCTGAATGGGTCAATTAATTAAACAGGGAACTTGTTGAGTCACACAATTTAATGAGACTCATCCCATTACTTAAATTCACTAGCCGTGGAGAAGCTGGTCTAGGCTATCGCCTGGCCACTTAAAACAAATCAATAAAGATTTGTCCAGTTTTTTTTTTTTTTTTCCTTTCACTTCATTGTCCTTTTGGCAGCTGTGTTTCACAAGGTTGGTATATAAACAAGCCCAGAAATTATTTGTTGCATGAAAAATTATTTGTTGCATGAAAAAAGAGCTGCAGATACATATGTGTCATTTTGGTCTATTGTTTTTACCAGGAGAAAAAAAAGAAGGCTGGTGTTGAGGATGGAGATGAAGATGATGATGATGATGATAAGGAGGAGGTGGTGGCGTACCTGTCAGGCGCTGATGATGAGTTTGACCCCAGCACTCTTCCCGACCCTGACACAGTGCGCAATTCAGATAACGAAAGGTAGGACGGTCAAGATGGCAAAAAACTTGGACCAGAAGGTTTTCATATTGCTCATCACTTCTTATTCCTCTAGGTTTAAAAAAAAAAAAAAAACAGGACATGATTTCAGTTTTGCTGTATTTCTTCTGCTGCTTGATCCTCAAACTGCTCTCTCTTTATTGCTTCCTGTCTTTTCATTCTCTCTTGAAGTCTACAGCCTCGTGAGGATTAAAATTCAATGGAATCGAGTTCAGTTTTATTTGACTAGCACTTTAGACAATGAGTATTGTCACAAAGCAGCTGTACAGAAATCTGATTTTTATAATTTGTATTTAAAGAAAATGAGTTCTGAGACGATTGTGAGAGTTTGAGTGGAGTAAACTGTGAAGCGATTTGTTTGTTACAAGCAAGTTTGTAGAGCAGTTTAGAAACCCAGTTTCATCTTCTTAAATGAACCAGTTACAGCTTTTTTCTTTTGTATTTGTAAATTACTGTAAAAAGTTGTATCCCAACACTATCATTTTAGATAGATGTAGAAGACTGCTGCAGCTGTTTATAATGAATAAAAAAAAATGCAAAAGTACTGAGTAAATTAATTGATAAGAATGAGCATCAACTGAGCGAATATCTTTTATTACTCTAGTACGCTTCCAGAGATTTGTAGCCAATACATAAACCTTATCAATGCATTTTTTTCTTCTCATTTGTCACCTCTGAGAAAAACATGCTGCATGCACTTTTACTTAAAGTTTTGCGTCTTTTTTTTTTTTTTTTTTTTCCCAGCCGCCAGCATGAGAGATAGCTGCTTTTGAATGTGGGAAGTTTTTCTGAAACTTCTGACCTAGCTTAAAGCACAATTCAGGACACCAGAGTCAGTGATCTTTAATTTTAGACAGTTAGCTCACTAATACCATATTTGACTACCATTAGTTAATGGATCTTGCCTAAAATGCAATTAATTGTGCGGACTGATCTTATCGCTGCTTTACACGGCTTTTACGTTTTTTTAACCTCTGCAGTGTGGATATATCAAGAGCTTGATTTTCTGCCTTGTTACTTTTGTGTAATGTGCTGAGACATACAGTAAATCAGAAGCGTTCTATACTAAAGCGAAGCAGAACATCGAATCATAAGCCTCTAATTATCTGAAAATGAGAAATTGATTCTTGCTGTACTTAATTACTGCAAAGGCTCTCACAGGGTCTGTTGGGTCTACACTTTGATTAGGTTTGCAGCACTGTCACTCCTGTGTGTATCAGCCTCAGTCTGCACTGCATAATTGCTTCTCAGAAGGAGTTATTCCCTTATAGAAGAACAAGATTCATTTATTATTGGCGGTGTAAAGCATTGATCCCTGTACTGGCAGAGGAATGTCTATAAAACGTGTAATTACGTACAGATTTAACGTAGGAGATCCTGGGAAGAAGGCGATACGTCCAAAAAAATGCTGTTCACGAGTTAGGGTTCCGTGGTGCGGGCGAATTTGTTCACGTTTTTTTTGGATTTTTGGAGCAGATTTTGTCCTCTGCATCCTACTTCCACACTTAATGATGTTATTTACTAGATAAACAAAAGCCTATTGATTAAAAAGCTTTAGAGGCAGTAGTTCACTCTTTGCTCCGCGTGTCTCCTTTTTTGTGTAAAAAGGTCAGGATTTCCTGTTCAGCAGAGCTTTTCATACAGCAGGTGAAAAATCACTGTATCGTATGCTGTATTATTATTTATTTATTTATTTATTTATTTTTTTATTTTTTTTTGCTTTTATAGGGACCAAGCCGAAAGCGTTTTTTTTTTTGTGTTTTTTTTGTCTCTGCCCATGCATTGTGCCAATCTTTGAAAATGCATGGAGGCTACACAAATCCCTTAACAGAAGAGCACATCATGGGTGGTGTCGATACAACTTTCAGCTCTGTTCATGTTGCCAGTAAACACACATTCACCTCACATGTCCAAACAACACAACCGACAGACTGACCTTTTTTCTTCCCAGCTTTCTTGCTTTGCTTTTGATCTAAGCCAGTTCCTAAGCCTTGATATAAACCATGGAGGGCTAGAGTTTACTTGCTTCCGGTGAGATATGTGAATTCGCCCACCTGTGGCTTTTTGAACAGCTGCAGGGTTTTCTGCACTCTTCTGCATACAGTACCTGAACTCTGAGCTGTCTACAATTGGTTTGTTGGTGTTTATTTTTTTTCCTGGTTATGAATAACTGTGGCATCATTCAAGGATTCAAAGTTGTGAGCTGTGGATGTGTGCCACTTACATGTGTGAAAAAAATATAATCTAGTTAATCACAGGCATAATCTGTGATTAATCATCAGTTTTATAATTTATCAAACATTAACATTTACCAAATTGTAAATAAAAATCTTTCAAATAGTAAACTTCTTGCAGCAGCAATCATATTGTGAGCTGTATGCTCATATAGAGGTGACTAGGGTTGGTTATCGAAACCCAGAGCCTCAATTTGGTGCCTGGGCATGTGAAAATTATTTCCCCGAATGAAAAAATGCACGTGAACGCGAGTCGGAAAGCTCTAATAATACAAATCCAACTAATGTTTGTACAGACGGGATGAAGTTAAAAGCAGAGGGAGGCGCAGTGTTTAACAGCTTGCAGACATCTGCTGGCAGTGTCAGACCAACCCTGGCAAAGTCAGCAGAGAGATTGTATTTGTCCAGACAAAAGAGGGAAATATGGTCATATTTATGCAAAAGAATTGCTGAAAGTTAAAGCTAATTTGTTGCATACTTGGAACACCAACTACTTTGCTGTTATTGGTGTTAAATGATTGTAGCTGTGTTTTGTATGTACTTGTATAATTTAAATATATAGTTTATTTTTATTTTATTAAATTACTTTATAAAAAGCAGTTCTTAAATGTTATCTAGTATTTTTTGTGCCTTTTTTAGGTTTCGGTTTAGACACCGTTGAGACATCAGTGCCATTTTAAAAGTAGCGATTTGGCACCGGTTTTGTAAAAAAACAAACGATAGCCAACACTTGTGGCGACCATGTCTGTCACCTCCTTTTTAACTTGGCTAGCGCAGGTTGTCTAGCACATGCATTTTAAGCATAAAGAGTGAATGAGTGCAGTTGTCATTTGTAATCGATTAGATATGCTGTTACACAGAGGTAGTTCTGCTTACTTACTGATGTCCAGTGGTCTCCAGTAAGAGCAATAAAAGTAGCTTCTGCCAAATGCCTTACTTACTGTACATCACCTTATTTAGTGTCCCTTTAAAGGTAGCTCGATTTTTTTTCCAATCTTTCATCTACAAGCTTTTTATAATGAAACTCAGCCGCGTGATCCTTTCTTTTTTTCCTGCCTTTTACCTTTACTTCACATCTCCTTCCCTTCCTATATTTAGTTTCCTTTGTATTCTTCATTTCCTTTCCATCTTTATTCCTTCTCCCTTTTTTTTCGTACGTTCCTTACTTTTTCTTGACTTTCTTCCCTCCCGTCTGTCCCTTTCTTTATTGTTTTTCTTTTATTTCTTCATTCCCTTCTTTTTTCTTTCCATTCTTTCCTTCCTTCCTTTCTTCTTTTCATTCTGGCTTTTTTCTTTTCTTCCTTATTTGTTTCCTCCCTTTATTTCTTTCCTTCCTCCCTCCCTACCTGTTTCTTTTCTGTTTTTTTAATCTTCCTTCCTGTATTTAAAAAAAAAATTTCCTTCCTTCCTGTTTTTTCTTTCATTAGTAAATTCATTCATTCATTCATTCATTCATTCATCATGAGTAAGCTCTGTATCCTGTTCATCACAGTGAATTCAAAGCTTAGCCGTAGATTGTTCACTAATTCCTTTTTCATCCCTTTTCCCAGTTTCCTGCACTCCTCTGCACTGGTTTTTATTAGAGATGGAGGCAGGTGATCTGGGCCACTCCCCGCGCCTCTGATTAATGCCCGTTGGCTGGCTGTTTACTGCATAGCTACACTTGCCGAATGCAGGAGCGGCTTTAGGCGCTGTAAATCTGAGCGCCCCGTTCTCGGCCTCCCTCCACAGGCCAGCCTTAATGTGTGTCGCGTTACATCTGGGCCCAGAGCCTGGACCTGCACTACAGCCCCGGCTCATTTGTGTGTGCTACCTGTCCTCCCTACTCGCTCTGCTGCTCTCACGCACACCACCTGTCACTGACTTCTGGCTCCACTCCACGTACTCCCACCGCCGGAGCCGAGCTACTTTATCCCCTGTCTACCTGCATTACTCACACCTTAAAATATATTGTTCTGAGCTTCGGCCTATGCTTTACGGATGGCTCCGTCGATGCCTCTTGTTTGGAACGGAGCGGAGCCAGCTCTTCCCATCCAAATTGATATTCAGCAGTGTGTCTCGGCTCTGTTAGGAACTGGCTAGTGATTTATGGGAGTGAGTGGAAGTCAACATGCCTTAAAAGGCTAATGATGTGTGCTTGCTGACTGTTAAACAGATTGAATGACATTTCATGGCCTTTCATGCAAGTCTTGGTGACTGCGGATATGAAATGTTAGAATGCACATGTGAGGGAGCGACACGCTTGGTTTTATGTGAGAAATATACAGCCATCTTTAGTTGCAGAATAATAAGCTACCCATTCAATTTTTTGCTGGGTTAATCAAAATATCTCAATCACTAGTGAGTAAACAGATTGATTAGCTCACCTAAATCACTAGTGAGTAAACAGATTGAGGTCAGACTGAATTCAATTTCTGTCCTCTCGAACGAAGAAGGATAATTTCTTTAATGATTTGTTAAATAGAAGAATAATGATGTAGGGGAATATTCAGGACAGAAATGTTCTTTCGCACTTTTAATGTGATAAATGCTCATTTGCCGAGATTTTATATAATTTGAGATTTGTTAAAGCCAGTGTGAAATGGATTTTTTTTTTCCACAAAATGAAACATTTAGAAGACATCATGTTCTGGTAGGAAATAATATCTGACTGGATTTAGTATATGGGCTTATCTATCAGAGTTTTATTGGATTGTAAAAAGCTGCCATTCCCACATGTTTAACCTTTTGCTGTACATTGTCTTTTCCTTATTTAACACTCTCTCGTGATGGGATTTTTTAAACGAAAATTCAGCGATAATTTAGAAAACCTTCTTATATACTGTAGCTCTCTAGTTACCAACAGGCAAAAAAAATAAAGAAAATATAAATGAGTTGATTAAAAAAAAAAAGTGCAAATATGGGGGAATCAAGAAAGATCAGATTTATGATTGAAAAAAATTGTGAATGTGCGATCCGGGAATGTGGGATCCGGTTGAAATGTGGGGGTTTTGCAGTCCATGCATGGTATATTTTCACCTGGTTACAATTGTCAAATTCTTTATCAAATGCAGTTTTTGAGCATTTTAATCATTTTCATAAAACCTTTTTGGTTTATTCATGTGAGCTGCGAGAGAAACCATTAATATTAAATTATAACTTGCGTCTTATTATGGCCCGCAATTTCAGAAGGTTAATATTTTTCACTGCATAGAGACGTTTATGGGCAATCAAAAGCCCTTAATAAAAAAAAATACAAAAAAAAAAAAGAGTCAAGTCCAAAATTGAACTTTCCTGCCTTCTTTTTAAATTTTTTTTTTATGTTGGCTTTATGCTGTTTCTTTGTGATTGAGTGATTGGGGAACGTTTAGATAAGAAGCTTAAATAATTCAGCAGCAGGCGTAGTTGAGCTCATTTAGTGGGATGATGCATGGGTGTGCTCGCGCATACACGTCCCTCATCGTACAGAAGCTGGCGAGCTCTTTAAAGTCATCAGCAGTGTGGTGGGAATGCTTATGGCACAGCTTGAAGGAAATTACAGCGAGTTCAGGCTGCTCACACGACCCAAGGCAGTGTGCAGAGGGAACCTTTATTGGATAGCTTAGGAGAAAAATTAACGGCACATACAAGCATTATGGGGTCTTTCAAGAGACACGGAATGAGCTTTCTTTTTTTGTAAACATGATTTATTGTTGACTGCTCTGTGTTTTTAATGTTTTTTACTTTGTCTCTTGTGAAGCAGTGATGGCTCTGAGCTTGCGGGGAGGAAGAGGACTCACAGCAGTAGTGAAGATGATGATGATGATGACGACGACGCCACACACTCGGGAAGAGGGAGGAAAAGGAACAGATCAGAAGCTGCGCCTCTGGACACTGGTCTCTCCCTGGCGGAGGATGAGGAACTGGTGCTGCAGTTGCTGGGAGGCCAGAGTTAGACTGTTTTCACCGAATGTACGACCATGTGACTGTGATCACAACTTCCCTCACCTCACACTTTTCATATAATTGACTCTAATTATTACATTTCTACATCGTGGGACTTGTTTATCTTTGTTTTTGTGAAATAAAATTAACGATGGACAAAGTTTTAGACTCGTCTTATTGGAAATTGCTAGACCATCTTTCTCTATCTGTACTTAACAGCCTGTCTTTGTTTACCATAGATAAATCTAAAAATTTAAATTTCATGTGGTTTCAAGTGTCAGTGGGATGCACAGATAACCGCACTGCTGATGCCAATCTTAAAGCCTCTGGCATACTCAATCCATTATTGCTCAATTTTTTTGGGTCAATATGGTCTTGTGGGTACTGTCTGCATTCATATTTGCTTCGTCCCTTTTTTTTTTTTTCATATTTACCCAGAACAGAAAAAAAACAGGAACAGGTCTGACATGAAGCAAAGTTACTGTTCAAACTGTAAAGTTGATTATTTTCCAATAAGAGCATGTTTTAAGTGTTTTATTAATTGTAAACCACAACAATTTGCCAACATTTGGTTATGTACACAATACGAGCCACACTCAATATTATTAAATTTTTTTGGGGGTTAGATCAGATTTCCATGGCTCAATTGTTCACACTCATAATTATATAAATGAATTTTCTCTGACTTTAATGTTGACATGTCTGTCCTTTAAAACAGCATGCATGCGCACGTTGGTTATTACAACACATCAAGAGTTTGTGTGACCGCTCGTTAATTACAAACGCTACTATTGGATTATAGCAAAGGTATCGTTGGGATTTTACCCTAGAGGATGACGAGCAGTTATTCAGCTATACTTGTTGAGGTCTAGAAAAAGGAAGAACGCCTCATGTTTTACTTTAGCTGTTTTCTCAGCTATTGCTAGCGCTGCTATGAAATCCCCGCGCTGCCGGTGCTCACTGAAGACGTCGGCACCCTGCACATGCACAGAAGCAAAAAGTTCTCATTCAAATATGTATCAAATCTAGCACATTGTATGGAAGTGACTCAAATCTGATCTGAAAAATATCATATTTGAGAGATCAGACAACCCTACCTATTATAAAAATTATAATAATCTGATGTGAGCAATGAAATATTCGAAGGATGACCTTAATATAAATGTGATTTCTTTTGCAGATGTTACTACTGTCAAAGCTGCTGTTTTAGTAAATTAAGTCCTTTCTGAACAATCCATATTGAGCGATCATAGCTCCGTGATGATGCCCATGGGCAAAAATAGAAAGGTTCCATCTTTTAACAGTAAAAATTATTTTAGTTTGCAGATTCTTCCTCTGCTTGGTAGGTTTCCTCTGGGTACGCCGGTTCCTCCGGATACTCCTACAATTTAAGGCCATGTGGATTGGTGTTTCCAAATTTCCTGTGGTGTGTAACCCATCCAAGGTATAACTCGCGCCTTAGATGGACTTTGGGCCTCTCCTGACCCTTTACAGGATAAGACGTATATAGAGCGAGAGAGTGAGCAATATCGGTCCTGTGACTGAGGTTGTTTACACCTGAATTTTTATGGCTTGAGCTACTAGGCAGTCTTAGTTTTTAGACCCACTATGTTTCCATCCAGGGACCCTCCAGCCAGCATAATATTTTATCTTATTGTAAATGAGAGTGTACAAGGGGACAAAGAATGTTTGAGATTTTTTTTATTGGCAACATTCCAGTGTTTTGATGACAGAAAAAAAAAAAATCTGTATTTGTGTTCAATTGTACAAATGCATACAATCAGTTCGTACATTAAAAAAAATCCGCCTTCAAAGCTACAACCTTCTCACGACTTTCTTTATTACTTTGAATAAATCTAATATAGTTAACAAGCTAGCCTAATAAGTTGGCCGATACTAGCGCTACAGTATCTGGAGTGTTGTTATGGTTACCGTGTGGAAGTTGTGTAACCTGCTCAACCCCCCATACAGCTAGTAGTTTTCCTGAAAGCACTCCAAGGGTGGCCTGTGAGTGTGCACCAAGATGACTATAATTTGTAACTAGGTTCACTTGTGTTCAACTTTCCTGATTCTCCTTTTCTGGTTTTGGGCTTTTTTCAATTTTATTTTTTTTATTTTTTTATTCTCTGTCTTGAGAAGTGTTGTCTCGGACAGTGCGCTGTCAATCTCATGTATTATTTTAAATATTAGGACAGATTCCGGGCTTGATCTTTTTATCCAGTTTAGCTCTGTTAGCAGTTTAACTCTGCTGGATGTTTACTCAAGTCATATGTCATACAAACTTTTAAGATTTTACATCGGGACTGTTGAGGTGGAAAACACATTCAGGTACCATCTGTATCTTCTTGTGTTTTAAGAGTTCTCGTTATTTTTACGCGCGTCGCCGTGCGTGGTGACTATTTCTTCCATTTTTCTTGCTGAGTTTCGAATAGAAATGTCTAGAAGGCATAGACACTGTAAACGGCTTGTTGTTATTCTCCGTCAGAGCACAAAGGCCATCTGCTGAAGTACGTGTCCATCAGCATTCGCCCAGCTCATCTCTAAAGAGCCTGTGATTTGCCTATATGAGAAGAGTTGACTCTATGCCATGCTTTAGCACACGTGTGACTTTTGAAGTAGCAGACATGGCGAGTCGTAGGATTTGTGCCATCGAGACTGTTACAGTTTGTCCTAATCTTGTCTTTTTGGTTATTGCAGCTCTTTAAAATATACCAGCGTGCTTGGTTTGTCGTTCAGTCAGGGGGGCGCTAATTTCTGCTTGTTTTCTAGCCAGGCCGAAATCTGAAATGGGGCAGATGGTCTTGTGAAGTCAAACGAAGTTGATAAAAAGTTGGATCTTAACTCAGAAGTGATTCGTTGCACAGTAGATAGAGGAAGGAAGAAACATGAGATGGTGCAAGTTGACATGGCCGGCAAGCGTGTTGATGAATTGCGTTTCTGTGCTGGAGTGAAAACCTCTGCAGTTTTTGCCACTGATCATCCATCGCGTCTTGCCTGGAGAGCAATTCCATTCCCTTTTTCTCGGTTTTAATAAACCTTTTCAGCACAGAAAGACATGGAAAGGTTCAATCCTTCAATTCTGCGCCCGGCCGTTCCTGAACAACAATAGACGAGAAGCACAATGGGAAGACGATCATTAGAGCTAATGCGCAGATCGCAAGTGCTCTCTGATAGATTGAAAAGGCAGTGCTTACTGCATGTAAATGCCAGCTTCCCTAAACAGCGGACTATTTATTTATTTATTTATTTTCATATTACTATTATTATCATTAGAAGAGTTCATCCATGTTAAAAGCGGGGGTGTGGGTAGACCTGATTTCCGTGCATGCATTTTATTGCCTAGTGCAAAGCTGTCCTACACAGGATTGGATTTGTGCCTTGGCATAGGATACACCATTTATTGACGCAGGTAATTACAGTATATGGATCTATGCCCGTGCCTCCTGGGAGAGGAGATGTGCTTGCTTGTCACAGTCCAATGGGCCAACACGGATTTATCGTATTTGGATCCTCTCCCTCAGTGAGTCACTCGCAAGGTGTGAGAGCAGCTCCTAATACCGTGGGGCTTTGTGAATGTCTGAGTTAATGAGTTGGCCTGGGGGAGATTTTTTTGTGTGTGTTTTGTTTTGTTTTTATTCACTCTTCACTTCTGTGAGTCGTGTTTGTTTTTTCATGGTCAGAAAAAATGCTTTGGAATGAGTTGGATATAATGTGTGTTGAAAAAGAAAAAGCTGTTTTCATCCAGTACTGTGATTATAGTCAAAAAGCCAAGATATACTGTAGCTGTCAATCTAGTCATGTTCAGTTGAATGTGTGACTGGATCATCTCACACACAGCTTAAATAATTTTGAATTGTTAAACAAGCTGTTTTTTCGTGGATCCGGTGTGACTCAGACCAGGATAAAGTGCTTATTAAGTATGAATGGATGAAAGCAAACAAGGGATGGGAGAGATTTGATGGAACTCCATCCACACGGGTAGCTGTAAGTTTCTTTACTTCATCACTAGTGTGAGTGTTGTATCTCTGTTTCAAAACTAAAATAAAAAATGGAGTAAGGCGGTCATGCCTGTTTCTTTTTGACCAATTTTACATTTCTTTACTCATCGTAACTACACCACTTTATCCTGTATACAGGGTCACAGGGGGCCTGGAGCCTATCCCTACCTGGAGACTTAGTGCACGAGACAGGGTACACCCTAGTTACGGTGCCAATCCATCGCAGGGCACACAGTCCCACACTCATTCACACACTACTGGCAACATGGGAACGCCAATGAGATTAACCTGCATGTCCATGGACTGTGGGAGGAAACCGGAGTACCCTAAGGAAACCCACCAAGCAAACTCCATGCACACAGAGACGGGAATCGAACCTGGAGGTGCAAGGTCACTGCTACACCTCTACAACTCCGTGCCACCATACAGGTACATAACTACAGAATCTACAAAAAAAAAAAAAAGAAAAGTGGTTTATATTCTTCAGGTCTGTTTTCCGCAATAACAAAAATTGCTTTTACTGAATACATTTGAGAAGAAAATTGTGTCCAAGTGACTGGAGGGTGAAATTGCTGGAGTTCAGTTCACTGGCAGGCACTGTTGGTCAGACTGTTCTGGATTGACAGGCCACACTTGGCACAGGATAAGCTGATAAAATAAAGTGCAGTTAGAGGGGTGGTAAAGGGTGGGCTCCTACTCAGCATGGAACTTTATGCCCCCTGGGCAAGAGGTTTCATTTATTAATCTTGCTGCACAGTTTTAGGGATCGGGTCTTTTCTTCTTCTTCTTCTTTTTTAATCAGGTTTATATTTATTTTTATTTTTTTTCACAGTTCTATTATCTGAAGATTCCCCTACAGGAAAAACACATTTTTATTTGATTTATGTGAAAAAAACATCATGCGATATTGCCTTTCACAATGTCATATGAACTTTTTTTTTTTTTTTTTTTGAAGTTTCACCTCAAGTCACATGATTTTTCAAATGCTATAGACCTTCAGCTTGAGTAGAAACTTGAGTAGTTTCCTTTCTTTGTTTCGTTCTAGCTAGGAATTAGTGTATTTTCAGACCAGGGGTCTTTGTTGAAGTGCAAGTGTGTGACCGCAAGCAGCAAACAAAAAAAGTGTCATTTTATAGGGTGAGACGTCTCACGATTTCGCAGCGTGCTGTTGCAGCCCCTGGCGAAACACACCAGTTTCTTTTAACGATGGTCAAGTTATGGGGTTGTTATTTCCTAAAGTAATTTCTCACAATCTGATTTTTTTTATTTTTTTATTTTTTTATTAACCTTGTTCCTTCAGCTTTGTCTTTCTAGCCAGTCAATGAATCTACTGAATTCTTCTCTCTTCACAATGACTGATACTAATGTGGTGATAATGACGTCGAACTTAATTGGGGCTTGTGCATTGTCAGATTGGTTTTCTCAGTAGGCTTTGCTTCTACTGAATGCTGTTGTAAATATTGAAGAATCTGTGCCAAATGCAAAAGCTTAGCTACATGACAGGCAGGACAGGAATGCGTCCCTGTAGGATCATGTCCAGATAAATGCCAACTGTCAGAATGCGGGAATAAATGTAATATGTATTGTCTCCCAAACAATATTAGTGAGACATCAATAAGTATGGATGTGGTTCTTTAGTTATTTTTTATTTTTTTGTGAATATTAGAAAAGGAAGTAAAAACAAGATGAGGACAATGTGTGGGAGCCAGTCAGTTATAATTAGTCATATATATTACACACTGCCTGGACAAATAAAGTCACCACCAGGATTTACTCACTTACACACTCATTGTCTATACCACTTAATACTGTATGCAGGATGGTGGGGGGGGGGGAGGGGTGTCTGGAACCTATCCCAGGAAACTTGGGGCATGAGACGGGGTATACCCTGGGCACAACGCAATCCATCGCAGGGTACACACACTCATTACAGAAAAGTTGGAATGGCAATTAGCCTAATCTGCATGTCTTTGGACTGTAAGAGGAATCCCACCAAGCACAGGGAGAACAAGGAAACTCCATGCACACAGAGACAGGAATCAATCCTGTCCGGGAATCAAACGCAGACCCTGTAGGTTAAAGGCAACAGTGCTAACCACTACACCACCTTGCTGCCCCACTAGGATTTAAGTAAGCAAATAGATAAAAGCGTTCCATTGGATACTTACTGCAGTGATTAATAACTGATGCAGTGAGTAGCTTCTCAGAAGACATGTCCTGTGGTCATGGCAAAGATGCTACTTAGTTTCAGAGGGATTAAAATGATTAGCCGCATTAAGCAAAGAAAAAAACTAAGGAGATTGTTGACACTCCTCAATGCATTCTTAAAACCTGGCGGGATCATGATGAACCTAATCTTTAAGGAAGAAATGTGGTCAGAAAAAATGTGAACCATCCTGTTCAGGGATCATGTACAGTAAATGTTTGGTGTAATCAAATTGTTACAAAAAAAAAAGAAACAACAGTTAAACTTACAGCTATGTTTAATAGTGTATGTAAGAGCATTTATACACACAATTTGAAGAGAAATCGAGGGATTTGGGATTAAACAGCTGTGTAGCCACTTATCAGTGAGGCCAATCGGGGAACTAAAAAGTCTTTAATTTGCTAGGGTGCATAAAGAATATATTGTGGAGCATGGACCAATGTCATGTAGTCTGATTTACCCTGAGTCCAGATTTACCCTGTTCCAGAGTGAAGGGTGGATCATGATAAGAGTGGTGGGTGAAGTAATGCACCTATCATGTCTAGTGCCTACCATACACGTCTGTGGGGTCAGCATTATGATTTGGGGTTTCTGTTGGTCTGGTCTAGGTTCAGCAACATTATCTACTCAAAAAAATGAGGTTCTCTGACAGCCTGAATACTATGACTGACCAGGTTTTTTTTTCAATGGATTTTTCTTGTATGATGGCATTGTTATATTCTAAGAGGATGATACCAGGATTCATAATGCTCGAATTATGACAGATTGGGTTGAGGAGCATAAGACATCATTTTCACACACAGATTGGACACCACAGGGTCCAGACCTTACAGTAACCCCATTGAGAATCTTTCGGATGTGCTGGAGACGACTTAATGCAGCGGTCTTACTCTCCCAAAATCTTGGAGAGAAATTAAGATGACTCTTTGCACAAGTTTTGTTATACTGTTTATATATATATATATATACACACACACCTACACAGTGAGGTCAATAAGTATTTGATCACCCTGTGATTTTGCAAGTTCTCTTACTTAGAAATCATGGAGGGGTCTACACTTTTTAAGCATGGGTGCATTTCCACTGTGAGAGAGGATCTAAAAAGAAAAATCTGGAAATCACATTGTAAGATTTTTTTTTTATAATTTATTTGTGAATTACTGTGTCAAATAAGTATTTGGTCACTCGCTTATCAGCCAGATTTTTGACCCTCAATGACCTGTTATTTTGCTTTTAAATAGTCCATATGCTTCTTACGGAGCCACTGCTTGGTTTTCCTGGCTGTGTGCTGTGGGTCATTGTCATGTTGGGAGACCCAGCCACGACCCATCTTTAATTCCCTGGCTGAGGGAAGCAGGTTTTTGCCCAATATCTCACAATACACTGCCCCGTTCATCCTCTCCTAAATACACTGCAGTCGTCCTGTTCCGTGTGCAGAAAAACACCCCCAGAGCATGATGCTTCCAGCCCCATGCTGCACTGTAGGTATGGTATTATTGGGATGATGCTCATCATTTTTTCCCCCAAACACAGCGAATGGAGTTAAGACCAAACAGTTCTACTTTGGTCTTATCGACCACAGGACTTTCTCCCATGACTCCTCTGGATCATCCAGATGGTAAAACTTCAGACGGGCCTGGGCATGGGCTGACTTAAGCAGGGGAAACTACCGTGCGCTGTAAGATTTTAAACCATGACGTCTTAGTGTATTACTGATAGTAGCCTTGGAAACGATGGTCCCAGGTCTCTTAACGGCATTGACCAGCTTCTCCTGTGTAGTTCTGGACTGATTCTTCACCATTCTTAGCATCAATAATACCCCATGTATCTACTTAGACTTTGGCTGATTGTGGGTGCACAGGTGTCTTTATGATGGCTAACGACCTCAAACAGGTGCTAATAATTTAGAATCATGAGCAGAGTGTAGCTGGACTATTTAAAAGCAAAATAACAGGTGTTTAAGGGACAGAAATCTGGCTGATAAGCAAGTGATCAAATACTTATTTGACACAGTAATTCACAAATAGATTGTTAAAAAGTCATACAATGTGATTTCCAGATTGTTCTTTTTAGATTCTGTCTCTCCCAGTGGAAATGCACCTATGCTGAAAATTGTAGACCCCTTCATGATTTCTAAGTAAGAGAACTTGCAAAATCACAGGGTGATCAAATACTTATTGACCTCACTGTATATATTTCTATTTCCAAACATTAGTATTCCAACAAAATAAACTATACCAGTTTCTCGTGCAAGTGAGTTTTTTTTGTCTTGGTCTAGCAGATATTGCAGTGATTTCCTGTTTAGTTCAGTGTCACCCTTTTTGGGTTGAGTGTGGCAATACTAGGAAGACCAGCAAAGAAAATTAGATGAGTAGGATATAAAAAATGATTGTGTGGTGTTATATATAAAAAATACCAGTGACAGGATGGTGTAATGCAAAGCAGAGGACCATTTCACAAACCAAGTTGATTACTTTCCTTCTATAGCGTATATTCTCTCATGCCTCATCAGTTCACCAACTTCTAAAACTGTGTTAATTAAAGGATGACATTTTGCACATTTTATCAATTTATAATAACATTTGAATTTGTGGAACATCAATGAAACAGCAGCTACTAACAGTTGTCTTATCAGCCTTTAGCTTTTTATTTGTTTCTTAAAGGTAACACAAAAATGCAACTTGTAATGTGTCTGGGATACTTTACAGTTCAAACTGTTCTATTCTGTAGTCTTTTTCCATGTCACTAAACCTGAAGGCACAAAGTTACAAAGCACTGAGATTGGAGACTCCTTCTAGAATTGCCTAATAATTGTCTTTTTAACAAAAAAAAATGGTTAAAAGTGTGTATAACCATTGATAATTTTCTAAAGTCTGTCATGTAGACTATGCTGTGTAAGATAGTTGTTACCATAGCAACAGTAATGTATTAGAACAAGCACCATGCATGAAAGCACTTTGACTGACAAAATGCCAAGAGGCTGAAATTGCTTGAGTGTTAGTTCTTTGGCTCAGGCCGTCAGCCTTCAGGCTGTGATGTTCTGGACTGACAGGACACATTTGGCACAAAACCAGCTGCTGAAATAGAGCACAGTTAGATGGGTTCTGTGGATGGGAGTGTCACTACATGGCAGTTGGCACTTTATGCCCTGTCATGGGGCCCAGTGGCAGCCCTGTTCCAGCTGATCGATTAGTTGGACGGGTGTATTAGAGCAGGGAAGACAACAAAATAGGTAAGACAGAGAGGACTCCATGGACAAGGCTGGCATTTACTTGTTTAGCCAGTCTCTAGCAAATATTTGAGGGGGAAAAAACACTTCAGGTTTGGACAGTTTACAGTCAGATCTCTATAAAGGTAGGGTGTAGTCACAGGGGTTTAGGCTTTACTTAAGGGCAGTGATCATAGGTCTAGTACATGACACTATTAGCCCTTTATGACAAATAAACAAGTTTCTTTAGGCTTATGATGTCAATCTTAAAAAAAAAACACAAGAGTTGGATGATTTTAAATAAGGTTGCTTTAGCATACAGGTTCCCACTCTCCTCTCGGATCTGCACATTTTTGTGTTTTCTCTACTCAATCACATCCAGTTCATTTCAGAAAAGGCTTTTAATTAGCTGTTTAGTTAAATCAGGTATGCTGGACAGGAGGGGACTCCAGCACAAGAAGCAGCGGAAGAAAAAGGTTAAGGAACCCTTGTGTGGAACACTCTGATGGACATACAGTACATTCTAACATCTAAATTAATGAGTTTTTTGATGTTATGAAAGGAGGCGTTGCAGTTATTTACAATGATAATCTGTCTATCATACAAAAACACAGACTCAAATTTAATGTATTTGAAGTTCTCTATAGTAACATAAAAAGTATAGCTACAAATATGAAGTCAGCTCAGTCGATCACACTAATTATCATTTACAAACCTCCAGGGCTGTACTCTGAATTTCTCTATGAATTTGCAGATTTCCTTTCAAACTTTGCGTCTCTGTAGACAAAGTGTTAATAGCTGGAGACTTTAATATTCATTTTGAGAATGCAGAAGACCCTCTGAGAACAGCAGTTATGTCCATACTGGACTCAGTGGGACTAACTCAGTGTGTAGTAGGACATAAAGCAGGTCACACTTTAGATTTAATAATATCCTTTAGATTAAGTATAAGAAATATAACCACAATTCCACAGTCTGAAGCTATCTCAGATCACTGTCTTGTCTCAATTAAAGTGCGTTATAGTAATAATGTATACACAGCGCCGCGCTACCACATTAAATGTACATTCACATCAAATACCACACAGAGCTATCAATAATCTCCCAGAGTTATCAACTTTGATTCGATCGCCATCTGACTTTACAGAACTCAATCAGGCGACTGAATATTTAGAGGCAACATTTTGTTATACCTTAGATAATGTAGCTCCAGTTAAAAGGAAAATGATTAGAGATAAGAAATTCACTCCTTGGTATAATGACCACACACGCACTTTAAAACAAACCGCTTGGGAATTAGAATGCAAATGGCGTCAAACTAAATTGCTAGTATTCCAAATAGCGTGAAAGGAGAACATCCTGAACTATAAAAAAAAAAAATTTTATATCTCCACTCTTATTGAAAACAACAAAAATAATCCGAAATTTTTAGTTACTACTGTAGTTAAATAAACTAGAAACAAGACCACTGCAAAAATCTCAACAACAACATACAGTAGTGAAAGTAAACTAATTTCACTTATCTCTTCTTCAAAATCGTCAACCTGTGTATTAGATCCTATACCGACACATTTTCTGAAGGAGATAGTACCAGCAATAACAGAACCCTTGTTGAAAATAATTAACTTCTCTTTCAGCAGTGAGTATGTTCCCAAATCCTTTAAATTAGCAGTTATTAAACCGCTAATTAAGAAACCTGACCTTGACCCTTGTCAGCTGTCCAATTACAGGGCGATATTAAACCTCCCCTTTATCTCTAAGATTCTGGAAAAAAATAGTAGCACACCAACTATGTTCATATCTACATAGGAATGGCATAAACTAACGGTATCAGTCAGGATTTAGGCCTCATCACAGCACAGTGACAGCACTTGTTAAAGTAGTAAATGACCTCCTATTGGCCTCTGATCAGGGTTGCGTCACTATACTTGTGTTATTTGACCTCAGTGCAGCTGTCGACACTACTGATCCTAGCATTCTTCTTTACAGATTAAAAAATGTAGTAGGAATGAAGGGAATGGCTTAGATTCTATTTAACTGATTGTTATTAGTTTGTAGATTTAAATGATTACCATTCTGCATGTTCAAAGTGGAGTTTGGTGTTCCACAGGGTTCAGTTTTAGGCCCACTGCTTTTTTCTCTTTACATGCTTCCTCTGGGCACCATAATTCGTAAGTATGGTATAAGTTTTCATTGTTATGCTGATAACACAGTTATACGTCTCAGCAGCACCAGATAAGAAAAAACAGCTTACCAAAGTTGAGCAATGTGTGCAGGACATAAGAGATTGGATGTTAATTAACTTCCTTCTGCTTAATCCTGATAAGACAAAAGTTCTAGTCATAGGACTACAAGCTGCTAGAAGCAAGCTTTCTGATCACACTGTAACTTTAAATGGCCTTTCGGTTCCATCAAGTGCAATAGTGAAAGACCTGTGTGATTATAGCCTTTCATTTGAAGCACATGTAAATAATATTACCAGGATAGCATTAATTTACCTCAGAAATACAGCAAGATAAAAAAATATATTGTCACTAAACGATGCAGAAAAACTAGTTCATGCTTTTATCACCCCTAGGTTGGACTATTGTAACGCCTTACTGTCTGGTTGTTTAACTAAATAAATAAGCTTTAATTAGTCCAGAATGCAGCAGCAAGAGTCCTCACTAGAACCAGAAGATACGAGCACATCACCCCTATCTTATCCACACTGCATTGGTTCCCTGGGAAATTTCGCATTGATTTTAAAATATTACTATTGACTAATAAAGCAAAAAATGGTCTCGCCCCGCAGTATCTGAGTAAACTGCTTGTGTTTTACGATCCACCATGCCTACTTCAATCAAAGTAGGAAACTATATTTATCAAATTTATGGAAACTACAGCAGGGGGTAGAGCTTTTTCTTACAAAGCCCCAAAGTTATGGAATAGTCTTCCAATTAATGTTTGGGACTTGGCTAAAAACCTATTTATTTAGCCAAGCATTTTTGTAAATAGATTTGCCTTAGGTAAAGGAGCAGATCTGGGAGACTCATAGACGTAGAGTATTATGGTGAACTGGTATGTTTAGATGCTGTCCTTCCCACTCTCACTGATCCCTCAGGTTTGTTGACAGTGAAGTGATTGGTTGCTTTACATCTCAGGGAGCCCTCATGTCTGTGTTTCCTCCTGGCTCTTTAGTTATGCTGTCATAGTTAGTCCTGCTGGAGTCCCTGCTTGCACTCTGCACTAAATATACATTCACATTATACATTGTTTGACTGTGACCATACCTATCTTTCCCTCTACCTATCTCTCGGTCGAGCTATACATGTCGTCCCTGAGCTGCCAGTGATTCAGACCCCCTCTGCACCCTGAAGCTGTCTGATTCGTCCTGGTGTCCTGCTTCTGGTTGGAGATCTTGTCGCATGGATGCCTCATATGGTCTGCCTGGGATGCGTGTGGTGCTTGGGGCAATTCCACTTTTCCACAAAGACGCACCTGTCCTTGGCTGATGCAGACAGCTTTTCTCTGAGGACTGTTAACTTCAATCGTTTGATAGTTCAGGACTGGAGTTTCCTACTGTCTTCCTGAACCTCCAATAATGAACTGGACTTCAATTTAACTTAAACACATCTCCTGTTATACTGAACTTCCAGTCTTTCACAGTATGATGCAGATCAATCCCTGCTATCCGTTTCACCCAAATGTGGATGCGTTCTTCTCACGGTTTCTTCCTAGTACCTTCTCAGGGAGTTTTTCCTTGCCACTGTCACCGTTGTCCTCGGCTTGCTCATCAGGAACAATCTTATCATTTTGATTTATACACGTTCACATGTCGTACAAACTTAAATAATTCTTCTGATTGTGTATAGCTGCTTTGCAACAATGGCAATTGTTAAAAGTGCTATACAAATAAAATTGAATTGAATTTAAATCAGTTGAATTAAAGAGGTCTACTGAAAAATTGCTCAAAGCACGAACAAAATGTTTCATAACTTCGTTTCGGGTTTGTTTAAGTCATCCACATATACTACTCATGCATTTATTTATTTAAACGAGTATGATTTATCATAGTTCCTTAAATGTAACAGCTCTAACTTTGTATTTTGTTCCTAAACAGCATTCTTAAATCACTTGTAGAGTTCTGCAAAGGGGGTCCATCAGAGGAGCAGCTGATCTGTTAAGAATTTAGATTCTTAAATGCTTCGGGAAATTCTTTCTCTGCTTTCTTTAGCTTACTGTATACTTAATAAACGAAATACGGGATTTCTATACTGACGGAAGCCCTTCATTAAACATTCACTGTGGTGCTGAAATAATTATTTTTAACTATCTAACCCGAGTGAGTGCACTGTTTGACCCGTGATCACACCAAGACTTCGGAATGGTGAAGATGACGTCAGTGCCTGGGTTCCTAGGTGTGCGCGCGCGCGCGTGTGTGTGTGGTCATGTTTTTATATCTAGGTGGGAACTAATTGTCCCCGTAAGGATAGAAATATCCAACCACATGGGGACATTTGAGTTGTCCCCAAAGACAAATTGTCTTCTCTTGGTTATTGAGATGACGTTAGCATACATATTACTGTAGCATATGATTGTTATGTAGCTGTAATCTTATTTTTTATTATATGAAGGTCCTTGCAAGGATAGGAAGACAAAGGTGTGCGTGTGTGTGTGTGTGTCTGAGTGTGTGTGTGTGTGTGTGTGTGTAAGAGAGAGAGAGACACACAGAGAACGGGGGACTCGGACAGCACTGCGCCCGCACAGGACCGCCCGCTGGAACACTGTGGGAACCTGGACTCTGCTGCTTCGTTTTTATTCGGAAACGTTTTTATAAGACGATCAGAATATAGTTTGTGTCCTCCGTGTCCTATATATTGATTAACACTGAACGAAGGCGTCTATCAGCATCTGGACAGTCCCTCTTATCCAGTTTCCAAAGCTGTCCGGCGAGCTCGGATTGTCGGTGGAACCGGTACCACAGCCATTACCGTTTGGTTTTTTTAGGGGCGAGAAAACCGACGCTTAACTGACACCCAGTCCAGCGTCTTTTTACAGTGTGGGATCAAATCCCTGCAGTCCAGTGGAGATGAGTTTCAGGAGCACAGAGAGTTGGCGCTGCGTTAACGGCACTTGCGCGGAGAAAGTTGAGCCGTTCCCGCCGCCGCTCTCTTCCACCTTCGCGCTCATCCTCCTGGGCGTCGCGATCGTCGGCATCGTGGCGCTTTCTCTCACCACGCACCACTGCCACAAAGGCAAGATGAAGAGGCGGAAGATCCAGCGCGCTCAGGAGGAATACGAGAGGGATCAGCTCAGCCCTGTCCCGGCCGCAAGAAAAGCGGATCGCTGCGTGATCGCGCGTCCTGCCGCCGGACGCACTGCACCTCCGCCTGGCCGTCAGGACACCGCCGCCGTATCCGCGCACACCGGAGCCGTGGAGGCCGGAGTCCTGGAATCTGTAGCTGTATCACGATAACATGGAGATCTGTAACTATGCGGGACTTGTAGATGTCTTGGATGCATTGTGAAACACCCCATGCTGCTCCGTATTACTCATACCGTGGGACATGTCTGCATTTGTTTTTAATTTCGGTTTCTTCTCCTCTATAGAAAAAAAGGAGTTAAAAAACACTCGTTTAGGCTATGTGAATATGTTTTCCCTGCTTTCAATATATTCAATAGCCATCTATATATATACTGCACTGTGTGTGGACGTTATATAAAGAAGTTGAACATTAGGCCAGCTGTGGACTGTAATGAAGCATCAGCCTTGTGGTGCAGGTTTACCGATTGCTGCTGTCCAAGGTGCTGATGGGATGATACTCCACATTGACTTGCCTCCTGCTTTCGAGCGTCCCTGATGAACAAAATAAAGTTGTTGTTTTTTTAAATCTAACACTTCTTGTCAATCAACTGAAGGGCTTTAAGATGTTTACTGAATTTAAAAACACAATTGTTTTTGCCCGAACGTGCTTAAAGATTGAGAATAGTGAGAAAATCATGGTTAAATAATAGATTGATCTGACTCATTTATGTTTACTTATTCATTTGTCATACGTCATTTTAGAAGTCAGCTTAGCCAGAAACAATTATAAACAGCAATTATACCAAACTTATATAATAGGAAATCATTTGTACATGACTATATAACTTACCCTGGCAGCACACTCAAAATGAAGGAAATTAAAGGAAAACAGACTCAAGTGTTGAAAGTAATAATATAAAGTTTTACTTTTTTTCTAGTTTGTTTTTTGAATATTTTATAGTGTAGTAATGAAAGCTAGCTATTGTAGTTGCAAATTATTCATGCTAAATAAAGCTTATTAAACTACATACTTGGTAAATTATTTATTATAAACCTCTGGCATGGAACTTCTGATTTCTTCTACTTCGTTCTCCTCCTCCTTCTCCTCCTCCTCCTCCTCCTCTTCCTTGTTTCTTCCCCTTCCTCCTCCTAGGTAGGTAAATTGCCTCCTAAGTAAAATCTCAGGTTTAGAGCCATTTATAATGGGCAAAAATTTCTGCTTTTATTTTAATCCAGGCAGCAAAAGTAACATGGCACGAACAATCATTATTCTTGATAATCAGTTCTCAATAGCTCCCCCAAAATGTCTGCTTTAAATGTCCACCTAAATAAACTTTAACACGCTGTGTGCATTTTTCATTGTAAAAGACCATGAATGTAAATGGAATATGTTATGAATTAATTCAATCACTTAAATAATTTGCATAGCAATCATAATTGATATGTGACTTTTGAAATTTGAGGATGGTGTCTGATAGTTTCCACTATGAGAGGCTAGAGGCAACACTCAGCCCTCTGCAGCCTCCAAGAAAAGCTCATTAATGATTCCACAAATCAGTACCCTTGGGACTTTGCCAATATTAGTATTATTTTTTTTAGCATGAAGCAAGAAGCTAGCAAAAAAAAAAAAAAAAAACTACAAATATCAAAGTCAAGGATTTTTGGAGGATTTTAAAGGTTGACGACTAAGCAGTATTACCCCAAAAGCTTGTAAACCCTTCCATTTACATAACAGGCTAAAGCAGGGTAAACAAGGCTTTGCGATCCAATATTGCTCTGAGATATTTTTTTCTGTTACAGCATGTCACATACCATTCGACTGTGCTGCAGATATTATTTTCTTTCCTTTGGGCAAAAAAAAATATTTTGAAATAGAATTTCCACCTGCTTCTCACTGTCAAACCTAAGCTGATTTATGAGAGCAGAGATCTTTCATGGCAAACAACATTCTTACTGTTTCATTAATGTCATAAAACCCAAGGTGAGACTTCAAGAGTATGTCACTCACTGCATTTGGATTTAGGCAGTATTATAGGGCACTTTTCAGCATCAATAAAAAAGTTTAGACAGAAGCACCTCAACTCTATTCAGGCCATGGGTTGTTGAGTTAGTCCTAACATGTCTGAGGCATACCAGTGCCTCTAGGGGGGACGCTGGTCTGCCAGTCAGCTTAAACATGTGACTTAGACTGGCACAGAGCTACAGCAAATCAGCAGCAGCTAACGTGAGCAGCTTGTATAAAGGCTGGTTTATTTAAAGACCGGAGAGAGAGTGGGACAGCCTGACTGTGCACCAGGACTCCTCTGCAAAGACCTGGACCCCAGCTCTGAGAGAATATGGCTGACAGAAATGTGAAATTAACTGGTGGGGCAGTCAGATATGGAGCTACTTATGGAAGCAACAGTCTGTTCACAGGGGCCAGAGGAGGTGGAGGTTCTAGCCTAGTTCTGTCTCGTTCACTTGGCCTGGCAAGGGGCGCAGGAGCTTCTGGTGGGGGTTTTGGTTTGGGGCTAGGAATTGGTGGTCTAGGTCTAGCTCTAGGAGCTGGTGCAGGTGCTGGTGCGGGTGGAGCAGGTTTCGGCCTGGGTGGAGGCGCACTTGCCTTAGGTAGTGGTTATGGTCTGGGAGCTGTAGGTGCCAGAGCTGCAGGCTTCAGGGCTGGTGTGGCTCCACTTAGAGCTCGTCTGGGTGGCCGTGTCTTCAAGGTTGGAGGTTATGGCTTTAACCCATCCTTCTTGAGCTCCACCACCACAGTGGATGCAGGCGTCAGTCCAGTGCCTACCATTGACCCCTCACTCCCATCCATGGACACAGTGCAGATTACACGTATGAAGGAGAAAGAAGAGCTGCAAGTCCTCAATGACAAGTTTGCATCTTTCATTGATAAGGTAAGGTGACCCTCAATATAGTACTGAAGTGCATTTTCTCGGTTCAAGAATTAACTACATATGACTAGGATGGTAACATCAGTACTATAGCAATTGTACCTTAGAAGAACATTATTTGACCCAGTGGAACCACTAAGAGGCCAAGTACATTGTTATACCGTGGGGCACAATAGTATTTTTGTTTCTTAACGTAAACGTATAGCACAGTGGTTGGTAATTTAACAGTCTCCATTGTATGAATAAATGAATAATCTTTTGATGTCCTCAAGAAAATTCAATTGTTTTATTGTGAAACAAAAACAGAAACAAAAAGTGCAAGAAGAATGTATTCATACAATGTATTAAAAAATCGATTCCATGGTTACACATCTGCCCGAGGAGAAGCATTATGCTCATTCCAGCTGCCACTCGATTTATGATATTTGCTGCCACTCGATTTATGATATTTACTATTATCTTTAGAGACCTTAACCTCAATGTTATTTGTGACTGATGTAATTCAGGCTCGGTCGCTGGAGCAGCACAATGCTATACTGAAAGCCAAGATTGCCATGTTCACCAATCCTGAGCAGGGAGGTCCTGCCAGCCCCTCCATCCTGCTCACATCAACTATTGGAAGCTACAAATCCCAGATTGACGGTCTTACAGCCACTAAAGAGGCCATCATTGCTGAGATCGAACACTATAAAGGCATCATTGCCGATGTGCAGGCCAGGTAAGAAATGTGTCCTGGACAATAAATGAGACGTATATATTTCTGTATCAAAAAGGTATAGAAAGTAGATAGATCAGTGAAATATTTATTTCCTCACTCTAAATCTAAGATATGATGAGGAAGTGGGCCAGACCAAATCTTTGGAGTTGGAGTGGGGAACTTTAAAGGAGGTAGGAATTTTTTTTTTTTTTTTTTTTTTTTTTTTTTACATTGTGATTATCGGGAAAGTAAATGTAATAAATGTAGATTATATGTAAAAAATCTATGCAAAAAATAGTCCATAATCTTAAAACAGCTCAATCTTGAAACAGTTGATCTTGATCTTGAACAATCTTGTCCATATAATGCTACAGCTCTAAAGCTTCAAAATAAAAAAAATGTAAAGGAGGGTGTGTGTGTAAATATTTATGTACAACATTTTATATCCATCTTTAATGTACATTTTTTTTTACAGGAGGTGGACAGCATTTACCTCACTATTTTTGAGCTGCAAACTGGTATCAGTGGTCTGGAAGATCAGATTGCTCTGTCCAAGCAGCTGTACGATGCTGTGAGTACACACACTTATTTAACAATGAAGTTAAATTTTTTAATATTAATGCCTTAAACATTGTTTTCTAATGTATTGAAAACTTTCTCACTGTATGTGCGGATGTGTTTGGTGTTTTTTATTTTTTAGAAAGTTAAAGAGGTCAGGAACATTGTTACTGGCAGTGTGAAGTCAGCTGTCTCCATCTCTGTGGATAACACAGCACAGGCACAGGACCTGACCTCTGCCCTCGCTGACGTTAAAGCTCACTATGAAGCTCTAGCACAGCGCAGCAAACAGGATGCCCTTCATTCTGTCCAGGACAGCGTAAGAGACCTTGCTCCAGATTCTTCCTAATCAAACTAAAAAAAAAAAAAATCAGTCACAGTGTCTGCTTAAATTAACCTCTACAGGCGTTGGCATGGGTTATATGATTTTCAGCCTGTGTCTCCCCCTAGTGGACATTTATAATAAGAACATTCAATATAATATAATATAATATAATATAATATAATATAATATAATATAATATAATATAATATAATATAATATAATATAATATAATATAATATAATATAATATGAAAGGTCATTTCAATAATTTAGCAATTTAGGTATTCAAATATTCTTCGTATAATTTTGCTGATGTTTTTGTGACTGCAGCTCTCCTTGATGAGCGTTTCATCTCAACCCAGCATTCAGTCCCTCACTACAGTCAAAGAAGAGCTGAGAGTCTACAAACTACAGATTGACTCTGTGCAGAGAGAAATCGACCGACTCAAATCACTGGTGTGTGTGTGCTCACTTACATATACTTGCGTGCAATTTAAACATTTGCTGATTTAAAACCATCATTTCCACCTAAACATTATTTAGTGTATTTAACAATTTCCTGACACTTACAAAAGAAAAAGTACAAAACATATTTTACATACACATAACAATTGTACCTTTCATAAATACGTTATACTAATGAAAGTCAGCAACTTAGTCAGCAAAGTAGACTTAGTCCAAAATGTTACATTATTATATATTTTAGCATATTAGCTCTTTTCTCATTACAAGAAATTGTGTCAAAATCCTTGTCTTTGATAATTGCACATGTGATACAGATACAAGGCATGCTTTTATTAAAAAATAATCAACAGTCAATCTTCTAGAATGATTGTTTAGAAGTAATGTAGGATTTACTCAATCTGTTATTTTTGGCCACAAGGAAGTAGCATGAGAGGAAATGGTACTTAATTTGAAACAATATCTATTTATCTCCCTTTTCCCCTTCTCATTTCTGTCTATATGTCTGTCTGGTAGAAATCTGCATTTTGCCTGCAGTTTCCTAGGCTTCCTTGTTGGCTTGCTTTTTTTGGAGTTAATATAGCATGTGACTGAAAAAAATACACACACGCACACACACACACACACACACATATATATATATATATATATATATATATATATATATATATATATATATATATATATATATCGTTGGTTTTTTTAGGGGGGCCATCCACATGCTACAGATTGGGCTATAGATACTCCTCATTCTGAAGATATATCCATCATTTCTATGGCAGTTTACTTAAGGGGTCAACTCACCAGCTCGACACTCAATTTTCATTCACACACTATTGACAACTTGGGAACACCAATTAGCCTAACATGCATGTCTTTGGACTGTGTGAGGAAACTCACCAAACACAGGGTGAACATGCGAGCACCATGCACTCGGACCCAAGATGGGAATTGAACCCAGACCTTGAAGGTGGAAGACGACCACTAAGCTAACCACTATGCTAACCACTAAGCCGCCATATAAAACTATGTTATTTGAAATACAGCTAACACTGATATTAGAACTTCTGTTATAAAAAAAAAAATACAAAGACTTTTTTGACCAGACAGAATCAACACAGAGCGGAACTAAACATGTGGTATTTAAGAGAATTCTTCATTTAAAGTCATTCACGTCTTTTTAAGCATTATTCCTGACTCTCTATATAAAGCTCTGTGGAATGTGTATGTCAGTGTGTATTTGTTATATAGATTATATTTTTTTTTTCTTTTACAGAACCTCCAGCTCGAATCTCAGGTGGACGAGGCTGAATCTCACTCTAACTCACACACCGAGACCTACCAGGAACAAGTGCAGACGCTCAAGTCTCAGCTGGATGACCTCAGAAAGGTTCCCAAATTTTATCTGCAGCTAAAAATACACATAACTCATAACTAAGTTTGTTTTAAAATGTTTCTCGTTATACTTATAACTGCTTCTGTTTGGTTTCATAGCAAATTACACATTATAGTCAAGAATACCAGGAACTTCTGGCCAGCAAAATGTCTCTTGATGTGGAAATCACAGCTTACAAAAAACTCCTGGACAGTGAGGAGAACAGGTAAGGGGATATCCTACAGGGTTCTCCTGGTGGCCTGGAAATATGTGGAATAATAATTTTATTTTTTTATTTTTTTAAAAAAGTACTTCTGTACTGTTCCCAGTTAAAGATGTTAGGGCGCTCCAGTATCATAATCACTGTTTTTCTCAACATAGCCATTGTTTGTTGTATTCCAGGTCTTCTATGTCATGCTTTCAGTTATTATTATTATTATTATTATTATTATTATTATTATGCGATTAGTAGGCATTCATTTATTTTCTAAAATTTTCTTAAATTTGTTAAAATATTTTAAGTCAATTGGGATCAATTTTCACCCAATGCCCCAAACCCCACCACTGGCAGCAGTGCCTGTCCCAAGCCCGGATAAACATGTGAGGGTTGTTTCAGGAAGGGCATCTGGTGTAAAACCTGTGCCAAGTTGTGTCCGCTGTTTCAACCCCTCGACAGGAGCAGCCAAAAGTCTAACAACAACAACAACAACTGGACGTAGAGATGTGCTGTAATTAGTAAATGAGTAATATGCATGTACAGTAGTATTACGCACCTAATCATGTCTTAGCCTTTAATTAACCAATACTATTGCCACAGATCAAGAAAAAAGTTTCAGACAGCAATGAAATAAGAAAAAAAAAATCTACCTTCCTGTCAGATCCTAATAAGACTCTAAATATTTGCAATATTAGCAGTGTGATTACATCGGGGTAAATCTGTTATGTGTAAAATAAAAATGTTCCACAAGCAGCTTGTTAAATCTAATACTCATTTTGCCATTTAGCCACTTGTTTAGATCGAAAAGCCCCCCAAAAATCTTTTTTTTCAATGTAGTACATGTTTAACAATTATCATTTTATGAAGTACTTATATTTGTTATTTGTTTAGATTAATAATTATAAATGAATACATTAGCTATACATTATACTGAAGTTATTGTTTAAGAAGCATTTATTTTTTAACCATGCGCATTTAAATGTCAGCGATCAGGCAGTGAATGTCAATGTGACGTGTGTGTGTCTTTGTGCTATGACCTAGGCTGAAATCTGGGGGCGGTATCACAGTGCACATGTCTAAGACAGTAGTAGGAGGAGGAGGTGCAGCAGGAGGCGGCGGAGGTGCCCTGGGTTTTGCAGCAGGCGGAGGTGCGGGAGGTGGATTCGGAGGAGGCGCTGCCCTTGGCATTGGAGGTGGACTTGGTTATGGTTTAGGCCTAGGTTCAGGAGGTGGTCTCGGAGGTGGTCTTGGCGGTTTCGGAGGTGGTCTCGGAGTAGGATTGGGAGGAGGACTTGGGCTTGGAGCAGGTGGGAGCAGCTACATGTCCTCCAGCTTGAGCAGCAGTGCTTGTAAGTATTTACCCCCTCACATTATTGATTACTGTTGTAATTTTACTAAACTCCAATTTAAAATGTGGGTTATTAAAAATAAATGACTGGAACTTACTTTAAATTATATACAGTAATATATATTATATTGTATAAACTGGTGCTTAGATCAAATCAAAACAAAGCTGATGTGTTACGAGAGGAGTTATTAATCACATGTTCTTTTTCCTTTCTCAGTGTCTTCCAGTGTTTACTGAAGAAACAGTCATTCAGCCCCTTAAAACACTTAAGAAATAAACAATATTGGCCTGAAAGTCCCCTAAAATATTTTTTATATGTCTTTCACACAAAATCCTCTCAAGCATCAAGATTTCCCCAACTCTATGATGCACATTACAAAAATACAAATTAATATAACATTCCTATTTTTTTTTATTCATGTTGTGATAAGACCAAATAAACTGTGTTCATTCAAATATGTTGAGAATATCTTTTTTTTTTAATCGATGTGAGATGAGCTTAAACGTGTACAGTTTTGTTGTTCTTTGATTAGCCAGGAGATTTTATTAAAACCAGTGTAGAAATGAGACAAAAACCTTTCCTTATGTGAAAAAAGTCTTTTTATTAATAGTTTATCATTTTAATTTTAATGATAAGAATTTATTGCGGCACGGTGACTTTGTGGGTAGCACTGTTGCCTTGCACCTCAAGGCTCAAGGCTAATGAGAGGTTATTAAATACAATGCACACTTACAGTATCAGCCATAACATTGAACCCAATATTGTGTGGTTTCCCCTTGTGCCATCAGAAAAGCTTTGGTCTTGGTGTCAATCAGATCTGTTTGTCCAGGACATCCCATGGATGCTCAATCTGAATAAGATCTAGGGAATTCGGAGGCTGAGTCAAACAACCTTGAATGTCTCATAAATAAGCTTTCAGGCTTTACTTTAGCTCAGGTCTGATTGATGCCTTCATGTATAACTAACTCATTGATAAAATCGGTTTTGTCAGTGGAAAACTGACACTTGACCCCCTTAAAACCTATGGTGTCACACTTACTGTATGCATGTACATTCCTCCAATTCTAAAACAGATGTCTCAAAAAGTTATAACCAAATCGAGATGCTAGTAAATAGGTTGCCACATGCAGCAGAGTCACATGTAATAGCTGTCATGACCCAGCTTAAGGGAAAAGTATTGCTTAAGAATTCTAGGAGTTCCGTCTTGTGTCTTTATCTGTGACCTTTTAGTATGTTTCTCTTCTTCTTCATACTGTACCACACGTAGGCTTTATTTATTCATGTCAGTCTCGCATTCATGTGTGATGTGCAGGTGTTTGCGGGTGCTGTTTTTTTCCTGAGAGCACAGAGACAATATTATCTACTCCCGTATGGTGTGTAAGTTCTTACTTAAATTTCACTATAAAAACAATAAGGTAATATCTCATACGTTACGCTTATTGTAAGCATACAGGTAATTTCCTAATTTTAGAGGGTTTTGTCAATGAAAAATATATGTCTTGTTATTAAATAGCTTAAAAACATGTCTGTGTCTTTGCCTAAGAAAATAAATCATTAATTAGCAGTAAAAAAATTAAAGTTATATAACTGTTTACTGTACTGACATAATAATAAAAAGATTTTTAATTTATTTTTATAAAACATAAAACATACTGTGTAGGATTATAAAACATAAAATAAAGGTGTAAGTAGGTAGACAAATGGGTGACCAAAACTCTTAAAAGTTCTACATTGGCTAAAAATGTAACCGTGAGTATAGACTTTATGGCAGGCTTGTCTTATAACATCTCATATACTGTAAAATATCATTTATTATATATATATATATATATATATATATATATATATATATATATATATATATTAGTTCATAAAAAATATATTAAGCTCTGCATTGACTTACAAGAAACAGATGTGATATAGCACACAGGCTTTGTGGTGGTCTCCTAACCTGTGTCCGGCACTTAAACACACGGATGTGGTGAGGTTCAGTTTGAAACAGGAAACAGCATTTCTCGCTCTGTACTTTTTTATCAGACCTGAGCTGAGAGAGAGAGAGATAGAGACTGAAAGCAATTGCAGCAGAAATGGGCGCACACTGACATGCTATTTGAGGTAACCTTTAAAATACTTCTTAAGCTAATAAATACTAAAAGTTATTTTAAGTTATTGAAAGATGTTAGTAGCAGCGGTGACAGGAAAACTTTGACAGCAGCAGCAATAAGCTTCTCGGAAAAAGTTGAATTTAATCTTCTCGAGATAGTAGTGAAGGCGATTACACAAGAAAAGCAGAGAAATCTAGAGTTTAATCAGGTTTATCCATGTCTTGCACAAGAAAGACATAAATAGCAAAGGAAATTACTAATATCAGATGAAACCAAAAGTTAGGGGATCTTTCATAACCTATTTTAAAAAGCAGAAGTCGAGACGTATTTCACATGCATCTTGTTGGTGCAGTGGTTTACAGGAACATAAACTAAAAAAAAAAAAGTTTTTGTGTCATACATTTCTGTCCAAAAATTCAATAATCCTAGTTATTTTTGAGTACATTTCTCAACAACGTTATAGCTGAAGATAAGGTTCAGTCCTTTTGATGTTAAAGTGATAAGCACTGGGCCTAATTTACATAAGAAGCTAGAAATCTGAAACTAGTAAAAAAAGAACCGAGTTGTAACATATATATATATAAAATAATAAGGAGACATAAAATGAGTGCTTTATTTTATATAATATATATATATATATATATATATATATATATATATATATATATATATATATATATATATAATATATATATATATATATATATATAATATATATTTATTATTTTAGAGTAAACAATGGCTTTAAATACAAATATTTAAGTCTTAGACCAAACCTATGTTCAAAATAATCCCTTATGCTACAGTGCTATTGAATTATTAAATCATTTTGTTTGGAAAGTATTGATTTATTTTCTAAAACAGCAGCTCTGATGAAAGTGTCAGCTGTAAGACACACGTTGATATTAATGCGCTCCTTCCAATCCGTTCCCGTTCCTATAATACATCACGTTCACAGGGACCTGCATAAGGCAGTTCTGTAATTAATGGTTAATAACAAACAGATTTAAAATGTGGTGTTATATAACAAAGTGTAAATGTTCCTGTAACTCAACAAGTTCTGTTTCTGTACTTAACATTTACAGGAGGAGTCTCCAGTGTCAGCACTTTTTTTGTCCTTCAGTTTTCTCTCCAACAAAGTTCTGAAAACCAGAAGACTTCATGGTTTCTAGTTTCTTATTTAGATGACAAGTTGTTTACCAGCCAGCCTTTCTTTCTAGAAGTCGTTATAAGATAAGCAAAACACAACTTGTCATGGAGAGAAAACTGACGGACAAAAAAAAAACTGCTGACACTGGAAACTCCTCCCGTAAATGTTAAGTACAAAAACAGAACTTGTTAGGTTACAAGAACATTTACATTTTTAACTACGTTAAATAACACGTTTTAAGTCTGTTTGTTTTGAACCCTTAATTACAGAGCTGCTTTATGCAAGTCTTCTAATAACAAACAGACTTAAATTGTTGTGTTATTTAACAAAGTGTAAATGTTCCTGTAACTTAACAGGTTCTGTTTCTGTCCTTAACATTTACAGGAGGAGTCTCCAGTGTCAGCATTTCTTTTTGTCCTTCAGTTTTCTCTCCACCAGAATTCTGAAAACCAAAAGCCTTCGTGCTTTCTAGTTTCTTATTAACATGACAAGTTGTGTTTTGGTTACCTTATAGAAAGAGAGGCTGGTGAGTAAACAACTGTTTATAGTAATTTATGGTAAACACAAGTGATAACCTGCAGATGTTTCGGGATTTGCTGTTATTGGAAAATAATCAACTTCTTGGTGGAAACAGATGCTGCGTCACACTATCCTGGTGCTGATTATTTTCCTACACCAGCATGCCTTGTCATAGATTGTTCCTTACTTATTATTTTACATTACATTCGGCAATCTCTACTTTTAGATTTTGTCTGCTTAAAAAAGGAAAGAAAAAAATAGAAAAGAAACTGAACGTTTTTAATCAAAAGTGTATTTTTTAGGAAATATATCCAAACAGCCTTTTTATTCGGATGGCTGAACATGACTTCTATGCCTTTGATAATTGAATGTAATTGGAACTATACTGCTTACTGTGGTATTATTTCCAAACGTATTTGTGGCAGGTGCTCTGAATGTCATTTTTTTGCTAGAAAATACGATATAGCTTTAAGAATGAAAACTCGTTTACTCAGTAAAATTTCTGTTAGTCACAGTTTTACTTTGAAGTTATGATTGAGGTCACAAGCCAGCAAGGTGCTGTCCTTGCCTTCCTGTCCCTCTCAACCATGGTCTTCTTCTCTGCTCTCTGCATGTGGTGTAGAAAAAAATCTAGTGAGTGCAACTGCACACACACACTCACACATGCACACACACACACACACACACACACACACACACACACACACACACACACACACACACACACACACACACACTCGCACTCACACTCACACATCATTTCATGTCTCTATTAACACATATTACTGGTAAAAGAAGGTGAGAAACACATTATTTTTTTACAGTGATTGTACAAGAGGCTAACCAGCTCTATGTTCCACAAGTTCTGTAAGTTGTTTAAGATTTAGATTTTAATTAAAAAAGCATTTTATTCTCAAGTAAATTATGAAAATTATTGTTGTTTTATTCGGAATTAATCCAGTGAACGAGGGGGAAGCAGGATGGTTGTGACACATTCAAAAAAAGGTGAAAAGTCTTTATTATTATTATTATTATTATTATTATTATTATTATTATGCATTCTTACTGTTTATTGGTTATTGGGATGTTGAGGTTTATTTAATGTGCCATTTTTGTCAACAGAGTAAAGCTTGTAGCAATGCTGGTGTTACTGATTACGTTATGGCGAAATAGTGTGAAACATGCAAAGTTATTCTTATAATACTAATTAATATATAAATAAATAAACACCCAGATTTAGTCTTTAGTTGCATTCACCCCAAATATATATTTTTTTTTTTTACATGATACAAGTCTTTAAAGTAGTGGATTTAAATAGTTTAAAATAAGCAACTTTTATATAATTTACAGTATATATAATGTATCAGGGATAAGTTTTCAGAAATTCAGCATACTGTATTTTCTAAAGCATTTTAACAAAATATGTTTTTTGAGTAACTAAAATTCAGTTATTAAAAACTAAAATGTGATTAATTATGAATTATGAACATCAAGCCAAATAATAAATGAAAAGTAAGTAGTTACAATATGACTGGCATTAAATATCTGTGGAAATTAATTTGATTAATTCAAGTTTTTAATTTCCCTAAATCTCCAGTGTTACTCGGCCCTTGAGTTGAATTTTGTTCGTCCTCATCTCGACATTAATGATGATAACTGTGTTATATGTAATAACTGCGTTACATGTATATCAAGCAAAACACGTGATACTAAATTTCCTTTCATGGTTCATAATTATTCACATTTTAAATTTTATGAAGTAAATCTTAGATACTCAAGCAACATTTTCCATGTAAATATGGCACTTTTTTTTTTTTTTTTTTTTTAAATATCCCTGATACATTATATATTTTCTCAAACAGTAAAGTGACTGGGTGTCCATAAATTTGAAATTTGTATTTTTTTCCTTGTCAGTGACAAAAATTAACCAGACGAACACGAGTCAGTGTCAGAGCTCTGGGTAATGATCTCCAAACCTTTGTGGTTATCTTCATAATCATCTGATCTTTATTTTAAGTTCTTCAGCGCTATTTAAATCAATCATAAATAGTAATTAAATCACTTTATCCTTTTTTATAGGAACTTTGCACCAACATCTAACAGTCGCCTGGACTGTAAGTTACTGTACAGTAGAAGTAAAAGACATGTTTAAAGGTCAGAAATGATGGACAATAATGTGGTAGATTTTGTGGCTTCTTTTTCTCATCAGGTGTCCAAGAACAACCAGGCAGTTACCAGAACATTCCAAAATGTAGGTTGATATTACTGCTGGCAGTAATATGTGATATGTGATAATAATACTGAACATTTACTGATGGTATTTACTAATTTTATAAGTAATCACCAGCTGAATTTTTTAAAATTTCGATTTAACAGCCGTTCGAGGCAGTTTGGAGCCGACTTATGTGTAAGTCATACAACTTTATTTGTTATAGAAGGAAACTGGGGGTGGATTTATTGTAGGTTGGTGGGTAAAATCTTGTATTGGTGAATGGAAGGTTGTGTGTGAAACACACTGTTTTGGAAAAAAGCTTCTACGCAATCTTTTTTAAAAAATGGGTCAAAACAGGATTCCAGTGATTACACATGAAATCACCGATTGAAAGGACAATCAGACTAAAATAGGCAGGCAATATGGACCAAAGCTTTACAAAGCAGTGATAAATAAAAAACAATAACAATACTAAATAAATAAATATTCCAAAACGTAAATTGGAGCAAAGGAAAGTGTACTGAATATATGCCAAATGTATCTAATGGCCCGATTATTATTCATTTCAAGCAATTCTTTCTAACCCTAACCCTATATATGTATATATACTGTATATATATATTCCCCCACCACACTGTATCTTTTGTAATTTGTGATAAATATTAGTTCATCTTAAAAAAAGAAGGTATTTATATTAGTAGTATTTGTGTGAATGTGAATTTCTTACTGTATTAAATAAAATGCATTTCAAAATATAATGAGGAATAGACTACATAGTATTATTATTTGTAAGTAAATAAATCATATTTTCAGAATAGGATTTTTACATTTTTTTTTATTTTCAAACTTATTTTTATCACACATTGCTGCCTGTCCCAGCTTTTTTCCCCTTCATTTTTTAAACAACTAAATGAAAACAGTTTTGGATTACAGTGAGTATAAAAACTGAATAAAATGTGATTTCTGAAGAAAATGCCCTTGCAAGGCAATTTGTCTGACAAGTAGTCACATGAGCTTGTAGTATACCTAATAATTCTCACATTAGTATCAGAAACCATATAAAATTATACCTGATTTATTGAATTCAACACAGCTAAAGGTGAACTCATTATGGTTCTGGTATGTGGTCTGCTTTAATACTAAACTGCTTGCTTAGACGCTAAGCACATCAGTCATGTAATTTCAGTAACAATTTAAGCAAATTTAGATATCAAGGACGTCTTACCTGTTCTAGTTTTTCCAGCTAATGAGTAAATTGTGTAAACTGTCCCTTTATTCCAGAATAATTTATTTTATTTCTACCCTGATTTGTTTTCAGAGACCCAATAGCAACACCACCACACCAAATCAGTGTCATGGCTGATGGTGAGTAAGAACTCCAGGCGAAGAGTCATTTATTTTCTCTGTACGAGGGGTACAGAGATGTCATGTGTGTTGTATGTCAATTGTACTAAAATGAAAGAAGAAAGGAAGTGTTTAGGTTGGCCCTGCGCTGTTGAGTGAAATGTCACGAGAAACCACGGAATCTGAAAGCTAGATGAAGATTAAGCACACTGCTGTAACTGCAGACTGCAGTACAAATTTTCAGGGTTGTGTAAAGGTAGTGAGTCTACCAAAAATGTTACAGGTGTCAGTAAAGACAAGGACAGATTATAATTGCTAGTTCAATTTCCCACTAATAATGTACAGTATAGACTTACTGTACTAAAACACTCGTATATACTAACTTTATATATTTTATACAGATGCAGAATATGCAAATATTTTAAAAACAGAAGTTGTTGACCATGATTCAGGTGAGTACTACTGTATATCATTTTTATAACACACACACACACACACACACACATGTAATGCATTATAAGTAGTATGTATAACTTGTTTTATCTGAAACTAATAAAAAATCTTCTCCCTGCCCATCTGGTAACAGACAGTTACGATTACGAGAACACAGAATTCCTGCACAACAGCAAAATGGACGACATCGGTAATAAGCTCTCCTTTTTAACCTTTATTTAATGATAGTTCTGATGTTGATGGAACACCGACACTCACATTTACCTCCATCTTTCAAACAGATGAGCCAGATTACGTCAACGCAGACACGACTGACAACTAACACACTTCAATAAAGCTTGACATAGTTATTTAAGCTAGATTAAGTATCTATTAGAATAAATTGCATTATTTAATAGCACAAAACAAATGCATTGTAAACTCATTACATTTTAACTTTCAGTAAAATTATCCATGTATTAAGAGCATATGTCGCTGTAAAAAAGACCTAAGCAAATTTGCTTTTACAGAATTTAAATTAGAGTAAGGTATGTTTCACTACAATGAAAATAAAAACTTCCTGATTTCAGTTTCTCTTCTTTTATTTCATACACAGTGTTGGGTGTAGATTACTTGGATTACTTTTTTGACATAACGAGTAATTGAATCCATTAGGTTATTTAGTTATTTAGGCTAAGGTATTTAGTTATATTTTCAAAAAAGTAATTCATTATTCAGACAATTTATGTAATTCGTGAGCCAGACATTAGTGATTTTGTTTGTGTGTGTGTGTGTGTGTGTGTGTGTGTGTGTGTGTGTGTGTGTGTGTCTGTGTGAGAAGGTCGTCCTACAAGCCATCGCCCCTGATAAGCCGCCCCCCTCTGTTATTCCTGCTGTTAGTAGTTAACAGATAATGGGACAAACAACATGCATGAGGAATCACAAAAAGGTTTTTTTTTTATTTTCTGCAATGGAAAAGTACTCTAACTAGTTACTTTTATCAGAAGGTAATGTAATGTAACTGCTTACTTTTTGATGAAAGTAATTTTGTAATGTAATTAGTTCCTTTAAAAAGTAACGCCCCCCAACACCGTTCATATATAGTAACAGTTAATATATGTTTGGACACAAGTTTGGACCCCCCCCCCCCCAAAAAAAAAAAACTACACATATGGCATTAGGTAATTGGCAACAAAAGTCCATTGTTATGTCAAGACACAAAGGGCAGTGGTCCTAAATTGGTACAGTACAGTATTTTCAAATTGTTGTGCGTTTGCAAAACCTCTCATGTACCATAAAACTGTTCTCATGAAAACCAAGGTTCCACGCTACTTTGGATACCTTCAGCATTGCTTTATCTGCTTTGAAGATGGTTCAAAACTTTGGATTGGCAGTGTATATTATATTATTTTAAATATTTATTTAAATTTTCTATTATGTGATGTACTTAGGTTTTATTTTCATAATTATTTCTGGATGTTCTAAAAAAATCTGTCACTTAAAATGATTCAGTGGAATGGGGCTTGATTTCCATGATTAATTTTTATCCTCGCCTCACAAATAAATGTTTAAATGCTGAAAGAATTAAAAGATGCAATTGAATAAATGTTATTATACTATATATATATATATATATATATATATATATATATATATATACTCAGCAAAAAAAGAAACGTCCTCTGACTTTCAACTGTTTTTACTTTCAGTAAACTTAATGTGTAAATATTTGTATGAACACTAAAAGAGTCAACATCATAAGATATAAACTAAAAATGTTTCACAATGTGTCCCTGAATGAAGGGAGGCTCAAAATCAAAAGTACCAGTCAGTATCTGGTGTGGCCACCAGCTGCTTGAAGTACTGCAGTGCATCTCCTCCTCATGGACTGCCTATTGCGGACAGTCTGAGCACTGATGGAGGGATTGTGTGTTCCTGGTGTGACTCGGGCAGTTGTTGTGGCCATCCTGTACCTGTCACGCAGGTGTGGTCTTCCAATGTGAGGATGATCAGCTGTCCTTCCTGTCTCCCTGTAGCGCTGTCTTAGGCGTCTCACGGTGCGGACATGGCAATTTATCGCCCTAGCCACATCAGCAGTCCTCATGCCTCCCTGCAGCATGCCTAATGCACGTTCACTCAGATGAGCAGGGACCCTGGACATCTTTCTTTGGGTGTTTTTTACAGTCGGTAGACAAGTCTCTTTAGTGTCCTGCGTTTTTGCCTGAGTAAATGCCTACTTTCTGTAAGCTGTTAAGGTCTTAACAACCATTCCACAGGTGCATGTTAATTAATTGATTATGGTTAATTGAACATTGATTAAACAATGAAGATCTGTAAAGTTATTTGGATTTTTACAACATTGTTGAAATACACAGTCACACAATATAGTGACCTATGCTGCAAACGTCTCCCATCTCTATTTATGTTTTTTATATAAATATATTATGTACAGACTCGATGTAACTCGAAAAATTAGAATATCGTGCAAAAGTTCATTTATTTCAGTAATGCAACTTAAATAGTGAAACTAATGAGAGACTCATTACATTCAATTTGTCATAATTGAGATGATTATGGCTTACAGCTCATGAAAACCTCAAATCCACAATCTCAGAAAATCACAATACTGTGAAAAGGTTAAATATTCTAGGATCAAAGTGTCCCACTCTAATCAGCTAATTAAGCCATAACACCTGCAAAGGGTTCCTGAGCCTTTAAATGGTCTCTCAGTCTGATTCAGTAGGAAGCACAATCATGGAAAAGACTGCTGACCTGACAGTTGTGCAGAAAACCATCATTGACATCCTCCATAAGGAGGGAAAGCCTCAAAAGGTAGTTGTAAAAGAAGTTGGATGTTCCATAGATGCTGTATCAAAGCACATTAATAGAAAGTTATGTGGAAGGGAAAATTGTAGAAGAAAAAGGTGCACAAGCAGCAGGGATGACTGCAGCCTGGAGAGGATTGTCAGGAAAAGGACATTTAAAAGCACTGGGACTTTCACAAGGAGTGGACTGAGGCTGGAGTCAGTGAAGAGCCACCACACACAGATGGATCCTGGACATGGGCTTCAAATGTCATATTCCTCTTGTCTTCAAGAAGCGTCTAACCTGGGCTAAAGAAAAAAAAAGAACTGGTCTGTTGCTCAGTGGACAAAAGTCTTTTTTTCTGATGAGAGCAACTTTTGCATCTCACTTGGAAACAAAGGACTCAGAGTATGGAGGAAAAAATGGAGAGGCACACACTGCAAAATGCTTGAAGTTCAGTGTGAAGTTGGGGAGCCATGTCATCTGCTGGCGTAGATCCACTGTGCCTTATTAAGTCCATGTCAATGCAGACCTCTACCAGGAGATTTTGGAGCACTTCATGCTTCCTTCCGCAAACAAGCTTTATGTGGATGCCGACTTTATTTTCCAGCCGGACTTGGCACCTGCCCACACTGCCAAAAGCATCAAAACCTGGTTCAATGACCGTTAGATTACTGTGCTTTATTGGCCAGAAAACTGTGAGACATTGCCAAGAGAAAGATGAGAGACATGAGACCGAACAATGCAGAAGAGCTGAAGGCCGCTATTGAAGCATCTTGGTCTTCCATAACACCTTAGCAGTGCCACAGGCTGATAGCTTCCACGCCACTCCGCATTGAGGCAGTAATTGCTGCAAAAGGGGTCCAAACCAAGTACTGAGTACATATGCACACTTATGCTTTTCAGAGGTCCGATATGTTCTATGTATAATCCTAGTTTTATTGATTGCGTGTAATATTCAAATTTTTTGAGATTGTGAATTTGGGGTTTTCATGAGCTGTAAGCCATAATCATCTCAATTATGACAAATCATGGTTTAAACTATCTTGCTTTGTATGTAATGAGTCATATATTAGTTTCACCTTTTAAGTTGCATTACTGAAATAAATGAACTTTTGCACAATATTATAAATTTTTCGAGTTTCATCTGTATATATTTTATACATACATTTTAGACAGTTTTGTCAATAGGCTGCTTTAGAACTTTTAGATGTAAACAGAAAACTGAGTATGCATTTGTCACAAGTTATTCGGTTAATTAGAATAAAATACAAAATAAAATTACCACAGAGTGACCTGTGAGATCAAGGATCCCTCCTCACTGCTCCAGTGGGTGACTGCTTCCCCCCAAATAGGCTAGGAAAAAAAATGGCAGGAGCAAGAACTGAACGTTTACTCTTTTTTTTTTAAAGAAATCCTTACTTAAAAGCTTTTAGACATAGAGCAATATCGTTTGATTTTTTCCACATTAATAATTTGTTCACTATGGAGGTTCTGTGAAAATTAGAATCCAGTTCTAGTATATTAAATTTTAAGAGTTAAGTGAAGTTTACCAACATTTAAAATTAACCAACACATTGACTTGGACAGAGTTTGGATGGAAAGAAAAAAAAATTTTTTTTATAAAACACTAATACAGGGCAGATGGCATGTTTCAAGTCCTGTGACGTGGAGAAAACAAATGACTACCAGGGCTCACAAAATTTCAAAATCCCTGGTAGCCCTTCGGGCAGGCACTCTTCAGTTTTTGGTAGCCCAAAATAAATTTAAGTAGCCCAAATTAAAATATATATATTTTTAATGTATAATATTGTAAAGACAACAAAAAAATCAATAAAAAAAAATGGTAAAATAGAAATTACAACTTTATAAAAATGTAAATCATAAACTCAAATATTTGGTTCTAATTAAACAGAAATTTTTAAGAACTTGTAAGAACTGTGTAGAACATGAATCAGTCTGTGGCAAATTCTGAATCTAAAATTTCCACTAAAGTCACAGATGAGTAAATGCCACTCAATGTTGCCTTTTAAAGTTGGTTGCAAAACTGCTAAATTTTGCCAATGGTAGTTTACTCTTTGCAACATAGTACGCTGTTCTAAACTGCTTTTTCTGGTGTTAATTGTGCTTGATTTATTTTTTGTATGTTTTTTGCAATTGGTGTTTGTTCTGGGAAGGATGCTGCAGACTGAGCACCAAAGCATGACTTGTGATGCAGAGATTTCTCATGGGTTCTGATGGGGTCTTTCCTAAAAATTATTGGTCCCAGTAACAAAGGCGCTTGTCGAGTCAGAAATTCGGTGGAAACTCATGACACACCCGGCAGAACATTGTTATTTAGCTTGTCATATTCCAGCCACAGAAATTCTTTTGTCCATGAAACCAAAAAGCTGCGCGCACACATGTAACTTTTTTAATTTCTCTGCGCAATCAACCTCTATTACATGTTTGAGCTTGCGGCGGGAGATTTCACTTGTCACGTTCGAATGGTAAGCTAATGAGTGATAAGACGATGTTAGAGGATTGGTGTGCAATTAATCCGTCACTGACCAATCAGTACTGCCGCTCTCTATGTACAGTTCGCGTGATCGCAAAGTGAAAGTAAAAAACAAGCCCGAATTTAAACGTGATTTTATTATTTCACATATTGACAGTGGCTCATCAGTGCTCGAAAATGACATAATTGCCCAACTACATTTGCGAAAGAATGCAAAAGCATTGACATATATGTTTCCTTCCCATGATAGCCCGACGGGCAGGGCTGAGATAGATTTTGGTAGCCCGACTGGAAAACACAATAGCCCCAGGACGTCCGGCTAGCGATTTTGCGAGCCCTAACTACCAAGTCTTGGGATTGTCTTGTGATTTCTAACTATTGGATGTTTATCAGAGACAGCTTGGATAAATTTTTTTTTTTTTTTTAAATCAAATTTTGCTTGTTCATGTGCAAGAAGACATTAAACCTGCTTGGAGTTGTACATGTCTAGAATAATGCTGGTAGGCAGTAAAAAAAAATAAAAAATGCCGATAAAACAAACAAACAAAAGTTCTGGAGAGAGTGGAACGACAACCATTTTGATGAATTGGTTTTATAACTTCTATTTAGAAAATAAAGAAAAAACAAACTGCCATTGTTATGAAATGAAAACAAGTCATATAGGCCTACTATATCGGGGAATATTAGTAGGCTGCGTTTTGACTACAATTAAAAGTTGTATGCATGACAAATCACCCTTAAATCAAGTGAATAAAAAAAAAAGGTTTTATGGACTTTGCATTACACTGTCACCAATGCTTACAGTTTTGTGCAGTCACTAATCATGTTTAATAAGTGTGCATCATATTTATCTTACCTTTACAGTCTCAAAAAGCATTGGTTTTGTCTTATTTGATGTACATGTATTTGGCTTATCCTTTTTCATTTAACATTTTACAAGTGAAAAATCAATGGTTAAACTTTATGATTTTCTAACTCCAATAACACGTCCTGTAACCAAATCTATCTACACTAACAGTGCATGTCTAATTACACCATTAGTAAGAGGGGGATAATTTTTTTTTTTTTTATATATACACACACACACATTATATATATATATATTTTTTTTTTTTTTTATTTTACTTAAAAATTTAGTCCTGTCCAATTCTTTTTCCCCGATTTTCTCCCCAATCTAGTCGTGGCCAATTACACCCCGTCACTAGGAGGCTCCCACACACATCAAGGCTACTACAACCACTCAGTCGGGAGGACGAAAGCTATCCCGTGTTTCCTCCGAACCACGTGACGCGAGCCGACCGCATCTTTTCGAACTGCTCGCTCACGCACCGTTAGGGGCGGAGTAACACACTCGGAGGAAAGCGCTAGCCGCTCCTTCCGTGTGCGCGAGCTCACAGACGCCCCTGATTGGCTGTAGAGCCGTAACTAATGTGGGAGCACAGGTACCTATCATCCCTCCCCCCTGAGAGAGCTCGGCCAATCAGCTCTCTCTGTGCCTCCGGCTGTGAGAGGAAAACAGCATCACCAGGGGTTCGAACCAGCGATCTCCGGATGATAGGGCAATGCTTTACCACTGCGCCACTCGGAGGCCTACACATTATATAAACACATACATACACACATATATACGTGTGTATATACAAAATATATTTTTTTTATGTACACACAGTACTGTGCAAACAAATCTTAGACACCATATTATATGCTGTTATAGACTAAAAAAAAGACATGTTATTATTAATCTTTTTTTAATATAAACCAAGGCCTCCTCAGTTCGCCCACACGTCCTTACCAAGCAACAGACTTTTAACTATAGTGTGAACACAGACAATAGTGGTTGTGTGGTTTTTCTGTTTTAGCTGCTTTCTGTTTAAGCTAAAGGGCAACCAGTCTACATATAAAAGTAATAATAAATGTTAAAAAGTAAAACATGACAAGTAAATGAAAAAAAAAAAAACATGTTTTATTGAGAGGTTTTTGAACTATTTACAGTTAAATGTACTCATGTTATTTTACTGACAGTCTTCAGCTGGCCTCGGGTGCCGCAGTCTTACTGCAGAGACGTCCTAAAAGTCCTGCAAGCTGGAGCAGAGAGTTTACTCCTTCTGCTATCTTCATGTGAGTGTAGCCAATCTCCTGAGAAAGACAAATAATTTTAGCAAGTTAGCAGTGTAGATTAGAAAATCAGTATCTACTACACCAAGCAGGAAGTAATTCATAATTTATTACAAAATGAATATATAAGCATGTTCAGTGTAGTTAGATGCTATATAGCAGTACAAACATTTTAACAAATATACACAAAAATGAACAGCTTATGCCAATGGCCTATGGTTTATGCAGATTGTACAGCAGTAATGCATACTAAAAACCAAGTGTGAAAAGAGCAGTCTGGTTGATTTTAAGATCTATAACAAAGGTATTTAAAGTTCAGTTACGAAAGTCTTTCAAATGTTATACCTTAGCATTTTTCGCGTGCTGTACTGTATGGTTTTCTTATGTCAGGGCCTGTTTAAGAGAACCTGAAGCACTGATCTAATGCTCCCAAGGGATGGTAATTTTGTGTGCAAAAAAAAAAAAAACAGGAACAAATATCAGATTTACCTTGATATACTCGAGCTTCAAGTACTCCGGCATCTGGAAGGTCTTACAGACCCTGAAGATGTTCCCTATTATATCTTCAGGAGAGTAGCCGAGTGACCAAAGCTGAGATATTATCTAACAAAGGAGAGCACAGAACAGATCAATGTTTCATCAGGCTTCAAGCATGCAGTCAATACAATAATTACTTGGACATCACAATTCTTCGTTGTTTTGCCTCTGTAAAGCACCTCAACTGGTGCAGCACCTCAACAGAATTGTTGAATTAAACTGAAGTGTAGGCTTTCCGCTTTAATTCAAGTGGTTTAACATAAGTTCCTCCATTTTTAAAGGCTCAAGCGTAGTTACAAAATTATAAATGACAAATATAATTATTGCTTTTAATACTTGTGACCATGTGAAGTCTGGCACCATCGACATTAACTCAAGATGCTTTCTCAGATCTTTACTGCAGTTGCTTTTTTTGCTGCTTGTATGTGGTCTTTAGGAAATAACAAGCAGCTCAATTGGGCTATGGTCAGACCACAGATGTTCTTAAATTGTTACATTCTATATCTTTATTTTAAGAAGCTCTTTGTTTGCTTTGTGAAATGTTTTGTGTCATTATCAATCTGAACTGTGATCAACCATCAGTTTTAAATTTGACTGAACCTGAGCAGAACGTATAACGCTGTTACTTCTATCAGCAGTCACATCAATAAACACCAGTGACCGTTCAACTGGCAGCCATACAGACTCATGCAATAGTGCTGTCCCCAACATTCTTTATTCTTAATGTGCACTTCCTTTCCCTCTCCATACTGACTTATAATAATTTTGCCACAAACCTTGTTTCATTTGTTCAAAGAACAATTTATTCCGTCCTTGCTGATCTTGAGTGTTATCAGTGGTTTGCATCTTGAGGTAAACCCTACGTATTAATACCCAAGACGTCTTTAGATCACAGACTCTGACTATGATATGCCTACCACTTCAAAAGTGTTCTTAATTAGGTAAATATTGTAAAAGTTTTTTTTTTACAAGGGATTGAATCCTGCAATCATCCGCTTTAATTGCCTTCCACGGTAAATGATGATTTGACCACTTTAGAATTTCCTTTTAAAGGCGTAGTGATGGCCTCTGTCACTTGCATTGAATCCTCTTTGAACCCATACAGCTACCAACTGCAAATTTAACACTTAAAATCAATACCAGACCTTTAATCTCATTAATCTGTCACGTAATAATGACACAACTGGCAATCAAACTGCTTATCAGTCAATTTTCCAATTACTTAGCCTGTGAAAATGTACTTTAAGTGCCTAGTTGCAGGCTGGTGTCTTTTACGCAGACAGTAGTTTAGTGTTTTATAATATATAAAGTTAGCACAGGGCAGTCTTTTTGATTCTGAGACATACACAACAATATAAAAAGTCATTAACGATCTGGTTACGTAAAATCTCTCAATAGTATACATTAACACCAAGTTTAGATGCTTAATTTTAGTTGTGAGAGAACCTACAGCACCTATCTAAAGCCACAGACTAATTTCATGCAACTAAATATCAGATTTTGTACAAATGTAAAGAATTTTATAAAAAAATGTCTGTAATTTCCAAAGAGTTAATGCAATATTTTGAACTATAGCTACAAGTAACTTCAGTTACATCTTGGTTGTTTTAATTCCAATCCACTGTGGATTGCCGTGCTGTTCAAATAATTAATTGCCGTGCTGTTCAAATAATTATGGACCTAACTTTATGTTCTGTCACATATTTATTTTTTCAGAAAAAACTGCCAGTACCTTGTAGGCCTCGTCAATGTTGGCATTGACACAGTGTTCAAGCATGCTTTTAACCAGCAGGGGGTGTGGCTCATCACATACCTGATCAGAAGAGACAAAAAAAAAAAAAAAACTCATTTAATGAGATTTGCACACTTAGTATAATTCGCTCACTCATTGTCTATACCGAAGCAGGGTACACCTTGGATGGGGGGCCAATCCATTACAGGGCACACATACACACAGAATGCTCATTCAAACAAAACGGGCAATTTTGAAACGCCAATTATAGTAATCTGCATGTCTTGGGACTGTGAAAGAAGATCGGAATACAAAAATCACACCAAGTATAGGGAGAAACATGCAAATTCCATGCTCAAAAAATCGAACCCAGACCTTAAGGCCTTGTTCACACGGGCGTTAAAATCGAGTGGTTTTTTTTGTGTTTGTAGCGTCCGGTAATCGCGGATCAAGCGGCGAGTGTTTTCTACACATATGAGTCAATGGGAGTGTTCACACGGGCTTTGGTGACGTGCGTTTGTCCGGCTGCGCGCTTATACGGCATTAAAAAAAAACGTTACATGCAGCTTTTTCTTGGCGTTCAAATCCCAACGAACGCAAGAAAATCGCTTCTAGTTCGTTTTCTGCGCGTTCATTTTACGCTTCGGAGGACCGGATATATCCCATGATCCTAAATACTATACATAGGGAAATGCGGAAAAGGGCAAAATAAAAAAATGCATTGTTGAAAAACTTAGGCGGAAATTTTTATTTCTTCATAAACCACAAAAAAAAAAACTTCCTTTAATCCGACGTTGTGCAGTCAGAGAGTGAACCCGGTGGGGGCGGCCTTTCATATCCAGTTTCCGACACACTGCCCCCACAGGTTAACACACAAACTACAATTTGGGCTGCAGGCTGACGTTAGAGACAAACGAATGCCGGTGTAGAAGTCAATCAAGCGTCACTACAAAATGCAACATAAACGTCTAGGACGTTCAGAGCGCGTTCGTTTATCCAAAAACTTAACGCCCGTGTGAACAAGGCCTGAAGGTGCAAGGAAACAGTGTAAACCACCGTGCCGCCTCACTTAGTATAACTGTTTAAGTTAATTATCTACTCTAGATGTACGGGGGAAAAAAGGAAGGCTTACCTTAAACACATTTTCACTGTTGATAAAACCAAATCCAGAATGCGTGGACTGCAGGTTGTTTAATGCCTGGATACAAAGGCTAAATATTATAACAAACCAACACGGTCTCTTTTAAAACAATGATTTTTTTCCCCCAAAAAAGATTTGGCTATTTTTGAGGTAAGTCAAAATTTGTCAATCAATGGAAAATATCTTTGAAAATTGTTAGACTAATGCTGTCCTGTCTAATCTTGGTAGCACATCCCTGTCTTAAATAAATGCGTAATTGCACAAGGTAGTGAGAAACTATGGGAATGATAAAATACAATGGGTTTTCAGGTAAAATTTTTGATTTGTGATAAAATTTCTTACGAATAAAGGTGTAAAACCAATTGACATTTACAGGAGAAAAAAGGTACAGTAATAAGACTCTTGGTCGCAGTCAATTGGTGCAAATGGTGCAAAAGGAGGTCAATGCTTCACATGTGAAACAGACAGTTCGATCAAGGTAAAAGCATACTGAGAACATTGAATCAACCACTAGTGAAACTTTGGGATAAGTGCATTAATGGGGCAAAGAAATATATGGAGAAATAGAGAGTTTTTACGCTTAAATTCTGATATCGTGCACAATCAAATGTGTTTCAATTTGCCCTAAAGTTGTAAGTACAGCCCTATTCTACCACTGTTCCCAGCTTGCTTATATGTAGCTGTGAAAATGATGCTTTCAATTGCTATTTAGTTTGAGACACCCTTAAAAATTGTGGTCTTTAATTACAATCAAGTAGTAATAAGAGGTTTGTGTTTCTTTTATCTTCAATTATTAAATGCATATTAGATGGCAGGCACCACAAAGGTTTTTTTTATTTTTTTATTTATTATATATTTAAAACCGTGTTGCTGTGGGCTTTAATTAAAACAATGAGGATGAGTTGGGATGTTAGCTTTTGAACTAGAAAAACCTTTAACACAAAACATGTCTTGATGATTCATGATATTTTAGTGCACTAAATGTACTTTTTTCTCTACAAACTACTCCTTTAACAAAAAATTCCTTTGCCAAATTCACTGACCTGTCTCATGTCTCCTTGAGCGGTGAAGATAACTGCCTCTAGTCCATCGTTGGTGGTGTGCAGGTTCTCCTTCTCCACCACCTCCATCAGCCGCATCATGATCTGTTCATCCCTCAGCTTACTGTAGCGCAGGACTGCACAGCGCGACTGAATCGGCTCTGTAGAAACACCAGGTTTGCATAATCGAATATGGGACTTCAGGAATAAGACAATACACTGACCTGGCTCTAAAGCCCGCTCCTGTTCAGCCAGCTCACACATTAACAGGTTACAAATGCATCCCAAAAAGGGTCGCTTACCTATAATTTTATCTGATGCATTGCAGGCTAAAGCAAATCTGGTGGTTTTAGAATAGATCTCCATTGTTCTTCTCAGAGCTTGCTGTGCTCCATCTGTCATGCTTATTTCAAAAACAGCAAATTCAATTGTGTAAGTTTCTTTAAGTTTTAGTTACATTTAAGTAACTGAAAAACCTGTAAAATTATTAAACACTCAACAGAAAGTTTTTACCTATCAGCTTCATCCAGAATGATGATTTTGTGACGTCCTTTGGGGAGAGTCACTTTTTGCTGAGCAAACATCTTGATCTTGTTTCGGACAACGTCAATACCTCTAAAAAAAAAAAAAAAACAACAACAACAAGATAAATCATTAAGAACATGTGAGGAAATTCCATGAAAAGGTCAACATGCTTTATAAAGGAAAGCAAATTCACAGAGCAGGCTATTAAAAAAAAAAAAAAGAAAGAAAGAAAGAAAGAAAACGATTTTTCACCATCTTCAATATCTTCATCTGTACTTAATTTTGTTAGGGCCCAGTAAATAACTACAGGGTGTCTGAAACGTCAGGAACCAGTAGAAACCATAATCAACCATCTTCTATAATGCTTTGTCCTGTGTACAGAGTCACCGGGACCTGGAGACAAGGTATACCCCAGACAGGGAGCCACTCCATCGCAGGGCGCACACGCTCACACACACTATGTGCAATTTGGGAATGCCAATTGACCTTGGACTGTGAAAGGAAACCAGAGTACCTGAAGAAAATCCACAAAGCACAGGGAGAACATGCAAACTGCACGCAGTGCTACTCGATGTGAGAATCGACCATCAACCCTGGAGGTGTGAGGCCACAGTGCTAACCACTATGCCACTAGGTTACCCACTAGAAATATGCAGATCAAAAAGGCAAAAACTCCTAATGAACATGTACACCATTTTTTCAAAAATAGTATACATCATTTTTTTTTATTTATTCGATCCTCACTGGTTCCCAATATATCAGACACCATGTTCAACAAGTGACTTCTACTCTTATTAATATAATATAATCAAAATTTATCAACAGCTTTTCATTTACCTGCACTGCACTCAACAACCAATAATGAATATTTTATATGCAACCCTGCTGCAAGACACATATGCATAATAAAAATAGGGCTGCAACAACTAATCGATAATTATTGGTAATGAATGCCGTTATCGATTAGTTGGGCTGCTCACGTCACTGAGGAGAGCGACCACAAGATGCACAAATACACAAAGATACACAGAGATACACAGCCGCTCGCGCAATGGAGGTTACAGAAGCGTCTGCAGGAAAAAGCGAGTGCCCCAAGTCTTTTAAGGTATGGGAGCAATTTACATTAAACGCCTTTAAAAAGACGGTAACCTGCACGCTATGCAAGACCAAACTTGGTAGTTATGGCATGGTAGTACCACAGTCATACACGAACACTTAAAAAGAAAACATGTTGGTGTTACGGATGGCGAAACGTCAGCAGGGTCAGTAAAAACTGTCTCTCTTCATTGTGTAAAAGTTGTATAGTTTAAGTGATTTTGTTTAAACTGTTTGCTAACTTCGGGACAGTCGCCCTAGATCACCTCATGAGCAATAGTGATTAGTTAAATGGCGCTACGTTAGATTAGCTTAATTTACACGGTGCGAATAACAGTAGAATATTACATTTATTGATTGTTGTGGTTTTCAGCGAATGCAAATAACAGTACATTTGTGACTATTAGCTTTTTGCATTTCTACAGTTTTTTTTTTTTAATAGTCCACTACAAAGTTAACTTGTAACAAACGTAATTTACTGTGGTTTTACTTATGCATACATAATTTATTATACAAAATTACATTATTTTAGTTGTTTATATCTTAACAACTGAATATGTCAGTGTATTTTTTAAACACACACACACTATATATATATACACACACATTTCATTTAAGGTTTAAAATGTCAAAATTAAAGATCATTAAACTCTATACAGTGGAACCTCGAATTACGAGCACAATTCGTTCTGGAAGTGGGCTCGTATTCCAAAACACTTGTAAACCAAATTTAATTTTCCCATAAGAAATAATAGAAACTTAAATTATTCGTTCTACAGCCAAAAAAAATAAATACATAAAAATTATTAACACTAAATATTAAGTAAAAATAAAACATATAAACGTTACCTTTCAAAAAAGTAAAGAATAAATCCCGGCAGATTAGCGTTTCCCTTTTGTGCACGCAGTGTGTGTGTGTGTGTGTGTGTGTGTGCGCTAAAGTGGAGACTTTTGTTTCAGCCCCTCCTGTCTCCCCCTCCTCATCTTACACATTAAAACTTTCTCCACTCGTTTAAACACACTCACACACACATTAACGGAAAGACTGTTGGTCTCCTTTAAATTATTAAAGCTTTTCCGCTTTTTTTATGTTGCTCGTGACAGCGTAACAGCCCGTTAATTCATGCTCATGTAATGATGAGAAGGACAAACTTATCGATGCCTGCCCTTTCTTTTATTTTCTGCATTGTCAGGTACATTATGGTACAAACTTTCAGGTGGATCCTGCACTTAAATCCAACTAAAAAAACTACTGAAGAACAAAACTCAGGCTTTATATCCTAGCAGATCTTGCATTCGCGTTTACACACACCGGACTGCATTACCCACAATGCATCTCCCGCACTGGACTACACTTCCGTAAACAGCGGTCATTAATCAACGTCTCTCTCCTGCTACAATGTTTTATCTAAAAAAAAAAAAAAGCAATAAACATCACTAATGACACTCGTGTGAGCGCAAACATAACAGAATCACTGCTGTAAAGTAAAACAAACAAACAAATGTCTCAGCACCTTACCTCTGAAAAAATTTGCGACAGAGTTTGTTCGGAGAGTGTGTGTGTCTCTTGCCTTCATTTCTGTGCGCGCGTTTTTGTGAATGGGTGGTTTCACACACACACACACACACACACAGCCGGCACAGTGTCTAATTACGCTCGTGTGCGCACGCGCGCACACACACACAAACACACCGAGATGAGGAAGAAGATTTTTAACTTCTGTATTGAGAATTTTCAAGAGAGAGAAAAACTGTTGGCTCAGTTGTGATCATGTGACGCTCGGCATCAAAACATGAAGCGCATGCGTGAAACATGATACTGGGTGTTAGTAATCCAAGAAAATGCTCGTTTTTCAAGTTAAATTTTTATTAAAAATCTTTGCTCGTCTTGCGGAACACTCGTAAACTTGTGGCTTTAGCATTTATTTTTATTTATTTTTTTATTAGCATGCATTTTTATTTTTATACATAATTAATACCCTGATTTATGTTTTTTATAGTTATAAGCAAAACATCAAATTAAAGAAGCGTTTAGGTTTTATCCGATTAATCGAAGAAAAAAAGAGAAAAAACTAATTGCCCAACTAATTGATTATCAAAATAATCGTTAGTTGCAGCCCTAAACAAAGAATCAACTGTTGAGGGCAAACTGCTGTGAATTATAAGAGAGGGAAAAGAAAGAACACAAAGGGTCTCTTCAGACCCTGATCTATTTGTACTAAATGAGGACAGTTTTTTTGGATAACCTCCCATGTCTGCAAAAAACCTTAGAGGTAAATCTAATCCATCCAGTCATGTATGAGATGCAAAGATCTTCGGCTTCCTAAATAGTCATCCTGAAACTAAGTCCCCCCCCCCACACTTTTAACAGCCTGAACTCTATTGTAGTTACCGATCATTTGAGGCATTCAGCTCGAGCACAGCGTCCTTCATCGCTGGGCCCAGAAGCGCTCTTGCTAAACACAAAATACTTGTTGTTTTTCCAGTTCCAGGAGGTCCCTGAAAATACAACAATAAATAATTCAGATATCAATGATGAATCATATATTAGATATACTGCTTTGATGAGGTATTCAAGTTAACAATTGAAAAACTAACTACTACTTACAGCAATAATGATGTTGGGAACATTTCCCTCTCTTGCAAACACCTGTTAAAAACAACAGATAAACAAAATGTGCTGGCTCAGTGATTAACCCCAAATGTCTCTTAGAGAAAATGTAACCATCACTGCATTCGAGATGAGAAATTTCTAAAACTTAACGTCTGCACCAGCTTAAAGTTAAAAGAAAACAGAAAAATAACTCAAAGACTCTTTCGATAACTGTAAAGTACCATGAATTATATCTGTATTTGTAACAGCATACATGAACAATTTGCTGATTCATGAGGGTAAGTCAAAAATTATCTGCACTCTGGATCAATTTATTTTAATTAAACGTATGTAACAAATACATTAGGTAACTTTCACCTTCCATGGAGTATCTCTCCTAATGTTTTTAGATATCCAAACACATTAGTTTATGCTCTTCTGTAAGTTGTTTCAGCACCAGGTACTGACCACAAATAAATAAATAAATAAATAACCCGATGCATCACGTTCATTTTTGACATGTTCAAAAATGTAATAGCTGTCAAACTGCTGTGATACAAGAGGAAGAAAACACCAGTATGTGTGCTTTTTGGAAAATAATCTCTTCCAAGTGATGACAGTTCCTCTGCAGGGTGGCATCACACAATCTCATTGTTGATTATTTTCCCCATCAGTGCATGCTCAGTGTTTTATTCCTGTATAGGAGCAAATGAAGTGGCAATGGTGGCGTTAGCTACATGAGCTTTCTAACTCACCTCCAGTCTGCTCACAGTTTCTTCATTTCCAACTATTTCATTCAGCTTCAGTGGTCTGTACTTCTCAACCCTAGATAACAAACCAGTGTTAGAATAAAGCTGTGCTGCTGACTGTGCTGTCTACATTACTGTTTATGAAGGAAATCTCCCCGCAGCTGCAGGCTAACAGTAACCACACTAGCGTTTAGCAGCGTTTATTTATCACAATAAAACTATTTATCTGGAATCTAAAGTAACACTACCATGGGAGCTCGTAAGAGCCCGTCGAAGACTTTGTAGCCTCTTCATTTTTATTACTCTGTGCGTCTGTTTGACTTTTGTCGCCATCGGCTTCTTTCATCTCCACGTCCATGATGATTCCTATAGCGTCAGACCTTCCCGCGCTACAGCGACACCGGAAGCGACGTCACCGCAACGTCATTTCCTCCAATAGGCAAAATACTCCCGATATTTAAAAAAAAAAAAAAATTGTTCATTTTATTAAAAAAGGAACAACGCCATCTGTTAATTTTTTTAATTAACTATGTTTTTTACGTGTTACAGTGAAGTCGGCGGAATGAAGGTGTGAGATCGCTTTTATTAAGTAGATTTCAATTGCACATTCATAAGCATGTATTAAAATGTACAGCGCCATCTGTTGAATTTTGGGATTAATTATTTTTTTAAGGTCGATTAAAAAAAAGATGTCTTATTTTGTATCAGTTATTAGCAAGTTTAGAATACGTTCAACGCCATGTATTCTAATTAAAGACAGTTTTTATGGCGGTAAAGAGGCGTGTACAGGCAGTTTGGAACGGGTGGAGAAAAGTGTCAGGTGTGTGTGTGATAAAAGTGTGTTGTGTGATAAAAGTGTGTTGTGTGTTGTGTGATAAAAGAGCATCAGTGAGAATGAAAGTCAGAGGCCAAATTTTGGACATGTTTAGAGGAGTGATTGTGAATATATCGGTAGACAGGTGCTACGGTTGAAACTGCCAGGCAGGAGGTCTATTGGAAGACCAAAGAGGAGATTTATGGATGTATTGCTGAGGACATAAAGTTAATTGGTGTGAGAGAAGAGGATGCAGAGGATAGGGTAAGATGGAGGCAGATGATTCGCTGTGGAAGAAAGCCTGAAGAATTCCTGTCTGCAGTTTGAGACAAGCCATATGGAACTGCAAACAGGACTTCATATGGCTTTCTTTCAACAATGGCTTTTTTCTTGCCACTCTTCCGGAAAGGCCAGATTTGTGCACAACTAATTCTTGTCCTGTACACAGATTCTCCCTCCTGAGCTGTGAATCTCTGCAGCTTCTTCAGAGTTACCATGGGCCTCTTGACTGCTTCTTTGATCAATGCTGTCCTTGCCCGGCCTGTCAGTTTGGGTGCACGGCTATGTCTTGGTAGATGTGCATGGAGTTTGCATGTTCTCTCCGCGCTTGGTGGGTTATCTCCGGGTAGTCCGGTTTCCTAACACAGTCAGAAAACATGTAGGTTAGGCTAATTGGCATTCCCAAATTGCCCGTAGTGTGTGAATGAGCATTTGAGTATGTTTATGTGTGTGTGCCCTGCGATGGATTGGCACCCTGTCCAGTGTGTACCCCACCTCGTGCCTGAGTCTCCTGGGATAGGCTCCAGGCCGCCCGCGACCCTGAATACAGGATAAAGAGGTATAGATGATGAGTAAGTGAGATGAGAGTGTTCTTTAACAAACCTCCGAGAGGTGGACTCTTACTAATTAGGTGATTTAGGCAGGTTGTTCCACTGGATTTTGGTTAGGAATATCAGATTACAGGGTGCCATATACGAATGTCCACCACACTTTTTAGATTTTTATTTATGAAGAAATTTTTTTTTCCTTTCACTTCATTTGCCATTTTTGGTCTATGTTGGTCTATCACATAAAATCCCAATAAAATCCCCTTACGTTTGTGGTTGTTATGTGACTAAAATTATATATATATATATATATATATATATATATATTAGTTGATTTTTGCTTATATTTGCCTATTGTACTTACTAATGTATTACTTAAATGTAGTAGTAATAATAATAATAATAATTGAGAATGATTGAGAAGTCTTGTATGGGAGTGTCCTATTCCACAAATGCAGTATGTGTATCTACTGTACACTGCCTGGCCAAAAAAAAAAAAAAAAAAAAAATCACCATTTCTGAATGGATTATTAAGCTGCATCAATAAAAAAACAACAACTAAGTAGAGTTGCTATTACTGAAACTGGCTTAAGAACCCCTTACACATTTTCAAAACCTGAAATGATAGTACTGAATACTCAACTTTGTGAAAGAAATGTGGTTAAATAAAATCATTAATTAAGATCACTTAAACACATGGTGAAGTTGGCGTGTTACAAAAGTGAAGTGTTAAAAACCATAGTTATGTTTAATAGTAAAGAGTGTTGCCATACAGTACACACACAATGCAACTTAAAGGAGAGGGAGGAAACAGCAGTGTGGCCATAGGAAAAAGGATAGTAAAAGTAAGCAGAAAAAAAGTTTGCTAGGGAACGTAAAGATTGGACTTTGGAGCAATAGAAAAATGTCATGTGGTCTGATGAGTTTATATTTATGCTGGTTCAGAGCAATGAGTGCATCAGGGTATAAAGGGAAGCACAGGAAGCGATGCACCTATTTTTCATAGTTGCTTCAGTTGGTCAGGTCTAGGCTCAACAACATTATTTGGAAATTAAATGAAATCAGCTGATGACCTGGATGCAGTGAATGACTAGGTTAACTGAATGTGCCTAGTGGCACAGACATATTCCAGGACTTAAAGTGTGAAAAATTCTTTTTGGGAGCATGAGGAATAATTTTCAAACAAGACCACCACATTGTGTGCTGTAATCAAGGCTAAAGGTGACTGGATGAAATACTCACACACACTCAGGCTAAATATTAGCTAAAAGGCAATCATGGTCCATATCTATCCTTCACAGTAAAAAAAAAGAGTGTTCAATATCGACAATGCTGAATTTTATGATGACTGATAATCTCCCTTTTAATTTTTTTTCACAGCTACAGTGCATCCAGAAATTATTCACAATGCATCGCTTTTTCCACATTTGGTTATGTTACAGCCTTAAACCAAAATTCTACCACCAATTCCCCATAATATTAAGGTGAAAGAAGGTGATTTTAAATCTTTGCGATTTGGATAAAAACAAAAAACAGAAAAAAAATTACATGTACATAAGTATTCACAGCCTTTGCCATGACACTTAAAATTGAAGGTCCCAATGAGCACAGTGGCCCCCTTCTTCCATAAATCTGTAAAATTCATTTATGGATTATGGGGGCCACAATGCACAAGTGCTGCAGAAAATGATCTGTTTCCTTCCCCAGATCTGTGCCTCGATACAATCCACTCTCGGGGGTCTACAGACAATTCCTATATAGACAGGTGTGTGCCTTTCCAAATCATGTCCAATCAACTGAATTTACCACAGGTGGACTAATTAAGTTGTAGAAACATCTACAAGGATGATCAGTGGAAAGAAGAAGAACCTGAGCTCAATTTTGAGTGTCATGGCAAAGGCTGTGGATACTTTTGTACTGTACATCTGATTTGTTTCACTTTTTATTTTTTAATAAATTTGAAAAGATTTCAACCTTGTTTCACATGTACAGGAAAACAATGAATTTAATCCATTTTAACTAAAAAGGCTGTAAAATATCAAAACATGGATAAAGTGAAGTGCTGTGAATACGGATGCACTGCTGTTTTTCAGCATTCAGTCTCCTAATTCTGTACTAACGCTAATCAACCTTTTAAATTCACAAGCAAGCTTCTGAAAAAAGTCTAAAAAGCAAATATAGGATGTAAAAGTTTTTTTTCTAATTGTATGAATAAATATAACCAGTACAGTTCCTTTGTGTACTTAAAACACTTTGTAAAGATAAAATGTTCCCTAAACAATATGCTGAAATTCCCATGAATAACCTCTGTCTCATCTGTTGATATTCACACACTGGCCAGTTTTGAATGACAGCTTTGTGTATATAAGCCTGGATTCACAGCGCCAACACACTGCATGAAATCATGAAGGTTGCTTCTGCTCTGCTTGTCTGTGCTCTGTGTTTCCTGGGCCTGAATGCTCAGTGCCCGGAACCGAACACCCTGAAAGACATTGAGGGCAACAAGGTCTGTGCTCGCATGTATGAAGACAGCAACTACTACTACGATCAGAGCTGTGGGGGAGAGTACATCGATGCCTATCCCAATGATGATGTCCCTATCATTCCATGGCGCTGGAACAACCGCATATCTTCTCTGGTGGTGAACAAGCTGTGCAGTCTGACTGTGTGGTCTCGCGTCAAGAAAAATGGAAGCAAGAAGAAGTTTTCATCTGGCATCGTGTACCGCCTTAAAGACGTGCAGCAGGGCTTGTTTGGCAGCTGGGAAAATGACATCTCTGCGTATTACTGCGTGTGCTAGATACTGCTGAAGCAGGCAGAGGAGAAGAGACTGAAAATCAACCAATGATCAACCAGTTGTGTAATCTGTCAAGTTTGAAATGTGCAGACTTAAATGTTTTGACAATTAATAAAAGCAATGAATCTTTTTTTCCTGCAATTTGAAATGATTTCTGGATGATCCACTAGGCGGTAACTTCATAATAAGCTCAAAATATTGTCGAAATTCTGTCATATTGCGAATATCACAAAAAACGTCTCATTGTAGTATGTGTGGTATGAAAACATGGGCAGGTTTTTTGAAGGTTTGTCTAAGGTTCGAAGCTCAGTTGGTGCACTCTCGCACTCCTTGCTGTGTGTAGACCAATAAATGAGCTAATGAGGCAGCTGACATTAAAGTCTGGAGGTAGAATCCAGACCCCCGTGGTGAGATCCACAAATCTAGTGCAACTGCTGACAGACTGTGAGACAAGTGACAGAAAGATCTGACTTTACCTCAATTTCTTTGAAGGTGTGTATGCACTTAACTGATAAACAGCTTTCTGACAGGTTTTGTTTCAATCCTAGATCCAATAACACTTACATTATTAGATCTCCAATATGAACACGAACCTTATGTTTTCCTTCCTATTTTTATTTGAACAGAAATGTTCCATGCATATTCGAGATAGTGAAATCACGCTTAGGTTATTGAGTCTTGGGTAACAGGTAAATATTTGGAGGTGGAGAACAGAAAAACAGATTGTATCTCTAGTGACTCTGGCGAGCCGCTGGCTCTTAGTAACATCCACTGAAATGGTTTCCAACAGACTACGTATCTAGAAACGGATATTTGTCCAAAGTCGTGTTGAACTGAAATGTATAATTCAGTGTTTTTTTTTTTTTTTTTTGTGCAATAACATTACCTCATACTATTAGCTTATGATAACCATAAATTAAAAAAACAAACATCAGGGCTCTAGTTTCTTTTTGCCTATCCATGAAAGATAGACTCAATAGAAGGTCACACCACATGAAGTCTGGGACTCACCTATGCAGCCCGATATGGGGGGAGGAATAAGCGCTAATTATGAGAGGAGGCAACCTTTCCCATCCCTCCTACCCACTTAACTCCTCAGTGTCTCCTCATTTGCTTCTGTAACGTTTGTAATGTGAGCTTCGAACAATCAGCAATAAAGCTCAGTTTCTGCAGTCAGAATCTCGGACAAACTTGGAGCTTCTCTCCGGTAAGTCTCACATTGAACTTTTAAAACCTTCTCCATGCAGAATATGCAAGATTTAAGTGGGTATGTAAATTTTAATTGTTAATTTGGAAAACAGAAAGAATAAAGTAATGATGCAATGTTAAATGCCAATTAAATGTGTAGGATAATAATTTTGCAGATTGAATATAATCAAATATATGATCATGCAGAATATTTAGGCTATAATTGTATCTATAATAAAATTGCAAAACAGGAAAGGTGCACAAAAAGAGTCGGATGCACAAATTTGCTTATATGAAATCTGATTTTTACGTTTTAGTTTAATTTCAATTGATTTTTTTTATCCCTTTCATTAAGTACAACTTATGAGTTTTCTTCTCTAACTGAAATCTCAATTAGCAATACTGTGTTAATATTTCAATTTCTCAGTGTAAGCTACAATTAATATAAAAGGTTAGGTAGACATGGGACGCTGAGCGGCTTATTGACAGCCTCATGAGGATACCTGTACTCGTGCTGTCTTCTCCCACTGAGCCTCACGCCTGCTATGCCAGCTGAGACCCAGACAGCCTCAACAAAACAATTAATGGTGCTCCACCTCCACCTCACCAAGGAAAGGGAAAAAAGACAGTTAGAAAGCTACAGGTGGAAATGAAATAATTTAGCTTTATAATAATAATAATAATAATAGTAATAATACAACAACAACAACAACAACAATAATAATAATAATAATAATAATAATAATAATAACCAGCTAAAGATTTTGTTTTATTTCTCTGACCTAAGAAGAAGTCTGATAAGCAGTATGTCCAACAACATGGCCAAGATCGCAGATGCCCGAAAGACAGTGGAACAGTTAAAACTGGAGGTTAACATCGACAGGATGATGGTAAGATCCAAATACTGCAGACATCACCTAGGCAACTCCCTACTCCTGATTCTGATTTCTGATTTGAAAGTGTGTCTTTGTGTCTAAAGGTTCTTAAATACCTTAAATACATTTTGTCCCAGCGTTACCTTGCTGTAGTTGCATAAGAGTTTTCACCTACTCACTCATTCACTCACTCACCGTCTATAGCACTTTATCCTGTGTTCAGGGTCATGGGGGGGCTGGAGTTTATCCCAGGAGACTTAGGGCACAGGGTGGGGTAAACCCTGGACAGGGTATCAATTCATTACAGGGACACACACTTACACTCAATTTCGAATTGCCAGTTAGCCTAATCAGCATGTCTTTTGATTGTGGGAGGAAACTGGAGTACCTGGAGGAACCCCACCAAGCACGGGGAAAACATGCAAACTCCATGCACACCTGGAGATACAAGGCTGATCACTAAGCTGGCTGCGTATGAGTTATGTCTCAAAAGGATACATAATCAGAAAATAAAAGCATTACATTTTCATTTTAAACAATGGTCTGTGTTATAACGATAATGTCGGATAATAAAAGAAAACACACCCAGTCCCAGGCTCAGACATTCATCCCACAATCCACTAAGTATCTGGTATCCTCTGTTACACACTTTTGGCTAAAACCATCAGAATCCTTAATGTTGCAGTCTTACTGGTTCTCTACACAGATGTTCGCCATTTTTTCTTAAAACATAGTTTATTAAATTCCATTCTTAAATGCCACTTTTTATTTAAATCATAAGGGGAAGTTTGTCCATCATTTTGCAATATGTGATTACACAAGGCCATTTTGTTAAGTCAACCTATTGCTAGGTAAATATTTTTCATACACCTCCACCCTGAAAAGAACACCACAGGATCACCACATATTCTTTTGTTAGTAGTTCATGTGTGGGGGTGTGCGGATGCGTGTGCATATGCGTGTGTGGTGTTGGGATGAATGTGCTGCAGTATTGTTAGATTTAAAAAAACAGTATATAGAAATAGTATAATCTTCTTTCCTTGCACAGACTGTTATAATTGTGCATTTCCTTTTCTTCAGCAGCGTTAATTATTATTCACACCAGCATTACGACCACCACAGTCTCTGTGCTATGCTGAGAATGGTAATCAATAGGCGATACAGAAGGGAGCTAAAATACTATATAGAAACAACCTGGCTACATTTAAATGTTATTTTTTTTCTTTACCGAATGTCCTATGTATGTACCTGATTGATGGTTAATAAGTGTAGATGCATGGAAGACACAGCTCATAAAAGGACCATGCAATCTATTTGTTCAACTGAGTTTACATTTTCTTTCTTTCAGGTGTCTAAAGCAGCCGCTGAGCTGATGTCATTCTGTGAATCTCACGCAAAAGAAGATCCGCTCGTCGCTCCTATACCCAACTCTGAAAACCCCTTTAGAGAGAAGAAGATTTTCTGTTCCATTTTGTAGTTTTTAACTCAACCACCTAATTACTGTTCATTTAATTGTATTTAAATCCATGAAAGCTCAGCTAAAACATTTTTTTATTTTAAATCACTGTCACAACCTTTTTTTTTTCTTCCAACTGAACTTGTTTTAAAGCAACTTTTCCATATTTTCCCAGTGGAACTGTATCATTATAGGGTATATCTGTTTAATGTGGAAACATTTTATTGTATATATTTTGTTTGGTGTATCTCTTTATCATGCATTTCACATAAGCTTTTCACAAATGAACATGCATGTTTTTGCACATGTAATTCCAAGCAAATGTGACATCTGTTGCATATGTGATTAAGTCAAAAACTACTACTAGAAACGCTTGCTGCAGATAATACTTATAATACTAAGGTCACAATATTGACTACATTTCATATGTACATCAAGTGATTATTCATATGTAAAGCTTGTGTTGTGTTAGTCTGAGCATTGTAATTTCCAAGCAGGACTTCTAAATTACTTTAAAATCTTTTAAAATGACAAGTAACTATACACTGAAGATGCCCTCGTGCTTACTGTATTTTTCACCTCCGCGTTTGCAACACTAAAGCCTGTAGAATTCTTATTCTAAGACAGAGCCAGATACAAATATTGTAAAAGGTTTAAATGTTTTTTTTTCTTCTTCAGCTCGTCACAGTGCTGTTGCATGCTCAGTGTCTAGATGGACATGGGAGATGTGAGTTTAAAATTGTGCTCTGTGCTGTTGATTAGATAAGAGCTAATGGATGAATCATCAGATTCATTTCACATTAGGGTGACACTAAAGCTTGCTCATGGCTCAATTGAAAATGCATTTTGAGGTAGGGAGCAAAGTTCCCTTTGTCTTTGTTCATTCAGACACTTCTTGTCTCTTAACTTCCTTGAAGATGGTTTAAACATTAACCTGAAATACAACAGCCTCACCCATTCAGTTATCAAACACTAAAGAGATCCACAGAAAAGTATACTGTTACTGTTACATTAGCTCACCTGGCATGTTACTATGTTGTACTCTGTGCAATGATAATAAAATATTTGTATTTGCATATTTTGTTTTCGAAGACTAGTTATATGTGCAGGTGTGCTTCATATTATATGACAGTACAGTCGATTTTTATTTTTTTTCGTTTTCCCATTGCTAGCAATTAAAAAAGGGGAAAAACAAGTGTCATTAATTGGTTCTTGAATTAGTTCCATTACTGGAAGTTAAGTGACCGTATATAAACTGTGTACATCTCATAAGGTTCATGCACACTGGCCATTTTCAGCTATCTGTAGATTTTTTCATAAAATAAGACATTATATATATATGTATGTATATGTAATGTGTGTGTGTGTAAAACAACACGGTTCACCACCTGGATTTATCTAAGTAAATAGATATGAGCCTTTCACTGGAAAATTACTGCAGTGGTTTATATGGTATAGTTGGCAAATTATGTAACCCTAACTGATGCAGTGAGTAGTTTCTCATTTCTTAAACTACTGTATGGGAAGACATTACTGTGGTCGATGTTACACTGTTTCAGAAGGGTCAAATTATTGTCCAACATCAAGAACAGAAAACACTGAAGGAGATTAAATGATGAAATGACTAAAACTGTAAAAGGCATTATAAAAACCTGAAAGAATAATGCTGATCCATCATCTTTAAGGAAGAAATGTGGTTAGAAAAACATCCTGAATGAGTGTGATGTGTAGCCTTAAGAAAACAACTTATCAATGAGGCTAATCGGAAAAAGGTTTCAGTTTGGGAGGGAGCATATGGTATGGACTGTGGAGCTTTGGGAGAAGGCAGTGATATGATCTGGGGTTGCTCCAGTTACACAGGTCTAGGTTCAGCAACATTTTATGCCCCAATAATAAGGTCCACTGAGACTGGCCAGGTTCTTCCATCAATGTTTTTTTTTTCTTTCCTCATGGCATAGGCATCTTCCAAAATGACAATGTCAGAATTAATTCCGGTCAAATTATGAAAGAGCGGTTCAGGGATCATAAAACATAGTTTCACATACAGATAGTCCAGATCTTAACCCCATTGAGAATCTTTGGGATGTGTTAGAGAAGGCTTTATGCAGAAGTTCAACTCTACAATAATTAATACAAGATCTTGGGGAGAAATTAATGTGACTATAGATGGAATTAAATTTTGTGACATTGCGTAAGCATATCAAAATGATGCCTTGGCTATAATCCTTAGAGTATGCAACTTTTTAGACTTCAGGCTTCCTGTGACTCTGTATGCAGGATAAAACGGTATACTGTAGATGATTTGTGAGTAAGCAAGAAAGAGTATTTTATATAAACCCATTTCTTTAACTAAAATGTAATAAAGGAGTATAATGTTTATAAATTTTGTTGTAAATTTATTATTTTTTTATTTTATTTTATATTTAAATTTTACAATTGACTATTTTGACCTAACAATAAAAAAAAAAAGATATCAAATTCTAATTCTGGAGTGTCACTTTATAATAAAAAATAATTTAAAAAATAGCCTTTTTTCTCCCCTTATGTATTAGTACTATATACTACCAGTAGTAATCAGTTCACATGTTCCTTTTTTTATGTATAGTAACAGGAAACTAGTTGTCTTTTTTGCCATGCAAATATAAGTGGGACGGCACTGTGGTGTAGTGCTTAACACTGTGGCCTTGCACCTCTAGGAATGAGGGTTTGAATCTCTCGGGTCTGTGTATATGGAGTTTTCATGCCCTGTGCTTGGTGGGTTTCCTCTGGGTACTCCAGTTTTCTCCCACAGTCCAAAGACATGCAGATTTGGTTAATCAGTGTTCCCAAATTACCTGAAGCGTATGTGTGCCCTGCAATTAATTGGCAGCCTGTCCAGGGTGTATCCCACCTAGTGCTCTAAGTCTCCTGAGGCTCCAGGCCCCCTGCAACCCTGGAAAAGCAGTGTAGAAAATATATTAATGAAACACGATTGGCTGTACAGTGCCCATATTAAACGTCTGCTACAGAGTTTCTATTATTAACTTATAAATGCTGTCCTACACAAAAACTAAATAAGACATTGTATACAACTTAGGAGATACATGAACATCCTAGTTAATGTTTTCAGATGGAATCAATTGATAGTAGCAGATACAAGTATTTTAGAATAGTTTTAAGTTTAAAGACATCTGGGCATTGAGGTATGGTCTTTGGAGTTTTGGTGTAGGAATTTAGTCCCATTCTTGCCTGATATAAGTTTCCAACTACTTAAGAGTGCATGGTCATAATCTACCACTGAAATACAACAGCCATCCTGTTAGCTCACACTAGGCTAACCATTGTCCTCTGAAAAATCAGCACTAATCATTACTATCAAGAGATTTTCACCTTCATAACTGCTAGAAGTTTTTTGGTTTTTCACATTATTATGTGTAAAGGCTAAAGACTAGCAGTTTCTAAACTGATTTATCCCCCGACCAAGACCTTGTGATCTCCCTGGACAACAATCATATCACTCTTTCAGCCACTGGCTTCATCCATCATTCGTCCTTTGCAGCTGATCCAGAATGCAGCTGCATGTTTCGTTTTCAACCTTCCCAAGTTCTTCCACACCACCCCACTTCTCCGCTCTCTGCATCAGCTTCCTGTAGCTGCCTGCATCAAATTCAAAACCACTTGTGCATGCCTACAGAGCTAAAAAGCTAAAAATCACACCCCGCACTGCACCACGTTCCCTTTGGTCCTCCAGCACTGCTTGGCTGGTCCCACCATTTCTCAAAGATCAAGGAAGACGTACATCTAGACTCTTTTCTGTTGGGGCACCTAGGTGATGGAATGAACTTCCTCTAGATGTGCTAACAGCAGTGTCTCTTGCAATCTTTAGATGATGACTTAAGACATATCTGTTTCTTCAGTATGTGCGTTAATCCCATAAAACTCTTCCCAACAGTGTTTGACAAATGCTACTCAGTTAAAAACCTAGTAACCCAGTGTAAGGATCTATCCAATGATGGAAACCCCATTTGTTAGTCGCTCTGGTTAGAGTGTCTGCCAAATGCCGAAATGTAAATGTACTGAAACCAGCCCAACTGGCACCAACAGTCCTGGGTTACTGTTTAATGTGATAAATAACTGAAGCTTCTGACTTCTGACTGGAATTTCAAAGCATTAAATAGTGAAATGCACGGTCACGTGTTTGTCTCGAGATTAAAAACATGTTTTTTAATCTCTTGATTTTGCTTGGGGAATAAAGAAACAATGTGTTGCGATTGTTGCACATTGGAGAAGTACAGGCAGTAGACTGCGGCAGGCAGTCAGGGAGGGCGGGATCGATAAACAGGTAGACAGGTAACTCGTGTTTCCATCTCAACGCACACAGACGCACGCACGCACGCACGCATACAGGCGCGAGCTCCAGTTTTGCCTCCGGGGTGTCAACGCAGATCAAAGCTCAGGTCAGTACAGTTGAAAAGACGCGCTATAGTTTGGGTGTTCGAGAGATGTAATACTGTGAAAATAAGGATTTCTAAACAATATAGCTGAAATACCTTCTACATTCAACGAGGTTGCAATTAATCAAAGGAAATGCTTTAGTTATTGATTAACCACCAGTCAGGGACTGTACACGCGCGTCGCGAGCGCGCAGCTGCAGTAATTAGGTTTCAGAAAACCTGTCGCGTCGGTTTTGGGAATGGGAGAGAAACTTGTTTTTTTTTTTTTTCGTGTTAGAGCGAAAAACCTGCAAAAGACAAAACTTATAGCGAATAGCACAGATCTGAAATTAAACCGAGGGAAAGTTTTATGTTGCTGATGCTGGAGGTCTGATGTTGAGGCAGTGCACAGGTGTACAGTACACAGGTAAGACCAGGAATGTTAAGGTTATTATCTGGAAATGTGCAATGGAATGGAGTTGAAAAATCAAACCTTCAATATAAAAATTAAATAATAATAATAATAATAATAATAAAAACTTCCAAAAAACATTTAGACGTTTGGGCTGTATTATACTGGTTTTGCTGAAAAGGTTCACTTGTTGTGTTCTCATTTCTATAGTAAGCAATCATTCACCTGGAATTATATAACCAACTTTTCACATGAGCTACGAATGTGTAAACAGAAACAGTTCTAAGAACAGTTTTAGACCTAATTCAGTAATTTTAGTAAAAGTTCTGCGATTTAAGAACTGTTCTCAGAACTGTTTCCATTATTTTTCTATAAATTCCAGAACTTCTCCATAGGCTCTAAGATAATACATAAATAAAAAACCTTCTAATTTAACAACAAAAAACATGCAACCATCGACATATTGTTGCGTTCTTTTGGGAGGTCTTTATTTAATTATGGTAGGAGTCTCCAGTGTCAGCGATTTTTAAAAGTGAATAAGTTGTCCATTATTTGTGAGTTAGACCGATGTGTATATATAGGATAAAACGGCCAAAAAAAAGAAGAAAATTTATATATATATATATATATTATACAATTTTTTCCTTGATTATTCTAAAATTAAGTCAGGTAAAATGGCCCAGATAAAGATGGTGTGTGTGTCCTGGCTCTTTAAATGTGCATGGTTGATTGTTAATATTATTGTTGCCACAACAACACAGGGCATTTTGCAGATGAATTAACTGGGGTGAAGTTGACATAGAAGAGGCTTTGCTTTTTTATTTTAGACTGTTGCTTTTAACCCCAAGGTGTAAGGAGGACATGCTGACAGGTAAAATTTTATGATAGGGTTGATATATCAATAACAAATTATCATTGCAGAAAAACATGCCATAAATATTTCAATTGTTATTTGATGTAATAAAAAGATTGCATGAATTAGCATAATTTCTAACCTGAAAATAAGCCTTTGTTTTATTTTTAAAACTTAATGTTTTGTAAACGGGTTTACTTTACCAAGACTTTGCACTCTTGTGCAGTAGATTTTAAGACGTGAAGTGAAGTACAGATTGCATTTTTTGTGTCAATAATTAGGCCATGCTACAATGGTCTGTTACGTTCAGATTTAGAGGCAGAGGTAGCTTAGAGTATGGTCTCCGTTTCAAACTTCAGCCCACCAAGTCTGTTGGGCCCCTAAACAAGGCCCTTAACCTTTAACTGCTCAAATGTGTAATGAGATAAGTGTTAGTCATTGTGGATAAAGCTGTTTGACAAATGCCATAGATGTAAATGTCATGTAAATGTTTATGGTTTTCCTATTGAATTTATTTTTGAATCTATCTTCTAAATATCTTCTTGTAAATTTCATATGTAAATTATTTTCTTTCTTCATGTTTTATATAATTTGATGTTGCAGGAAGAACTAGAAGCAGATAATAAAATATGGCCAACTTTAAAGGACATGCACTGCCTGGCACTTTCTTTTTCTTGTTTGGTTTCTGGTGGTCTTTGAAATATCCACTGCGACACAGCTGGAAGAAGAAGCTTCATGGCACAAGGCAAAGTCTGCCTCCGTTCTTTAACAGGATAGACCTAATTGAGGGGAGCCTAAAGATCTTTTTCGCATTTGTTGGTGAGCAATGGACCTACACTTAACCACCAGTTAGGGACCTTATTGTTTGGTGTGTATTTTGAAGAAATGAGATCATGTTTTGGCAATCCCTCTTGTTTTAGGGATTATGGCCGAGCAGTTTGTACCCGACGGACCTCATGCTCACCTTTATAATGAAGGGTGGGTGAAACTAATGAACTGGCAACACAGCACCATGTACCTCTTCTTTGGTATCTCTGGCATTGCAGATGTTCTCACCATGTCCTCACTTCCTGTCCCAGCTGGACTTGACCGACTTGGCCTCTCTATCGCTCTCTTTGTAGAAGGTACAGCCAGTCAAGCAAGCCTCTTTCTCTCTTTCACTTGGGCAGATATAAGTTGGTGTTATTTTTATTTGCTTGCCTTTCTAGATGCTGCACATTCTTCGGCAATATGCTAGCTGCTCCATAAAGCAATGGCTTAAGTAGCTTAATGGGCAAAGATAGGAACTGCTCTAAACGCTAAGAGTGTTCTGAGGGTGTGACATGGTTACTAAAATGGGGAAGTTTAAAAATACATCAGATCTTGTTTAAATGCGAGTAATTTTATCAAAGTGTTGTATCAAATACACTATCCCATTTTGTGGAAGATTAAGGGCATGTGGTTGACATGAACATTTATAACATTCTACTGTAAACGTTTTACTGGTGGTGAATATACTTTGTGTAGTGACCTAGAATCTAGTATCTTGTCCATCAGTTATAAATTAAAGCGGTAATATTTTTCTGGTCTTCTCTTTTCCAGGATTCCTTTTCTATTTCCACTTACACAGTCGGCCTTCTCTAGACCAGCACATTCACTCGTTGCTGCTAGTGGTTGTATTTGGTGGTGCAGCCAGCACTATGATTGAGGTCTTCCTGCGGGATAATATTCTGCTTGAGGTGTTCAGGAGCAGCCTCGCTATTCAGCAAGGCACCTGGTTTTATCAGGTACAGTCAGTGTGAAGGCACAGTTAACTCACATTTAATTTGTGTTAACTTAAACAGACGTACTCTAATCAACAAAAACACATTTTAGTGCCTTTTAAGCCTCTGAATGAAGACTTATTTCTTATCTTAGATTGGTTTTGTGTTGTATCCCCTAAATGGAGTTGAGTGGGAGCTGGAAGACCATGGAAACATCATGTTTATTACTATGTGCTACTGTTGGCATTATGCAGTAGCATTACTTATTGTGGGCGTGAACTATAGCGCTGTGTGGTGGTGAGTGCAAATCACCCTCAAATCTGTCTTACATTATCATGTTAACAAAAATTAATGGTCAACTGAGTAGTTCAAGTGTGCTAGAGCCAGGAAAACCCTACAGAATGTAAAGTTTAGACTTTAATTTATGCAGGCTCATTCGCAGATGTAAAGAAATAAAAACTTTCCCTCTTATCTTCCAGGGTCACAAACAGGTACAGTGGAAGGCAGAGGACGGACTTAGAAATTGGCCTCAGGAAAACCACTAACTCGGATGCTAGTTCCCAGAAAGCTTTGCTCCAGGAATCAGATGAGGAATAGACTTCTGATAACTAGCATATGTAGTGTTCAGGTAATATCAGTAAAAACCAGTAGAGGTGTGAGCAAGATTTTAAATTATACTCCCACAGGTACTCGGACCAATCACATCTGCTTCTTCGGAATTACTGACAAAACTACCTGCTCCAACAGGAATTTTGACCTTCACTTGCTCTTGCATTTTTGTTTGTATTAGTGTACAACATTCTCTTCCTAGTTGTTATGTTTACTAGAGTAAAGCAGTTACTATGGATAAATCTAGACATAAACACCCTGCTGCATTCCATACACACCTACGTTGCACCTCATGATCTACTTTTATTTTTACCATACATATATAAGTGGTTTCTGACCATAATTCAACCATTCAAATACTATAATGAATTGTTTAAGATTATTTTGCTGAACCGTCCACCAAACACATTAGGTCCAACTATTTATAGGCTGACTTTTAAGTTATTGATGGTCATTAAACCTATTGATTTTAAGTGACCAACCAAATAAGCTATTAAGAGCTCAATTATAATTTTAGAATGGTGTGTTGTGATTTTCACCACTGTGTAAAAAAAAAAAACACCAGCGCTTCACTTGAAGTAAAGATCTAATCCAATTAAACTGCTTTATACAATTTTATATGACCAATACACATGTTAATAATCAACAAAGAACACATCATAAAGCTTGCCTATACACCAAAAGTTAAAGCCACAATGTATTATGAAAAAAAAAAGTTTTGATTCTAATTTAAAAGCTCTGTTGTCAGTGGCTACAAGCCATTGTTCTAAACTTATTTTTTCAAGAACACATCAGTGAGTTTCACTGAAGCTGTGAATAGCTCTTTTTCTCCCCAAGTGGTGGTAAAGTGCTTTGTCTTCAGCGCCTGGAATAACTTGAATTTCTGGTTGATTTCTCATCAAGCTTCTAAAATGGTCACAACACCTGTGGCAAACTAGATACCTACTCCTTACTCAAGGATGTAATTAACATGTGAGCACACAAAATTTATGAAATAGTAATTTTTTTTTTTTTAAGTTTTTTGGTAGAACTGATGTTAATTCATGGCATTAACAGAATTTTATTGGCTAACTGAAAAAAGTGCTTTATAGTTTTAGCATTGCTAATGATATAAGATTACATGAACAAATATTTATTTAAGATGACATGATGGACTCCAAATTCAACATTTATTTTTGGTGAACAGGAAACACAAACTGGCTCTATATACAGACATAAGACACAAAAAATTTGACTTTCAAATTCACAAAACAGGTGGTCTCTTTTCTATTATAAGGGTCATGGTTCAAGGTAAACTTCTATTTGTAATAGTTTTTTACTTTCTCACTCAACATGGAGCATTGAAGCAGCATCCTCTATACTATGCTGAACAAGAGCTCCTTGTAAAATGTATGCCAATATTTCAGCTGTTTGAAAGCTGTTTGAAACAGAATGGTGGTGGTTAAGACTCTGGTGCTATTACTGTGAGTCAGGGGTTGTTTTTGCGGAGGGGGCAGTGGACACCACCACAGTGGACACTGTAGATTTAGGCGAGCCGGATGCTGAGTGCTGCTGCAGTTGCTGTGCTGGGACAGTCTGGATGCGAACCTGTGGAGGAGGGGAAAACATTTAAAGATTTTAACACCTTATACATTCTTTGATATGAGAGTTCAGTGGCTGTGGGGTTAGTGTAGGTTAATTGCTAAGTGCTGACCTGTGTGGCCTGGCCCTGTTGCTGTAGCTGCTGCAGCTGCTGAGCTGTAACAAAGCTGACAGGCTTATTCCCGGCAATGAGCTTGGTGCCTGCTGGCATGCTGGTCAGAATAATATTCCGGCCAAGATTACTGATACTGCATACAGAACACAGAGAGGTCACATTAGACTGACAGGCAGCTATGGAAACATCAGACTGCATCTTAACTATAAACAACATTTTTATATATACAAGTTTATTACAAAACTCTGTATATAAATACATTATATATTGCTCTACATGAATGCATCTGTGTTCACAAAAGTGTGACAGCAAACAGTGATGATTATAAACAACACTAAAGTTATTTGTGAAGGCGAGACATTTGACACTTAATTGTAACCATTATTGTTGGATCTTCACAATTTGGTTATTCAGAATTAATGTTTAATTAATTGTTTTTTATATAGCACTGTGTAAACGTTTTAGGCCACACTTTATAACTTAATATGAAATGATGTAGATTAAAGACATGGTGACAAATGTTTTACTGTGACAGGCAACAGAGTGCCTTAAGACGCAATTTAAAAATTGGTTGTTTATGTAACAACCACAGCAGCAACCTCATTTCCCCTCTTGTCCAAGTACTCAGCATTCAGCATTACCAGTATAATTTTTATCGTCCTGATCTTGAAATCTGCACCTGTTTCTCATTTCACGACCTAAATTAGATATTTTTTTTTGTGGCTCAACAAACAGAAAACCAGTTCTGAAACTGGTCAGGTACATGCACTGCACTGAAAGAGGGAGAACTAGTCCTCAAGACTACATTAAAATACAACTAAACCTAAAGACATTTGCACTGTAAGGTACAAAGCTCATTTAAACTGGAAAAAAAATAATAAAATTTACGTGACCCAAACACAGCAACCGTTCCAAAATTAATTCATTAACAAAACAACAAAAACACAGCACTTTGCTTATCTAGCAAAGATAAGCTATAGCACTGGTACAGCATAGTCAGATAAACATATTTTCAATCAGATAAGACTAATGAGAGGCGGTGGTGTAGTGGTTAGCACTGTCATCTTGCTCCTCCAGGGTCCAGGTTCGATTCCCAGCCAAGCTCGATTTGCGTCTCTGTGTGCATGGAGTTTGCATGTTCTCCCCGTGCTTGGTGGGTATCTTCCGGGTACCCCGGTTTCCTCTCACAGTCCAAAGATATGCAGGTTAGACTAATTGGCTTTCCCAAACTGCCCGTAGTGTGAGCGTATGTATATGTGTGTGCCCTGCGATAGATTGGCACCCTGTCCAGGGTGTACCCTGCCTCGTGCCCTAAGTCACTTGGGAGTCTTTCTCTAGGCCAACTGACCCTGAATACAGGATATGAGTGAGACTGAGGAGTGATTTACATTTACTTTCAAAAAACAGCAAACTGTATAGAAAGAGCTTTAGATTTATTAAGCAAACATGTCTGTGTATTGATCAGTTTAAATATAATGCTACATGTAATGTAGCCATTTAAAGATAATAAATTAAAGGGAATCATTAAAGGTTATCATTAAAGGTTTGCACAGCTATGTTGATTAGATGTCACTTTATAAACTGGGAAGAAACTCGGATGTGAATAACAAATAAAGTTGCCTTCACAAAAACATGGTCCACATTTATTCTGCAGAGAAAGAATGGTTCACTGAATTATAAATAGATTCAAAATTATGCAATTATAAATATATAATTATAAATAGATTCAAAAGTGCATAAAGATTCAAAAAGTGCATATTTTTATAATACATACTTTTCTTAAATATAAAATGTTTTTATTTATTCTAATAAAGAAAATCTTTACAATTAAGGTTTCATTGCTATTGTATTTTGAAAGAAAAATAAACTAAAATAGTTTAAAAGTTTTTATATTTTTATCAAAACAGATTCCTTTTGTCTGTAATATTGAACTAGTATGAATCTTTTTTTGTATTTTGACCAAAAATAATGTCATTTCTGACAAATGCATCCACATAAATACTGTATAATGCACTGATGTTAACTATATACTTTTTATAAGCCAAACATATACCGGTAAACTATTTTACTCACATTAAACAACTAAATACATTCTCTATTTACCTTGAAAGAAATCGAGACCAAACCTTACAAACAAGAAAAACAAGACAAACAATTACTTCTCTGCGGTAGGGATAGTGTAAGTTAATATCTAAGAATTCAAAACACCTCAACAGTCATTAATTTCAGATTAAGATGTTGAGTCGATCACATCTGCTGGGTTTGCATTTGTTGGGTAAAAAGAACAACTTTGGACCAGTATGTAGTTAAAGGAACTCTAAAATCCATATTTTTGTTTTCTTTTATCTAAAGCAAAACAGCAATATGCATTTTAACAGAATATGTAAGCAGAATATAAAAAAACATGTTTGGGGATATGGTTCCATTTTGTCTCTCTAGATTTTTTTTCCCCCAACGGCAAAGATGAGAGCATCCGTCAAAACTCCCCCCAAACTAAATAGTGCAGCAGGAGCTGAAAAGTATTCTTAGCATGCTTGGAAGAAGTCTTCAGTGTGTGAAATTTTAAAATGACATTTTCTGCCATGGGAAAGTCTTCAGTAAAAATTATACCTGATAACATAAATAATACAAAATGATGGCTCTTATGCTGTATGAGTATTACAAAATGAACAGGACACCCCAGCATGTTTTATTATTTATGCTACCCTAAGAAAAAATAGAAAAAAATCTCACTTAGTACTGATGTTTCCTTTCAGTATTGGCGAAGTAACCACACTTTTGCTCTTCAGGGGCTGACTAAGAACGGACAAAGGCACTGTGATCCTTGCAGGTAACTTCCCCTGAGAAGGAAAAGAGGCAATTAGTAACAAGAACTAATGTAATGCTTATAATAACACTGCAAACTGCATGGCTAAATCATCACATAACATCACTGTAAAATCACTTCAGCAAACATTGTTTCTGAATAGAAAAAAGGATAAAATAGAAAGAAAGAGTGGATGCATATATCTTTAATTTCTTCATTAGAAAGTTAATGGTCAGCATATAGAGATGCTAAGACTCTGGTTGGAAATGTACACCCGTTGCCCAGTTTAAATACATTAAAGTATGGTATTTCCAAATGTATTCACATTTTCATTTCTAAAGAATAATTGTAATATAATACTAATGAGTATGTGACAATTCTAACATGCAGTCTACACAGTTTGTGCCTGGAGATTTTAAACATCCCTTATTTATTAGTGATATTTGCCATGCCGATCGAGTGCCAAATTTTAAGCAAACTTTGGACAGTATAATCTTCTTGGTAACATTTCAAACCCCCATGAAACATTTCTTCAAAAGGTTTCTCTAAATGTTTTTAATAACAGGGTATTTATTTTATGTCCAAAGGCTCACTGCAGCAATTGCCTTGAAAAACCTACAAATAGTTCTACAAAGGCTACCAAGGCAAACTTATTAATTTCACCTAAGGACAGAGGGGAATTTTATTTACATTACACACATCATATGATGAGATATCACGATTTAAGTAATATTATATGTAGGTTAAGATACTTTTTTTTTTTTTTCGTGAGCTGTAGGGAGTAAGCATTGAAATAAAAGAATCAGGCTTGAAATATTTCACTTGACATGTAATGAATCTAAAAATCTGAGTTTCACTTTTTCAATTAAATTACTGGAATAAAAACTTTATGATATTGTATTTTTTCCGGTGCACTGAAAATTATATAGGATGTCTCGACTAGTATAAACCCAGGAAAATAAAACAAATCCATGCTTGACAAATGGGTTTTGATAATTTCTCATGACAATAAATCATTTTACACCCTGGCAAGTTTATGCGAGCCTAACTTTAAATAAAGCTGCTTTAAATAAAAGTGTCAGAAAAATGACAAATTCTAATGCTTACTGGTTGTGTCGCCACCACTGTAGCAGTGACAGGCACTTGTCTCATTGTGGCTGCAGCAGTGCCCAGAGAAAGCGGTGAGCCCATGGCAGGAGTGCCCAATGTCACCCCTTTAGCTGCTGCCACACCACTGGTTGCTATAGTAACCGTGGCAGCTCCTAAAGAAGCAGTGCCAGGCTTGGCGCTTGTAGTGGTGTTGACTGGAACCGTCTGACCCTGTTTCTGTGGTATCACGCCCAGGCTGGGCACAATGCGAATGGTGGTTCCACCAGCTTTCGAGTCCGAGGAGGTGACTGTGGAGAAGGTGCGGGCTTTGGGGTCTGCCATGGTGACCGCCAAAGCTGGCATGAGACGGATAGCTGTGTCACACGTGGCCTTCACCAGTGTAGCGGTACCTGGTGCAGGCAGGGAAGAGGGAGCTTTGGCAGTCAGAGCCTCGGCGGTGGGTGGAGGAACTGGGTTGGGTGAAACAGTGGGAGGGACTTGCTGTGGGGACACGTGCAGGGTGGCAGATATGCCTTTAGCAGCGGTGTTGCTGGTGCTGGTCAGCATGTCAGGGGTGAGTTTAAGAGTAGCCATCATGTCCGGGGTGATGCGCAGCACCGTCTGTCCTTTAGCGTCAGTGGTGATTGAAGAGGGCGGTAGGCGCAGAACATCTTTACCCTGAATTCTAAGGTTGGTGGCAGTCAGTGGAATGCCTGCTGGGTTCTGGGCTTTCACACCCAGCTGACCTGTAATAGCAACCTGGAGATTTTTTTTTGTGGAAACAAAAGACGTTTTCCAAATTATTCTCATACATGTAAGTAAACACAGTGAAATACATACAGGTACATCACTAAAATAAATACTACAAAATTAGATCATGCTAAATTAAGGCTGAGTTTATACTTGTTTGATAATGTTCTGGCTGGTGACCCCTTGCAGCACTGCAGGAGATGGAGCGTTTGGAGCAGGGCTTCCAGGGGAACTGCTCTGAGCTTTACTGACAGCAACAGCAGAAGCCAGGCCTGGCACAGAGATGCTAGTTTGAGCTCTTGACGCTTGCACCTGGATAGGGCTTCCTGTTGTTTGGCTCCTCAAAGGCAGTGTTACCACAGTCTGCTCACATGAAAAAAGACCATATAATAAAAAAAACAATGAGTCTAGTAAATTGGGTATGTCTTTAAAAGAATGTACTTTTAACACCTTGTTCTTAGAATGGAATTCTACAAAATGCTTTCATATATAAAATCTATCCTGACTATTTTTACATGTTTAAATTATATTATTTTTCCTTAGATTGCACATTTATAATGCACATTGTGTTTGCAACAGGTGTCAAGAAAAACCACACAATTAAAAAATTTAGCCATTTTTAGAGCCCTATGCATAATAATATGGATTATATATATATATATATATATATATATATAAAAATCATTGTTTTGTATTGTTTATAATTTAGAATTTAACCAGGAGTCTTTTCAGTCATAATATTTTTCATTTAAGTCTTTAAAGATATACATTTGTTATTAATTAGTTCAATAAAGTTTCGTTCAAATTATATTAACAATCAAATCAAAACAAAATTGCCAGTTTCTTAAATCAAATTACATCGTGAATCTGTGGTAGTGCACATGTGAATGAGTAAATTATTTTATATATAGTGTCTTCAACATTCCTAACATGACAAAACCATAGTTACCCGAGTGCTCATCTCACCTGGGCCATGCCCTTAGTGTGTGCCACACTGACAGGCAGTCTGATATGGTGGGGGGTCTGGTGGTGGATCAGTGTGGCTGCCTGGCCTGCAGAAGCAGCAGGAAGGCCAGGCTGAGCAGTAACTACGCGCACCTGTGGCAAAGACCCTGTTGAAGCAGAATGAGCCACCACTCGAGCTGCTGGCTGCACTGAGGCCTGCTGGGAGGACTGAGGAGCGACTTGAGCGGCAGACAGCAAAGTGCCCAGTTGTGGCATGGAGGGAGGAGACACCAGCAGGACGCTGCGGAGAGCAAGTACAATTACAATCAACACACAATCACTTCATAATAATCTAATTGTATTAGACTGTCTAATAATGATCGGATGTTTAATCTTAACTGTGGTAAATTAAGGTATTTGGCAGAATAATAACCGTTTAACAAATGCAGTAGACAAAAAGTTCCCCATTGAAATAAAATAGATGCACAGTACATGCATCACATATCAGATCAGAAATATTTGTAAGCATTAGTCACCTAGGACTGGTTTTGACTGAATCTGGCATGGCTGCTTTGGTGGGTGTAGACACAGTAGGGGGTAGTGGAGATTTTGGTGTGCCTGGGGTGCTTGGCGTTGGTGTGCTTGGGGGCTGAGGTAAGCTGACAGCAGGCATAGAAATCGTTTCTGGTGCTGTGCTTTGGCCGTCTGTCGCACTGCCCTTCACAGCTGCTTCTTTGTTTCCAGACTTCTATCACATGCAAATATGACAAAATACAAAATATTCAGTCAACATATGTCAAATATGAGGATAATAAAAAGGCATTTTACACTGAAAGTGTTTGCTGAAGTGTTTTCAAGTCGCACATCTTAAAGCACAGAGTTTTATTTTAACAAGCATTTCCATAGTCCACAAGATGCACGTTATGCTGCTTCTGTCACTTCTGTCACACTAAAAGAAAACTCCTGAAAAAATTAATTTAAATCAAATACTTTGCAAAATTACAAATTACAGTAACATACTGGTCACAAAAACACATTTTTATATGCTATATAATTTAAGATAATAAGTGGCAAAATGGTATGACTACTATGCAATTACATGTTGCACAAAGTGTTTAAAACAACATTCATAAAAACATACTTTATATTTCACTATTCAACTGTCTCATAACAGTTTTAGGTGAATGCATTTGTAATTAAAGCTGGCAGATCACTATGGGAAAAAAAATAAAATAAAACAGACGTGTTACCTAAATGTGCTACATCTAAAAATTAGATGGTTGGGCATATCTAAGCTTTCTAATAAAATTTTTGTGAAGGTTTGGTCAAATACCCATGAGGAGTTGTAGATGCCAACACAAGATGATTCAATGTGTCACCTATGTTTTGCAGGCAGGCAACACAATGGAATAACTAATGCACATCTATTTGCACATCTGTTAAAGTACTGAAGTATTAAACATGAACTATATAAGGCAGTTGTCCATGACACTACATTCATTAGTTTGCATGAACTGTAGAATACAGCCAGCATATCCTGCACTGCTGGTTACCGAGGAGGCAAGGTAATGGAGAAGTTCAGCAAGGTAGTCAATCAAAACCACATTATTGCACAACAACTTTTTCTGAGGTGTTTTTTTTTTTTAGTATTACCGTATAGCCACATGACTAAACCTCTGATTATTACATTATATTGTATACTATATAAAAATAATAATAAAAATATATAAAAAAGTAAAAAAAAAAAACTAATGCACATCTGTGGTTCAATTGTTTAAGTTTGCTCAAAATCCAATTAGAGGTTTCAGAGCAGATCTGACTGTCCCCCCATTCGATTATGTGTAAAAAATTGTCATTTCATTTCAAATTTTTTTTTTTATGAATGAAATAATTTGTGCATATTCATGCTTCCTAATAAAGTTTCTGTAAAGGTTTGGTCAAATTCCCATGAATGATACGAGTTGCAGAAAAGTGTGTCGACGACAGATGACCTTAAACAACTGATAGTGATCTCCCAAGTGTCACCTATGCTCCATAGGCAGATGAAAGAAAAAAAAAATCTTAGTAATAAAGGCTTGAGAGCAACCAAAGAAAACTTTCACTTTTGGGTGCTGTACATGCAGTTAAGACAATTTACATTTAAGTTGTTACACACTATTGTGGAGTCCTTAGCAGTGGTTACGGTTATTCTGGTGGTTATTGAACTTATTTGTTCAGTTGACATGTGTAAGACTTAGTAGGCCTTACGGGCTTGGGGGTTGGTTTGGGTTTCTGCTGCAGAGCTTTCCGTGCCTTGGCTGCAGCTGCTTGAGCCTGATGGATCCTTTCTGTACAGAAACAGCAACGCATCATCAGCAATAAGCTAATGAACTATGACAGCCAGACATACTAAAAAGGAAATAAAGCAGTAAAACTGCAAAAAACTAAATGCTAATTGAACACCAAACATCAGTTTCTGTTTCAGGTCACATGTAGGCTTGTCATTCTGGCATGCCTCAAGTATGATATGAATACTTTCAAGCCATTTATATGATACAAGATATGTATGCAAAAAAATAATATGTTGAGGTTGCTATAGGATTTTAACACTAAATTAAATAATTTGAGGAACACAGGTTTTAACACTCAATTAATAATTCATTTGTTATTCTTAGAACCAGTGAAGATGGTCAGAGCCAGAAACGATATCAGCAATTATTAGATAAAGAAAATTAATTACAATATACTGTAAATATCATATTGTCATACTGCTTAACCTTAGTAACAATCTGTATCTTATTTAATTTTTTTATTCAATTTAATTCAGTTCGAACAATTAAAATTTATTTGTATAGCCTTTTTAACAATGGCCATTTTCACAAACCAGACTCAACAGGAAACCATCCTCACTGATATCAGATAGCATGATCACAATTCAGTCCCTGGTATATCTGTGTGCTACGAGGTTAAAAGTTTAAAATAAAGTTCACTTTCATTGTTGGAGACTCAAATAAAACAAAACTATAGTCCTAAACTATTGAGTGACTGCTTACTTTTTTATTTACTCCTTATATAACATCTATTTGTTAAAAATTTGACAATCTGTCTGCAGGATAATTGAAGCACACATTTCTCTGCTTACTGTCCTTTTCTCTATTTAAATTTTTAACGGACATCCTGTTGTCACATTTCATCGACACTTTCATGGCAGAGCAGGTTTCTGCATATGCTACTTATGTTATTCAGGGATTACCAAACTCCTCTTGACTCCGGTCTCGGTGCAGGTAGATCCACAGTTTGCGGCCAATGTCGTATTTCACGCATGGGTCCTTCTCATAGTGCAGGCGGTCGAGAGCACCGCTAACAACTGTATTCACCTGATGAAGCATAACACTGGAAAAATTAGATACTAGAAACAAACAAGAAAAAGTAGTATGGAGAAGAGAGTGGAGTGAGGTTGGGACCTGTGCACTGGTGACATCAGGAGCCAAAAACTGGGAGTCTTTAAGTAGCTCGCATATCTCAGCTCGAGTGCCTTCACCATTGGGAAGTCTGGCAGCTGCATCCCGCACTGAACACAGAAGGGTCAGCATAAATTATTAAAAAGGAAACACTGGGACCACACTGCAGAAAAACAAAATGCTAATCGAACGTCAAACAAACATCAACTACTGTTCCAGGTCACATGTAGGCTTGTCATTTATATATGCCTAAAGTATGATATGAATACTTCCAAGCCGTTTATATGATTCATATGTATCATAATATTTAGGTTTACCAGTAACACATTATAACTAGCATCAATTATACACTAGAGGCATTTTTTAAAACTAGTTAGTGCAGTGTTAGAACATGCAGCTGGTTGGATATTTGGAGCTTTAACCTTACTGCTGCACTAGCTACTCAACTTAGGATTTAAGATCCCAATGGTCATTTATTAACCACTAGTACTAAAACGTTTAATAGCAGGTAGACTGACTATGCTAAGATTCTAAATCATGTACTGTCTGTTATACAAGCATAGTTACTGATTTCAAGAGACAGATTACCTAAATACAATTTAAAGTAACATTTTAAGATTTAGTTTGGGATTATGCCTGTTGTGAAGATTTGGCTCATGCTGCTTTGCAGAGGAACCGTGCCAAAACCATCAGTGGAATAGCTGGAAAACATATGAATTTACATACCACTGCATGTTTCTAAATTATGAAAATAGAATACACACACATTTAATTTATATACACTTATAAAGCGCATTTATTTTATTTTTGCTAGTGTCTTTACTGTCCATAAAATTAATCTTCAGATGTTTCTTGGAATGTTCATTTTTTTTCTAAAAGTGTTTGCCATACAAGATTTGACGATCTTTCCTTATACAAATGATTTGACTGTGCACCTGCATAAATTAGGAATGACAAGGATTTATCAATGGCTGTTGTGTACATCTGCGCATGTTTTTCATATAATAATACCAATTTTCTGGTGCATATTAGTGGGTCTTGTGCAGGCATTAGTACGGTACTTTTACAACTGATACCCCAGATACCTAGTTTAAAATAATTAAATAGTAATAAGAAACTCTAACATATACACAATTCAATCACCTCAAAAGTGACAAAGAACAAAGAATTATTTAGATAAAGGGACGATATAAATTACATTCAGTAATTATATGATGCTTACTAGTGCAAAAGAATAAGTTTTTTAAAAGAGGTATAATGAGTATAAATAAAATGAGTGCACAGTTTTTTAGTCATATTACCCAGTGAGAGGATGGTGACGTAAGCTGGGCGGTCAGAACGCAGCAGCGAGTGCTCTCGGGCTTTGTTGAGGGAAGTCTCCTTATCAAAAACTCCCTTGACCGGCCCCACCACAGACTCAAAGCCGTGCATGCGGAAGGTGTAGGCCTTGTGAGGCTGATCATAGCGTCGCTGCTCCTGTGTCAGAATCAACAGTCAACATGAGTTAAAAGGCACATTCCAAACAATTCAATTGTTTTATTTGTATAATGACATATGTCAACGTTTTACAGCACCACACCTTGAATAAGCAAATGATAAGTCACTTCTCGGTACATACCTGCTCTTGAAAAACGTGACGCTCCTCTCCTGTACTGGGCCTCACCACATAATCAGTCCATCTAGAACAACAACAGAACACTTATTACAAAATGCAACACAAAATGGCTAAAAAAAGTGTTTAGTATTAACACAAATCTACAAGTCATATAAATAGTAAAAAAAATCATCACTAAAAGCTTGCTCACACTCTCGGAGCTGGAGGAGTCAGTTCTGCTGCTTCTTCCCCTTCTTGCTGTTAAAAAAAATTATAATAAAATCATGCACAGGAGTATACTGAAGTCCCAGAGCCATTTCAACATGTATCAACATACATAAACATAATTTTGCACATTGTACAATTAAAAATGAAAAAAAAGAAGAAAAAAGACCCCTGAATCCTGGACCATCAACCAATAGAAAAAGCACATGTATAGCATTTTAGTGTCATAAATTCTGGCACTGGTGATACACAAAGATACCTTGACTACAACTTGATCCTTTGACTCCAGCCAAAGCATGCAAAGAGCATTGAGATCTTTTTCACTGTCCTGAGTGGTTCCTGAAAAGATAAGTTTAAAAAAATTAATTAAAAAATGGTAATAATAATAATAATAATAGAAAGTAAGTGGATCTATGCTATTGAAAGGATTAAACAATTTTTTCAAAGTGTTCAAACTTCTATTTAATAAATAACACAATTCAACGCAAAAATCATAGTTTTTGCACAATGTAGTTTTAAAGTATTAGTACAACTATACATAGAAACATTTAGACATTTTTGCCAATGTTGCAATACAATATTTTAGTTGTTATAGTAAAAAACTATAAAGAGCAAAATAAACTTACCAATCCATTTCCACTGCTGTGTGAGCTCTATAAATTCCACATACGGAATGAAGCCACTAGGTAGAGCCATAGATCCAGCTGCAACAGATCCAGAGAGAGAGAGAGAGAGAGAGAGAGAGAGAGGGAGAAAAAAATCTTACCAACACCACCTTGACTTAAAGCTATTGGCAGCAATTTCATTACCATGAACCATAAAAAAAATAATCAAATAAATAAATTTTAAAAAATGAATCCGCTGTGTGAACTTACACTTGCTCTCCCCAGCTAGGAACTGTAGCGCAGGTACTACTAACTCTGACCAACAAGGGGCCATGGAGAACCAAGGGTTGAGTGCACTAGCAGCAGAGGCCTGCCACTGCTGTACCTTCTCCTCAATCTGCAAAATGGGACGGCAAAATGGTTTTTACACAGCAATGTAATTTTTTTATTTTTTTTATTTTAAACATGTATTGTAAATATTGAGTCAATCACGAGCCTGATAAATTCCGTCAGTTGTTTTGTTTTAAAAAGACAACCAGATCAAACATCTACTGCCTGGATGGATGTTTACTAATTTTTTCAAAGTACATTTGGTGGACAACTACTTTAAGACTTCCAGACAGCTTTTTGTAACTCTTATGTAAGTTCTAGGAGAACATATGATTCAGAATAAATGTATTTATTTTTATTATTAATAGGCTTGCAGTCAGAAAAGTATATTGTACAGATTAAACGGCCATTATTCACACCTTGTACTGCATACCCAAAAGACCAAACCTGAAAGCAATGCCCAACATTTCCTCCATGTAAACTTATTCATGTTTATCAAGAGTAACAGTGGATGCTCAAAGCGATGAGTATACCAGTGAAGATGTAAGACTGTCCGGTCTTAGGATTTCTTCAAGCAGATGGAAGAAGCTAATAGCTATTTCCTCCACTAAATCAGGGCTGTTCTGGGACTCCTCCATAGCTCTGTAGTGAACAGAAAACACAATCAGTGTGTAAACCTGGGCTGCAAACTCTGGCAAGTGTGTGTGTGTTAGGGACATGCTCACTCTTCCTTAACACTCTGCAGGAGAACAGGTGTGCTGTCGCTAACAGTGGCAGACAATGATGCTGCTGGTGTTTGACCCTCACAACCGTCATCGGATTCAGTTTTAATGGGTCGCATCTTTTTCCTCCTTTTCTCTTCTCTGATCTTCTTCTTAGACAAGGCCAAGTCAATTAAGGCTACGTGAAGGACAAATAGCACACATATAACCGTTATGAAAATTGTTACAATTCAAGAGATTAGTAAAATAACATTATACAAACAACTTTGCTCATAAATCTTACCTATACTGGATCCTTTTCTGCCTATATTAACCCGCGACATGACGTCACCAAGGTGCAAGTCTGATGTCATCAAGGCAGGATGATCCTAAATAATGATTAAGTGGAAAAAATGGATTACTTTTTTGGTGCTGATACTGATTGAATGCAAACACTGAGGAAAAAAATATATACAGATCCTTGTAGAATTGTATTAAATTAGGTGGTTTTCTCCACAGTGGCTTTGCTAAATAAGATTGTCCAATTCTACTACATATGTTAACTAACAGAACATTTCAGATTATGGGTTCTTGCCATGAAGAAGATGTAGTATGTAGATGTAGAATGTTTAAATAAACTAACCGGTTGTCGTTTCCTCTTCTCTTTGTGTCTTCTCAGCATGGCTTTTAAATCCTTCTCTCCCAGCTCTGGCTTATCTGTAAGGAGAAAAATGTAAATAAATAAATAAATAAATAAGTTCCCTCAATCTGCCTGTATTCAATGATATGAGAAGGGTGTGTATAAAAGACACTTACCTATAGTTTTCATGTCCTGGGTGGAAAGACTGGGCAAAACCCTGAGAGAGACCGTTTGTGTTGGAGATGATGGGGAAGGAGGCGCTGACAGCCAAGACGCCGTGTCTAAAAGAATGACAAACAAATATCTAGTGTTATAACTCAATAATAAGTGTTCTAATTCTCTAATGTGCTCTAATTCTCCCAATGTGTTATAATTCTTTGGAATGTTACTTACTTTTTCTAACAAGAGTTCTATTACTATAAAGCTATTACCATAACTTTATAACTGAATTGAACATGAGAACACATTATACAAGTGTTTACATTGAACTTAAAATTAAATTAAACATATCCTCTCCAATAATTATTATTTCTAAACCAACAAGCAAGTAATTCACTCCTACAACAGGGGATGCCAGTGTACGAATAGTTTAGAGTACCACCTGTAGGATTATAAAGAAACTGAACCATTTTACCACAAGTCTTGAGTGCATGTTCAACAAATGTGAGTCACACGCAGCTTATACTGCGCGTTTGTCCAGTCAAATTAATGCATGTGGTGTTTTGAGGCTGGTGTAAGTGTGTGTAATGTGTGGGACTAATTTGGAGTTTACAATGTAATGCCAGAAAAATGTTTCTGCACTTAGTACAGAATTGGTTATGTCCAATGTGATCTGCTCAATCTGAAAAAAAAAAAAAATTCGGGTCTTTGGCAAATCAACCGGTGCAACTCTATTATAAGTGTAATATGTGTATATAATAATAATAATAATAAAAAACGATCATTCCCCATCTCCAATGTTCTGATTCTTTTAATGAGATTCAATGTGAGCCTTGATTCTTCTAACAAGAGTGAGTGTACGGATTCCTTCAACTGTCCTAGTCTTTTTAACTTGTTCAACTTCTTTCAACTTGTTTTGTTACTTCTAACAAGTACAGTATTCTAATTCTTTTAAGGAGTATTCTGCTGCTTCTTAGAAGAAGCTTATTTGAATTCTTCTAGCAGGTGCTCTGACTCTTCTACCTTCTGCAATCAGTGTTCTGCTTCTTCTTACTAGTTCTGGCAATCATTCTTCAGTGTATTCTAATTCCTTTAACATTTTCTGAGTGTTCTAATTCTTCTAACAATTGTTCTAATAAGTGTTCTGATTTTTCTAATAAGTTTTGCATGTGTCCCAAATTTATGAAACAGTTTGCAAACAGGCCAGACAATCCAAAAGGCAAATTAGGTAAGACCTGTAGCCTCTTGGCAAACACATGGTATAATCTACTTTTCATCAGACTCACCGTCTTCATCAGAAGACACGTTGCTGTCCCCACACTCAGATTTCACCTCACGCAGTATACAGTTCACTCTGCGCCTCACACGCTGCTCTCGCTCCTCTCTGTTAGAAGGAGGAGGGTAACGCCGTTTCAATGCTAGCTCTGGTCCACTGCGAACAGCCATATCCAACAACTCCTACTCAGAAATAAAACAAATGACATTACCTAATAGAAGAAGGAATATTAAATTCATCTTAAACATATTTTATCTTTTTTCTATTGTCTGCTTGTTTAACATACCTTTCTGGAGACAAGAATTTGCTTAAGCAAATTGTGGTAGTACTGCTGGAGACAGTAGATTTGACGCTTTTTCTGTGACTTTGCACAGAGCTGCCTATACTTAACAACTTCCGGGTTAAAGTAGCCATCTAAAGAGTAAAATTTTCAGCAATGTTATAACTTTATATTCTTTGTATAATCTGCACTATGTGCAAATGCAAAGATTTCTGTCAGTTCAAATGAACAGGACTCTATGATATCATTTTACTTGCATTTACAAATTATAATGCAGTATTTATAACTACATGATTCAATTAGGATAATAGGACTTCTGCATGCAGCTACTCTTGCAAACATTTGCACTAGAGTTGAATGTAAAGGGGCCAAAACCATCCAAGTTAAATGAGAATGTGTGAAAAACAGGTAGCAACCTTGTTTAAAAAAAATATGTCATCCATAAAACAACTTAGCTGCATTTATTAGTTTCTGTAGAAAGCATAGGCTCCTTTAAAGTGCTAAAAAATTCAGACTGTTACAGAGCTAACCCTGGATCCTCATTCGATATCGATATCTTATACAAAACTATGTTGCATCAACAATTCTAAGTTATTCTTTGTTAAATAACTTTATAATATATTATAATATATGCTGGTGGTATAAATAATTATTAAATACCTCATTAAATAAACATTAAACTGTAATACTTTAAGTTTTTTTTGTTTGTTTTAATATTGATGATTACAGCTTATCGCTCATGAAAATCGAAATCTAGTATTTCAACTTATTAGAATATTTCCTAATGAAATGTCCAACTTCTTAAAAAGTGTGTTTATTTATGGAGTCCATATTTGGTCAGCATTCCTTTACCATGAACTACTGTAATGAATCTAGAATGAGAGGTTTTGAATTCATTAAATAAAAAAAAGATGTATATAATAATAATTTAGATAGTGGAAAGTAGAAAGTACCTCTAAATAGCTTCTGAGCAATATGTAATGGGTTTCCAAAGAAAAAGTTCTGGTCATTGAATAGGTCACTAATGACCCTGTCCTGTTCTGAAGAGTTATTCTCTGGAAAGTGCGGCAGGAGCTGACGGAGGTGTTGTCTCTGGGAATCAGTCAGAACCTCAGACCAAGTGCTTTCACTCATCACAGAGAAGAAAATCTCTGGCTGCTCAGACATGCAATAACAAACAAACACACACCAATCAATGACAAGGGTTATTTTTTTTTTATTTATAAAAAATAATACTGATAAACTAGTGGTGGCCCTAAATGCTGACTGCATTAATTTGGATTCTGTGTTCTTTCTAGAGAGACAAGGGCAGTCTCAATGGCTGCTGCATTTGTTCCATAAAGATAAAGATGATGCAAAAAGTGAAATCCTATTGGCTTTGTTATTTAGCAGGTAATTACAGCATTATAGGCAATGTATGAAGGTCATTCAAAAATGATCTGCACTTTGTTTTTTTCAACACTTTTTTTGGCCGCACTTTCAGCACTTTCCGTTCATGGCCGCTTTTTCCTCAGTCACAGATGTGTGGATGTGCTACATCAGCTCATTTGTAACTGTGGTGTGAGTAAAGATGGATTTCCCACGTGTGATTTGCAAAAAAGAAGAGCAGTGTGCAATAATTCTGAGGATCTGAGGGTGTACCTGATGCCGAAATATGACAGTGGTCATATAAGGTCATTACTAATAACATATTTGTTGACTCCTTTTTAAAACCTAATGATAACTGAAATCACCCAAAAAACCCTGATCAAAAATTTACATATTCTCGAATATTTAGCCACATTATATATACACAGGTTGAAACACAGGTTTAAATGCCCACAGGTATTAAAGAGAAGTTTCCAAACCTGTGAATAACACATAACACTTACTTCAGTAGTTTCCAAACCTGTGAATAACACATAACACTTAAAAATGCCAGTCAGTACTGTTCAAACGGCCATGTCACAAAAAGGCCAATTTGAAGTACGCCAGACAACAGCTAGACAAGCCTCACAACTTCTTGAGGAGAGTCAGAAAATACTGGCAGACAATTTACATTCTACAGCATTAAAGCTGTACATGGGACGCTCTTGGATGTTCCAACATGACAATGATCCAAAACACAAGGCCAAGTTGACCCTTCAATGACTACAGTAGAAAAAGGTGAAGGTTCTGGAGCGGCCATCACAGTCCCCTGACCTCATTATCATTGAGCCACTTTGGTGAGATTTTAAATGTGCAGTTCATGCAAAACAACCAACAAATTTTACAGGAACTGGCATTCTGACAAGAAGAATGGGCAGTTATACCACATGAGAGAATTAAGGACCTCAATCACAATTATTACAAAAGATTGCATGCGATCTCTAATGCTGAAGATGGCAGTGTATGATATTAAGAACTGACGGTAACATTTGAACAGGGATTTCATAATTTATTTTTACTGTCATGTTTTGTTTGATGATTGTGCTATTCTCTTATGCCTTACATAAGAACTTGGATGTTATAAAGATTAAATTACATTTGTTTTGCCTTCTTACTCGTTCTTTAAAAAAAAAAAAAAATAATAATAATAATAATAAAATGTCAGAATATGGAACGGAAACATCCTCAACCACCGACAAAGAGAAAGTTCAATGGTCAACCATAAGCTGGAGAAATTGATGCTTGCAGTTTTCTGAGATCATCAAGGGTCAGTAGAGGAACATCAGAAAAAGTGTTAAACAATCAACGGAGCTTGAAGAGCTGAAGCCTAAATGTCTGATTAAACGCAGAGGACTGCTATCCAAGGCTGTTGTGATCCTGCATGACGATGCACATCTACACACTTCTGTCCACACTGTTGACACTCTGCAAAAGCTCTTGTTTGGGGGTCTTAAAGCACCCTCCCTATAGTCCTGATCTACTTTCACTTGTTTGGTCACCTGTAAGCAGCCTTACAAGATTAAAGATTCACTTCTGATGAAAAAGTGACGACAGCAGGTGGATTTGTGACTCGCAGCTCAGTCCAAAATATTTTTAATGGAGGAATATGAAGACTTGTTGACAGATGGACAAAGTGTATTAAAAAAAGATCAGATAAGGAGATGTCAAATGTATGTATTTGTTGTTTCTAAAAGGTTAATTAAAATAAATTCCACAGCCAGAGTGGGGATAACTTTTTGATTCACACTCATAAAAAAATGACAGGCGGCACACTGATCATATAAGTGAACACAGGAATTAATTTGTACTAAAGCAGACCACTATTGTGTCTCATATATGGGAAAATGCTAGTACTCACATCTTCTAGAAAATCTTCTGGTATCCGAACTCTGCAGTTCCCCAACATGCATTCCTCCATCACACAGCCATCGTAGTCCATCCCTGTGTCTAAGGGATCTGTCAGCATGTGATCTAAAGAATCCATATTTCAGATACCTTGGAAGAAATTATACACTGTGAGATGCATTACCACTAGGAAAGTAACTCTAAAAAATATTTAGATGCGACCATCACGTTCACATTAATCATAATTATGTAGCTTAGATTGGACTAACCTACTGCTAGTTACATCCAGAGCACAGTAAGTGCGAAGCGTTATCACGAGGTTCACATTTTTTTTCTCCAAATATTTCTGTTAGCTTGCTAGCAAGCTAACCTCTACCATACAACACATTCACAGAAGCAAAAGCTCAACTTTTACAACTTTACACTTAGGTTAAACATTTACGTGACTATTAATATCACAAACTGTGTTTCTAATGCGTGTTACTAAAATGTTCAATGAGCATCTAACATTAGACAGCTCGTTTAGCTTTCTGCTAGCTTCTTTAAATTAGCTTTGTCTATAATAACAACTTGAGCCGCATTTTAACCCCCCAGTTTATATTCACACCAATTAAAAAAAAAAACTTACCGTACATAAGGGAAAATTAAAATAAATAACGAAATCTAATAATGTTAGTTATCTAGTTAGCCAAATCCCGAATTAGCATTATGTAGGACCAATAACACCGCTACACCGTCCAACGTTTCCGGTCCTTCTTCTAAATGGTTCCGACTTTTTTTTGTCCCCCTTTTTAGAAATATTGCTACCTTAAAAAAGGATACCTTTTAACTTAACACACTGTTTCATTTAAAATAAGAACAGCAAGTACAAACCTATTATTAAATATATTCTCTAAACTAACAGTCAATAAACAGTTACTAACAATAAAGACAATAGTGTGAAAAGTACAGGAGAATAAAATCTATACATAAATATATATATAATTTACACTAATTAAACTTGACTCCAAATTTACAGTAAATTATTCTGTTTTATAATTAAATAAAATAATTTTGGTGAGATATTAATCTTTTAATAAGTATGGGTTTGCTGGGTCCATCAAAATCAAAATCCAATTATTTCATTAATTTCTTTCCCACTCAAAGTCACTACACTGTGTGTATGGGTCAATCTACAACAATAAGGGAAAGTAAAAATATAGTATGTACTGTACTTTCAATTTTCCTTACTTTAATGTTCAATCTTTAACTGTAGCATTTTTTAAAGGCGAAATTCAAAGAAATGTCCTGTTACTGATCATACAGTATATGGAAGTGGGACCATCTACTTTTCACATATATATAAAATGAAACTGATTCACAATATTATTAATATCCTATCAAAAAAGTTAAAACACTGAAATATAAAACAATAATTAATTATAACGAATAATTGTAAAAACTATCAGTCAACGCAAATTATGTCACTGGTGTTACTTTTACACAAGAGTGTTTTAATTTGAAATACATTTTACATTTTAGGCAAAGTCTGTTATTGGTGTTACTTATTTTATAATATAACTGACAAAAATTGGACGTAAAACTGATTACACCTAAAAATTTTGTTGATTTTGACACAACCAAAAACCATGTGTTCTTACTCATGGAAGTCTTTTTGTGTGAATAGTTAAGATTTTTCTCTAAATTGTCATGGATGTTACCAGGAAGAGAAGTGAAAAAAAAAAAAATTATGTTTTAAAAAATGCATTAAGCTTTACTTTTTGTCGATTCATTAAGTTTAAATGTAGTTACAGTATTGCTATTAAAGAAGTTCTAGGTGTGCGAGAAGTATATTTCAAGAGATTTTTATGATCCAAGTTTCACCTTTTCTGTAGAATCACCTGTACGTGTATATGTGTATTTGTGTATTTGTGAATTGTTGTATTGTTTTAAACCATCTGACAGTTTCATCCAAAGTAACTAAGCATTAATACAAGAGTTTTATTGTTGTCATATAAATAAATACAAGATAATTATTGATGTAAATATTAAAGAACTCCACTTGGTTAAATCGCCATTAGGCATCAAATCATACAGTATGTTTTTTACCAGAAGATTACTATCAGAGACCACACTTTGAGTTTATGTGATGATTTGTAAGCCATTAAACATATTACAGGTTAAACAATTAGGAGACTTTACTAAACTGTAACAGTTTCTTTGATTTTTCTTCAAAAAGAAAAAATAATACCACTATACTTAAATTAAATGGACAAAATACAGGAATTTATGCTTCTGCTATTGTTAACACAATACAATTGTTAATATAATAGAAAGCAATTATAACCCAGTCCCTGACAATAAATAATAAATACAGAGAAAAATACAGTGTCCAGGTCAAATCTTTAAGCTTACTGTATGTCTTTGTGGCAAGTCCAAACTCAACACAATGTACACGAGGAGTACAGTATATAAAAACTTTATCTGTGTAGAGACATGGTATTATTTACAGTAAATAAAAACAAAAAACAAAAGGTCACTTTATTTGCCATTTGCAACTATATATTTACACCTTTTAACACTTCTTTCCAAAAAGGAAAAGCTTGACCAAATGCCACTTGAGACATAAAAAAAGTATTTTGTTTTTTAAAATACACATTTTTACACACTTGAACGAACATTAAGGTCTAACATGGCATTGCAATCATCAATAAAACAAATACACAAAAAAATGATGTCAGCAAAGAACAGCAAACTTTTCTGTAACTTTTACCTATCCTGTCCAGGTAATCATGGATAGTCATGTTCTTTAAAAGGTACTGCTGATGATTCCAAGTCAATGCATGAATCATAAACATTAAGCTACAAGTCAAGTCTCTATTTTCAGGTGACTAAAGTGTGATTTGGTTTTGAGTTGCAAACTAGAATGCCCATTTCATTGTAAATGTCACATCTTTCCTTAAATAATTAATATAAGCTAATAACACTACCTGGTATCAGGATGCCTGGGTACTGATTCAATTTGAACTGTGATTCTATAAGTATCATGATTTTATAAATATCATGATTCTGTATTAATTTCTTAGATTTTCTTAAAATTCCAAACAAACTTCACAAGCAGTTTGCTCCTACAATACAGGATGCTGTGCTGCATTAGGATTGTAGGATTATAGAGGAACGACACCATTTAATCTGCTCAAATGCAAAAACATGTAAATAAAAATGTATTTAAAAAATAGTTCTTTTTAGTCAGTGTGGCGATACATGATTTGCCACAGAAAAGAGTGATAATACACATCACTGAATCAATTTATTCCCCCATCTCCAGTAAATAATAATAATATCTAAAGATTCCAGAAATATAAAACTGGTCTAATGTCATTTAGATCATACATTAAAATGCAAAAAAAAGAACAGAACCTGTCTGACTGGGTATCATTACAACTCCAAAGGAGAACTACCCAAAACCATGCGGGTAAATTAGAGGTAGCTGTGTGTGTGTGTGTGCGTGTGTGTGTGTGTGTGTGTTTGGGATTAATTGGATTCTAGCTGTTGCAAAAACTGTTTTTTTTTATAGGTGTGAGCAGAAAGTTATAAAGGAAGTTGGCAAGATTGGTCAGAATGCTTTAGGAGTGGTTTGAATGGTCGGAGTAGTCAGAGTGGAATTATAAAAATTCCGATAAAATGTAGATTTTATACCCCACTCTCCTTTTGGATCCAGCTGCGGTACTTAGTGACCCGTGTGTAAATACCAGGCTTCCCTTTTCGGCCACAGCCTTCACCCCAACTTACAACGCCGACCAGAAATGAGCGACCAGTTCCTTGGGTTACAAAGGTCATGGGTCCACCTGAGTCACCCTGAGGATGGGAAAGGGAATGGTTTTATAATAAGAGTACACACATATATATATATATATATATACATATGAGAAAAAGCTTTTATCTACCTGACAGGCATCCGCTCCTCCTGTAAGAACTCCTGCACAGACCATCTCTGGGGTTATCTCATTTCCTATTAGCTGACTGCATACTGTTTCATTGATAATCCGCACCTCTGCTTCTTGCAGCACTGTAGCTAAAGCTGAGGAAAGAGCAAACACAAAATACAAAATGTATTTAAGGCACAATCCCCCTTAGCTGTCCGCTGTTTTGCAATGACCCATGAATTGGAAAACCTATCATGCTTTTGCAAAACCCATCATGCACCAACTGGAAACTGGCTCTCAGGAAGGCCACCACATGAAAGAAGCACCAAAGTGTATTGCATATACTGTGTATATATCGTATATACAAATTCACAAACCAATAAGATCAGGATTAGGATAGATTACTGGGGTATGTCACTAACCTATAGTGATCTGCAGCTTGTCAGCAAGGTCTATAATTTTTTTTAGTATTGCATCAAGACAACTTCAGGAAATGTGGCAACAACGGCTTTCCTAGCATCAAGACTGCTAAACCAGAGACAATATCAGAAGTGCCTTACCTGGGGTAAGGAAAAAAAGAACTGGCATGGTAATTTTTAAGATGTCCCCGAGTCTGGAGAGATAAGGGGAGAACGATAGAATTCAAGTTGCTTGAAGTCCAGATTGATGTTTTTACAGTAGGAAGATTTGGGGTACCATGCCATCTGCTGATGTTGGTCCACTGTGTCAAAAATCAACACAGCCATCTACCAAGAGATTAATTTATGAGCAATTTAGTGCAATTCATGCTTCTGTCTGCTGACAAGCTTTATGGACATGCTAGTTTCATTTCCAGTAGGATTTAGCATCTGCATACAGATGCAAAGTACTACCAAATGCAAAGTTTACTTTCATCTGAAAGAAGGGCTTTGGATCACTGAGCAGTGGTCCAGTTCCCTTTCTCTGTAGCCCAGCCAAGACACTGTTGATGTTGTCTCTGGTTCAGGAGTGGCTTGATACTTAAATGCCACATTTGTAGACTACGTCCTGAAGATGTCTGTGGTTGGCTTTTAATGCACTGACTCCAGCCTCACTCCACTCCTTGTAAACTCTCCCAAGATCTTTGCTTGACAATCTTCTTAAGTCTTTAGCTTTCCCTTATCTACCTCTTCACTTTCCATGAATTTGCTTCAATACAGCACTTTGTAAACAGCCAGCCCTTTCATTAATGACCTTCTGTACACACATCGATCAGCCATACCATTAAAACTACTTAGGTTTTGAGTTTCACTTGTGCCAGCAGGGTGGTACTGTTACCCAGATGTTAGCAAAGGATCCTTTTGGTCCTGTGGGTTGTGGCCTCTGTGGATCGGACTTTGTGTATAGTAAGTATACCACAAAAAAGCGATATCAATTTATACCTTTTTAAACATGACAACTCTATGTCTAACATTTGCGTTTATTACTGCCTCCAACCATTTCAGTATGTTCCAAGGTAATGTTGGTTTCTTTCCACTTTTTCATTACCATGCACATTCCTGATAAACCTGTTTTACACACCCTGTTTTTAAATCAGCTCTGAAGATTTTAATGTTTTAAATTATTTTTTTCATATGCAGTAGATAATGTTCTTGTTAAATCATTATAAATTAATTTGGTTTTTATTTGCCCATGTTGCACATACAGGTCCATAAGTATTTGGACAAGGACACAATTTCCATATTTCTGCCTTTGTACACCCCCACAATTAAATAAAGCAATTAAGATTGATTGAAGTGTACTTCAGCTTTGAGGGATTTAATAAAAAATTCAGCTTTGAGGGATTTAATAAAAAGATAACTGTTTAGGAATAACATCTATTTTAGTTACAAAGTCCCTACCTTTTCACAATTTTAAAAGTATTTTAATTAATAAGAAGTTTCATGACTAGTTGTGGCCTGTTTTTCATTTCATGTCGAATTAAGGAGACAAAATGTCTGGATTTGAATTTGATAGCTGACCATAAAAACTCTGAATATTTGCTTCAAAGATATGATGATTCAAGTGAACGAGGACAACATTAGATAATAATAATAATACAATAAAAAAAAAAATCAGGGCAAGTTCTGATACAAGCTTCCTAAGAAACTGACCCCAACCCAGCTCCTGGAGGACCCCCTGACCTTTTGTCTTGCACATTAAAATAGTTTATTTGCTCCCAGCACATTAGCTAATTAACAGTCTCTTCTGAAGTGGGCGTTGTAGAGCAGGGAAAACACTAAAATGTGCAGTGCAGGGAGTTCTCCAGCACCAGAGTTGAGGTCTAGTGGTCTAAAGCATACAGTTTGACATCATCATCAAACATGTAGAAGGCAGTGTTAAGGCACACATGTATGGCTGCCACTGGTTCACTGTTGACAGAGATAACAAAATGAAATGTAAAGACCTAAACTTTCTGATTAGATTCAGTAAAATAATGCAAAATTGATAGGATGGCTCTTTACAATACAGATAAGTAATGACCCAAAATCTAAGGGGATGAATCTCAGCATCTGTGATCTTCACAGGGTCAGACTTCAAGGCTTTTGCATTTGGGTTTTGAAAAAATATTAGCAATATTTATGATTAGGTTAGTTTTATAAATTTGTTTGTCTGATACCTGAAAGAGAATGTTTGTCTGAAAGAGAATTCCCAAACATTTAATGCAATATTTTTGTTAAACCGATTGAACTAAAGCTGAAAAGCTATACATCAATGACATCTTGAATTCATCTTTTTTTTAAATTTATTTATTGTGGTGCAGTGACAAAATACATAATTTGTGTCATTGTCTAAAAACTGGCATAATATGTTATGGGCAATTAAATCTTCAAATTTTACACTAGTCCTAAATTATAAATCCAGAATTAAATGTTGGGTGGTCAAAGCTTGGTGTCACAGAAAATGCATAATGTCAGTTTAGAGTAATTTGCTTGATTGACTATTTATACTTACGTCCTTCTTCTCTGATTTTGCCCCAACCAGTAATCCACACAGGCTGGCCCACAGGTAACTCCCGTGTGGCTGCAGGTAGGCAGATAGGGAAAATATTTGCGCCAAGTGGCACAGGACTGTCCAGCTCCATCAGAGCAATGTCATTATTGTCTCTTACAGGGTCATAGTCAGGATGACAGATGATCTGTTTCACTCGCTTATGCACTGTGTTCTCAGTGTTGGTCTCACTCTGACTGTGCAGCCCCAGGTAGACATCCCATTCGTCTGGCCCAGAATATCTGCTCAGATGCACAAGCATAGAATAATATTTGTTTAATGTCAGCAATAGTAAAGTGTCTTGTGTGGTAGATGGACCACAACAAAACTTTTTAAAAATGCCTTAATTTTTATATTTTGAGTAAATGTTTATTGTAAAGAAGTTTTGTAAGGAGTCTCCTTTGTCAATAGGCAACTGTCAGAGGTAAAGCTGTCAATAAGTTATCCTACATAAGAAAGGCTTCAGGACTGATGACTGTAAACTTGCAAGTTAACTTTAAAAGAGAGAAAAGAACAAATGCTTATTGAGTCTATAATGTAAATTCATATTTTGTTTTTGAGAGTTTTTGTTTTTAGAGTTTTTCAGTGGGTACAAAAATGAGCTTAATACACTGATCAACCATAACACCAACACCACAAAGCATTAACATATAAACTTTGATTATCAACTACTAATTATACCAGTAAACTGGTGACAATCATGGCACCCAAGGCTTATATGTTAGCCTGTCTGATAACCGCAATCCAGTGTCTTCTTGGGCCAGTCCCAAGTCTGGATAAATGCAAAGAGTTGTGTAAGACATAACAGTCATACACAATACGATATGTAGTAAAATGCTTATCCGACCACCTGTGACCTTAAAATTTTTAAAACAATTGACAAGAAATAATAGAAATATAGAAAAAGAAGCAATAAATAAATAAATAGTTTAACTATAAGAATTTAGACCAAAATATAAAACTTTCCTGTACAAGACAAAATAAATTTTAAATGCAAATAAAAAGTGAAATAGATGAAAAATGTGCTATGTCCATGGTTGTCCGGTCTACAGTGTATTGGGGTATGTGCACAGATGAATATTGTCCATGAGTGACCATTTTTGTGCAATGTTGCAAAAACACGGAGAAGATTAGTCCTGTGTGTTAATCTGGTTGAGAGACCGTATCGCCTGCAGGAAGAAGCTCCTCCTCAGTCTCTCTGTGTTGGCCTTCAGGGAGCTGAAACGCTTTCCAAACAGAGAGAACTGTCCATTGTTGGGATGGCTGAGGTCCTTCATGATCTTCCTTGCCTTGGTCCAGCACCTCTTGCTGTAGATTGAGTGCAGGTCAGGGATGGTGCGTTCAGGCGATCGACCCAACCCTCTGTAGAGCTCATCTCTCCTGCATGGTGCTGTTCCTGAACCAGGTTAAGATGTTTCCTGTCAGGATGCTCTCTATGGTGCAAGAATAAAAGTTCCTGAGCACCTTGGAGGGCAGTCTAAAGTCTCTCAAGCGTCTGAAGTGGTAGAGACGCTGCCGGGCCTTTTTCACTACAGTATTGATGTGACAGGACCATGACAGTACACAGTACAGTACCTTCCGAGGTATCGGAAGCTGTCCACTCTCTCCAGTGGGCTCTCGTTGATGATTGGGGTCTGGTAGTTTCTCTCCTGCTTTGTGCTAAAGTCCACTATCAACTTCTTTGTCTTGCTGACGTTCAGGAGGAGATTGTTCCTCTGGCACCAGTTCTCCAGATTTTCAACCTCCTCCAGGTAGGCTGTCTCGTCGTTGTCAGAGATCAGGCCCACCACGACGTGTCGTCAGCAAACTTAATGATGGTGGTGGAGTTCGTAGTGGCTATGCAGTCACAGGTGTACAATGAGTACAGCAGGGGGCTCAGAACACAACCCTGGGGGGCTCCAGTGCTGAGAGTGAGAAAGGCTGAGACATGTCCGCCCATCCTTACTGCCTGTGGTCTGCCAGTTAGGAAGTTGGAAATGACACAAAGATGAGCTGAGTCCCAGGTCATCTTGGTGGTGAGTGTGGAGGGAATTATGGTATTAAATGCAGAGCTGTAGTCGATGAAGAGCATTTTAACATAATTCCCTTTCCGAATGTCCAGATGAGTGGGTGATGTGTGGAGGAGATGAGAAATTGCATCGTCTGTGGAACGGTTCGGGCAGTATGCAAACTGAAGAGGGTCCAGTGTGTCGGGTAGTGAAGAAATGATGAAGTCTCTGACCAGGCGCTCAAAGCACTTCATCACTACTAAAGTGAGGGGTTCCGGGCGATAATCGTTGAGAGAAGCAGGATGGGGTTTCATTGGGACAGGAACAATGATGGACTCTTTAAAGCATGTAGGGATCAGTGACTAAGATAAAGAGAGGTTGAATATCTCTGTGAACACAGGTGCTAGCTGGTCTGCGCTGGCTCTGAGAATACGACCTGAGAAGCCGTCTGGTCCTGCTGCCGTCTGGTCCTGTTCACTCTTTTAAAGGCTCTCCTCTCGTCATGCTCAGAGATGATGAACCCGTTTCCGGTGCTGGCATTGTCTTCCTGTCTGCAGCCGTTAGCGCCACTAGCATTAGCATTGCTAGTGTCTTTAGCTGCAGCCTCAAAGTGAGCATAGAAAGTGTGCGGCTCGTCTGCCAGAGTCACGTCTGCGTTCGTCATACCGGTTGTTGGTGCTTTATAGTCTGTTATTGTTCTTAGTCCCTGCTACAGGCTCCTAGAGTCACTCTGTTGAAGCTGTGACTCTAATCTCCTGTAATGCGGCCACCAATTGGTCCATTCAGCGCGCGACCTCTCTCTGAACCGGAACTTCCTGTTTGAGCCTTTGTTTGTATTTTGGCATGAGGAAGATGGCGGCATGGTCTGATTTCCCAAACGGTGGATGAGATTGTGCCTTGTAGCCGTCTTTGATTGTCGTGTAACAGTGGTCTAGTGTCCTTTCGCCCCTGGTGGGGCAGGTGATGTGTTGATAAAAGTTTGGCGCTGCGCGTTTGAGGTTGGCACTATTAAAGTCCCCCGCCACAATAAGCGCAGCGTCCTGGTGTTGTGTCTGGTGTTGTGTAAGTGCCTCATGCAGCTCGCATAAGGCAGTGTCCGTGTCCGCTTGAGGCGGGATATAAATGGTGCTGATTATGACCGATGTAAACTCCCGAGGTAGATAAAAAGGATGACACATGATGGACAGTAGTTCCAGGTTTATTGTGCAGGAGCATGTAAGAGGAACAACGCTCGCGCTTTTGCACCAGCTGCTGTTCACCATTAAACACACACTGCCTCCCCTTGACTTCCCCGAGTCCCATGTCCTGTCCATGTGGTTAACCGAGAAGAACTGCGTCCTTTGGTTTTCCTCAGGATCTCACTCGGCCAGCTTGGATCCAGGGTTAAAAAAAGTCGAATTGTGAGTACATTGTATACCAATAGAAACAAGAATGTCTCTATCATACCTAATGTACTCAATGGTGATGAGTTGCTGGTTTAAAGTTACTGAAAACTAAGAAAAGAAATGGGGAGAGATGAAAATAGTATTAGATAGGGTGATAAGTCTGAAGCTGGAAATTGAAGATGTGATTGATGTTCAATGTTGTTAGTGGTTATGCCCCACAGGTATGATGTGATTGGAAGAGAAGGAGACATTCTGGGGTGAGTTGTGATGCAGAGCATCCCCAGAGGTGAAAGAGTGGTGATTGGTGCAAACTTCAATGGACATGTTAGGGAAGGTAACAGAGGTGATGAAAATGTGATGGGCAGGTTTGGTCCTCAGGACGGGAATGTAGAAGGACAGATTGTGGTGGACCTTGCAAAGAGGATGAAAATGGCAGTAGTGAATACTTTTTTCCAGAAGAGGTAGTAACATACTGTAGGGTGACATATAAGATCGGAGGCAGAAGCACGCAGGTGGACTACATCTTGTGTTGACGGTGTAATCTGAAAGAGATCAGTGACTGCAATGTTGGTAGCTGTGTGGTAGAAGTGTAGGCACTCTGTGTGGCAGACCACACAGAATGGTGATGTGTAAAATAACCCTGGTGGTGAGTAAGGTGAAGAAGATAAGGGCAGAGCAGAGGACAAAGAGGGGAAGTTGAAAAACAAAGAATGTTATGTAGTCTCCAGGGAGGAGTTGAAACAGACTATGGGTGGTCAGGAGGTGCTTTCAGGGAGACAGGAAGGAGGGTACTTGGTGTATCATCAGGAAAGTGCAAAGTGAACAAGGAGACTTGGTGGTGGAACAAGGTAGTACAGGAGTGTATACAGAGGAAGAGGTTAGCTAAGGACACCAAAGAAGTGGGACACTGAGAGGACTGAAGGTAGTACACAGGAGTACAGGGAGATGTGGCGTAAGGTGAAGGTAGAGGTGGCAAAGGCTGAACAAAGAACATATGAGGACTTTTATGCTAGGTTGGATAGTAAGGAGGGAGCAGTGAATCTGTACAGGTTGGCGAGGCAGAGAGATAAAGACGGGAAGGATGTGCAGCAGGTTGGAGTGATTAAAGATAGATGAATAAGAAAAATGAAAGAGGACAAAGAGTAGAAGAGGTAACTGTTTTGGAGCAGGAAGTAGTAAATATAAAGAGGAAGAGTGAGGTGAGGAGGGCATTGAAGAGCAAGAAGAGTGGAAAGGCTGTTGGTACTGATGACATATTTGTGGAGGTATGGAGGTGCTTAGGAGAGGATTCCAGAGGAATGGAGGAGAAGTGCATTGGTGCCGACTTTTAAGAACAAGGGAGATGTACAGAGCTGTAGCAATTACAGAAGTATAAAGCTAATGAGTCAGACAATGAAGCTTTGGGAAAGAGAAGTGGAAGCTAGGTTAGGGACAGAGGTGAGAATTTGTGAGCAGCAATGTGGTTTCATACCTAGAAAAAGTACATCAGATGCAGTATTCGCTTTGAGGATGCTGATGAAGTACAGAGAAGGTGATAGAGTGTTAAATTGTCTTTGTAGACTTAGAGCAAGCATACGACAGGGTGCCGAGAGAGGAGCTGTGGTGTTGTATGAGTAAGTCGGGAGTGGCAGAGAAGTACAATATGTTAGAGTGGTGCTGGACATATATAAGAGCTGTAAGACAGTGGTGAGATGTGCTGTAGGTGTGACAGAAGAGTTCAAGGTGGAGGTGGGTCTGCATCCAAGATATCAAGGATTGGCTCTAAGCCCCTTTTTGTTTGCTCTGGTGATGGACAGGATGACAGATGAGGTTAGACAGGGGTCTCCATGGACTATGATGTTTGCAAATGACATTGTGCTCTGTAGCAAGAGCAGGGAACAAGTGGAGGAAAATTTGGACAGGTGGTATGCTCTGGAAAGCAAAGGAATGAAGGTTAGCCACAGCGAGACGAAATACATGTGTGTGAATGAGAGGGACCCAAGTGGAATGGTAAGGCTACAGTGAGCAGAGGTAAAGTAGGTGCAGGACTTTAAGTACTTAAGGTAACGGTCCAGAGTAATGGTGAGTGTGGAAAGGAGGTGAAGAGGCGTGTGCAGGCATGTTGGAACGGAAGGAAAGGTGTTTAAGACAGTGGTGAGACCAGTGATGCTCTATGGCTTAGAGACAGTGGCACTGAAGAAAAGACAGGAGGCAGAGCTGGAGGTAGCAGAGCTGAAGATGTTGAGGTTCTCTTTGGGAGTGACAAGGATGGATAGAATCAAGAATAGGTTAATCAGAGAGACAACTCATGTTGGATTCTTTTGGAGATAAAGTCAGAGAGGCCAGATTGAGGTGGTTTGGAGATGTTTAGAGGAGAGATCGTGAGCATATTGGTAGAAGGATGCTGAGGTTGGAACTGCCAGGCAGGAGGTCCAAAGGAAGACCAAAGAGAGGATTCATGGATGTAGTGAGAGAGGACATACAGTTAGTTGGTGTGAAAGAAGAAGCAGATGATAGGGTTAGATGGAGGCAGATGATTTGCTGTGGAGACTCCTAAAAGGGAACAGCCGAAAGACAAAGAAAGAAATTGGCAAAAGATATGCTGTTATTATATAAAATAATAAGAGAAGAATAAGAATTTTAGGGTGGTAACATTAACCCCAGTCAAACCACTAATTCATTTGCTGTTCATTATTTCCCTATTACAGCAGTCCTGATCCCTATTCCTTCCTTACTTAATTCTGTTATTTATATTAATTTGGACACAAATTTTATACAGTAAGAAGTTTGCTGCTTAACAATAAAAATCTAATATTAAAATACAAATTAACCCATACGGCACTTAAAGCATGGAGTGTACCTGTTGGTCTCCTGTATACAATGTGCAGCAGTGACAAGCCAGAGATTGCTGATTAGTGAGGCTCCACACACATGACCTCTACCAATCAGGTGAAGGCTAACCTGCCAGGGCCAATTACCTTCAATGGCTGCCTTACCACCCACGATCATAGAGGACTGGTATGGGCTCATTCCACATTCTGTAAAGGGATCAGCGCAAACACAGTTTACACAGTGATGTACCATTTAAAATTAGTATCTATAAATAGACAATGTTCATAATATTTGATTTTGTGTTCTGGTGGGTTCTTGATTTATATTGATAATTTTCAGTCAGTGTTAATTAGTGTCAGTGTTTTGTACATTAACAGCCACCAAAAGTGGTAGTCAGGTGACTTTCTTTGTAAAGCAACCAGTATACACGCAGTATGTTTTTTTTTTTTTTTTGCCTTGCCTTACCTGTCACTGCTACATTAGATGTAACAATGAGTATAAAACTGATGATGTATAATTTTCTCTACAAATATACAATATCAGGTCAATATTAAAGAGAAGGAACGGAAATATATGCACTTTATATCCAACATGTTGATAAAACCAGATACAGTAAATTATCATATCTAGTCAATACCTAGTGCCAGCATCAGTGTCAGCACACCCAACCCATCTATTAGCATGATATGGGAAATGGGAGGAAATTTGGGAATGTAGAGAAAGTCCATGCAGACACAGCAAGAATTTGCATAAGCATTAACATATTGTTTATGGAGCTGCTTATTTACAGTATTTGGCTTGCTATTTTTTGCCCTTACATTATGCTAATGAGAGAATCTGTGTTTCCAGGAAACAACACAGCCTGCAAGACCAGAACAGAACATGACGTTCACAGACACACTCACATTCAAGTTCACCAGATGTCTGAGTTTATGTACTGTACATGGACCTACTACCTCCACACAGTATTTAAGAACTCTAAGCACAATTACATACTGCAAATTATATGTTATGTGTTTTGATACCTGTTATTGCCAAGGCTTGTTTCTGAGTCATTTTGTTTCTGATCTTGTTTCTGGTTTTCCCTGTTTTCATCTTGCTTGCCCTACCCCACTGTATGTTGTTTGCAGTTTGCCTGAGCCTAGAATGTATACTGATCTTGAGTTTGTTCGACATATTAGATTTGTTGCCTAAGTATTATAAAATCTTTGATGTGTTCAGACCTACCTCCCAGACACATTTTATATATGTATAACATTACTTTTCCCCTGGCCACAAATGCTGGCACTGGAGAAGCCGTGAATGTTTTAAAGTAGTTGAATAAAGTGCCATGCGGAAGGCCTGGGTTTGATTCCCACCCAATGCCCAAACCCCAGCCACTGGATGCAGGGCCAGTCCCATGCCCGGATAAAATTAAATGGTTGCATCAGGAAGGGCATCCAGCATAAAAACACGTGCAAAAGCTGTTGTGCGATCAGATGGTCCGCTGTTGTGATCCCTCGACGGGAGAAAAGACTGACAATAAACTAATTAAACTAAGCTTACCACAGCCTTCTTCATCTGAACCATCCTCACAATCTTTGTTTCCATCACATTCTGGGTTCTGCTTGCTGATGCACGTGTTGTTCTTACACTTGAAGGTAAACTTGGAGCAGTTGGGGTCTGTAGCTAAACACATCAGACAACAGGTCAAACCAGCTCCTTATCATTTACATGTACACTAAATTCGTGAGACATGCATGACAATATACAGCATTTACACTGTCTTAAAAATAAAGGTAACCTATTTTGCCATTACCTTTTCCTCAAAAGGTAAACTAATTAATTTCCCCACAGTGCTGTAACATTTATAGTGCAATCTTTGTAGTTCTTTGTGGCATCAACAAAAACATTCATACCTCAAATAACCTTTTGGGCATCTTTAATTGACTAGACCTAATAAAATACATTTATGTTTTACTATTTGATTTCGAAATTACAGCAGCATACGTGTGATTAGCATCTCAAAAGAAAACATCTCGGTTCTCTTTGGCTGACCTCAAAACATGGAGACAGCAGCCTAACTGTGTATTAGGATGAGTTTTGTCTAAGTACCTATGAGTCAAGATTCTCTAGAAAAGATGCCATGCTCCTTTCTAACACATTGGCACATTGTAAACGGTCTGAGATGAATGCAGTTGATATTATTGATGTATTTATATGGTAAAATGAAGGGATAAAAGATTAAACCTAAAACTTATGGCTATTATTTATGGGCAAGCTCAAAAAAGGATTATTTATTTAACAAGAAAATTACTTCTAGATTAACAATTAACTTAAAATGTAATTGTTTGGTGCAGCTCTTAAAAATAAATATTACAATATAATAATAGATTAATCGATTAAAAACAATGTTAGGTGGAGCCCTCACTAATTAATTTATTAAATAGGGGGTTGTGCTGAAAACTATATTCCTTGCCACAGATTCTAGCTGGTCCTGGTAAATAGTTCTTCCAAAGCCAACTGTGAAACATAATCAAATGGTCCTGGAACTATCCTGGGGTTTGCCTTCAGTAGGGTGTGCCTAAAACAGCTCTAATTACAACCAACCAGAGGGCATACATTAAAGATGCCTAAATCCCTGCCACTGACTTCTCTAAAAAGAAGAAGCTCTATTCCAAATCTCCCCTCGAGCTCTTCTACCCATGACAAGCCCTCCATCAAAAAACTAATTTCTATTGCCTTTTCACTTTGCATGGTTAAAAGAAAAAAATTATCATCTGCATCATATGTTCTCTAGTCCCCCAAATAAATGCCTTTAAGAATTCCCTAGTAAACACATCCCCAAAAAATTAAGAGATTAACAAATTGGTTACATTGTATTGGGTTGGCTTACATTTAGTGCATTCGGATTCATCTGTGCCATCCTCACAGTCATCAAGGTCATCACACATTTTGTGCTCAGAGATACAGCGGCCATTTTGACAGGTGACTTCCCCAGCATTACAGTACGCTGCAGATGGAACACGTTCTATACATTCTTATCAAACTTTAAGGCTTTATATCTAATAAATGCTTCAGTTCCATTCTTACCACAGTTCTCCTCGTCTGTATTGTCACCACAGTCATTCACTCTGTCACAGAGCCAGTATTTGGGCTTGCAGAAGCCATTGTTACATTTGATGTAAGATTCATTACAGGCTGTTTAGATACAAGAAGATCTTGGGTGACGTATTTAGACATGCAACACCAACAGCGTTGGAGGACATTCATTTTTAAAGTAACTAATTACGTTACAAAATTACTGTCTTTAAAAAGTAATCAGTTTCTTTACAGCGTTACTTTCTGATAAAAGTAACTAATTAGAGTACTCTTCCATCGAAGAAAATGAAAACTTCTTTGTGATTCCTCACGCATGCTGTTTTAGTCAAGACCTTTATAATTATTCTACCGTCATCACTCAGCAAAGTTTGGCCCACAATCTGTTAACTACTAATACCCCTATCTCATCTACGCGGTTTCTCGCGGTGGCTGTAAGTACGGTTCACCATGATTCACTGTGAGTTTTGGCGCTGTGATTAGGTTTCCATCTTTCCGTGCGTTGGTCCTCGCATTGCCAAACCGCATAGGTGAGAAAGGGGTATAACAGCAGGAATAACAACGGGGGAAGGGAGGGTGGTTATCGGGTGGGGGGCGGGCCTTGTCTTGTAGGATGACTTACACACACACACACACACACACACACACACAATCACAGATTGGGAATGACTGCTGTCTGGCTCATTGATTACTTAAATTGTCTGAATAATGGATTACATTTTTGAAAAATAACTAAATAACTGTACTTAAATGGCGGACCTAAAGCGTTAGATTACTCGTTACATCAAAAAGTAATCCAAGTACTCTAACATGTTACTTTGTAACGCGTTACACCCAACACTGAACACCAACAAATCACAAGCTTCAAAAATACTTAACAATATGATGCTGATTTATGCATTTGTGGCCTATAAAATACTGTGAAAAATTCAGCCTCAAAGCTTTTTAATAATACATTACTTCATGAGCATTTAATATTTTGGGGCTCAAACAATCACTTAGGTTAGTCAAAATTTTAAATGTGAACAGACCACAGTTCTTCTCATCGCTCAGATCTCCACAATCATCATAGCCATCACATCTCAGCTTCTGATTAATGCAGGCATCGTTTTCACAGTGGAATTTATCAGGACAACCTACATATAAAAAAATCAAATCATATGTGTACAATTATGCAACTACATTAGCATGTTCACATGTTTATATGTATGTGTATAATAATTCAGACAAAAATACACATTTACAAAAAGGAGTGAACATACGATCAGTGGGATAGATGGCTTCAAATCCCGCGGAGAAACCCTCCTCTACAAAGGACAAGTCAGAGATGAATCTGATATCTGTCGTATGGGTCTTGATGATCAGGGGTATGTTTTCAAATTTTTTCCCACACATCCTTTAAGACAAGAAATTAAATATATTGCTTAATGGCTCTAGAGTGGTAACTTGGCAGTACTGAGGCTTGAAACCCTGCCCTTCCAATCAGGAACCCAGTAACCTACAGCATTAACTGTTTGAGCCACTACTGCTGAATCAAGCCTCCCAAATCAAACAAATCAGTGAGTAAATAAAATCCACATAAATAAAAAAAAAAATTTGGTTGATAATTGTCAAAAATTAAAACTTAAACTGAAAATTAAATTCCAACATTTACACCTCAGTTAAGGAAATTTCATGATTAGTAACAGGAATAGGTTAGTTTGTGGACTGGTGACTAGCATGTGGCACTCCCACTACCATCAACCGGGTTTGATTCCCAGTCATAGATCCACCTATAAAAGGTTGCACAACCCGATGCATTCCTAGTGCTGGACTTAATGGGCAGCCACCTGAAATATGTGGATCCACTGTGTTGACTCTCAAATTCTTTCTTCCCATATCCTAGCTTGGGGGGTTGGGGTCAGAGCGCATGGTCAACTAACAGCCTGAACTGCCAAACTTCTGATCAGTAACCCCAAGCCTAAACCGTCTTGCCTACCACTGCAATAGTGAAAAAGCTTTAGATTTACGCTATAACTCTTTCAAATCAGATGGCTTTGCATTTTGCAATTTCTCAGTTGTTATTACTGCTATGGAAACTACAAAGCACTTATTGTGGATAAGAGCGACCGCCAAATGCCTAAATGTAAATGCTAAAGTGCAAGCCATAACATGAAACAAATGTGTTTTACAAAATTTCGACAAGATTGATAAAATGCATAATCTGTTTTTAGTTAAATATATTCAAATCGCTAGTGTTGGCAAACAGCTTTGGAATAAAAAAAAAAAACTCAAATAAACATAAAATGCATGCCCTGCTCTTGGTACATAACCAAATCTTCTTCCAATGGCAATGTGCCACATCACACAACCCCATCAGGCACCACAATGTTTACTTATGTTCATTAATGCTGAAGTTCCTGGTTTGTTCATGTTAACTAATGCAGTTAATAAAGCTTACTCATTTAATACATTAATAATAATAATTAATATTACCTATAAATAATAATTAATTAACCTATTTAAAATACAGTAACTATGTTTTCAAAGGACAAACCTGTTGCCATTAATCTCCAGATAATCATTGGTACAGTTGTTTGGGCTCAGTCCTTGTTCACTTAGTGCAAACTTCTTAAAATTTATTATGATGTGCTTTCCCTCAGGAACCTGAAAGAGGGCATACAGATGAATTAACAGAAAAAATTTGAGAAAGAAAAAAAATTATTTTATGTCTGTGTGTTATCCAAAGACTCAGCACAATATGCATGTAAAGTTTAAGAACTTGATTTGTTACATTAATATTCCAAAAACACTGGATCCGGGGAGGATAACTTGAGGGAAACCCTGGAGACGTAAAGGTGCCATTCATCCCAGTTAGTTTCCCACCACAGCCTGAAAGATGAGATGTAAGTCTTTATACTGTACATTGTTAGGACTTTAAAATATAATCCAAAGGCTCTACAGAGTTATTTCTCCAACATCACCTTGTAAATGTACCTTTGATTTCTGCAGGCACCTGAGAGTAATTTGCACTGAAGCCAGGGAAATGATTCTCTCCATTTGTGACCAGAGTAACTAACATAACATTCCCAGACGACAGGAAAACCTTCTTTTTATATTCCTGTTCATAGGCATAGTATCCACATTTCCTGCATGCATACATAAGTATGGATTGGTAACATCTTTGTTTCACATAATTATAGCAATGACACTGCACCCATAAGCAAAATTCAAACAACTGAAAAAAACAACATCTGATACATAAACATTTTGTTGCAATACATCCCTCCACTTGCTTTCATTAATACATTTTTTTAAGTTAATATTTTTTGGCCTAAAAATTTAATCTTTTGGAACACATCCATTCTTCAATTACTTTAAAATTCACTTAGAAGACAACAAAAGTACTTAAATTACAAACCACGCCATTTCGACTGGGAGAAAATTGGGGGAGTGTAAAAGTTTCCATTCAGTACCTATAAATATCTTTTTATCGCTAATATGAACGCTGATTAATTACTTACTCTGCCATGACCTGATTCTCGCTAGGGACAAGAGAATCATACAATCTAATGAAGTCATTTTGGCAGTCATTCTCCAGGTCTATCACTGTAAATTCCAGCTGAATTCTGTGGTTGGGGTCAGCACGGAGCTGCCACTCGATGTAGGTGTTGGCGGTGTTCGAAGAATTAGGAAAGCCTGGAGACTGGATGATGCCTGCCTCACCCGCATGAGAGTGGAATTGCTTGTAGTGACCTGATGTGAGTAAGAACATTAGTAGGTACTAGAAAATTACTTTTTATTTATTTTGTTTTTTAAAACAATAAGGTATATTACCTTGCAGATTTGAAGTAACCAAGCGAGGATCTACAGCTGTGACAATGGATTTAACCAGTTAATTAAAAACAAAAACACCTCTATGTATTTGTACACATGTGCAGTGATCTGGAAAAACCCACTGGATATGGCTATAAGTTAAAACAAACAAAAACTGAGACCATGTGTAAGAAGTGATAATTCATTTCCCAGTATAAACTAAAAAAAAAACCAAATCATTGTTATGCATAGATTAGTTACTAAATGTTTCATTAAAATAGAAATGACATTTACTATAATTGTATTTTCTCTCCTTGCATTTTTTGCAATGTTCTAGGTGAGATTGTCTCCACTTTAAGTACTTGAATAACAAGGCCAATCCTTTTGCTATTGCTATATGCTAAAAGAAATATAGATTTTAGATTAAAAAGATGAATATGAAATGACGGATTAGAATTTAAGCTTTAATTTGTAGACCTAAAATTGTCATTTACTAGAATAATCTGTTCCAATATTTATGCTCTCTTATCAATTATTGGTATACTTAAATATACCAAGTATTGGAACAGCATTAGAACATGACCACCAAAAGTGCCATGTTCTACTGTAAATGACAGTATCTTACACATCTAATTGTATCAGGAAAGATTATGAAATTAAAACAGAAATTCTTATCATTGTAGCATATTCATCTTTTGATCTCAAACATAAATGTCTTCAGTGTATAGCAAAGACAAAAGTATTCACCTCACAGTGTCAACACACTTGCAGGGGACTTAATTCAGGGAAAGTCTGTAGGAATGTATGTACTAAAAATGTCAAGTTTTGAGCATGTGATGGGTTTTCCCAGGAAACCACATAGAATAAAACTAAATTATGTATAATTCAAACCAATCTTACTTACTTGCAGACATCACATTGTAGATAAGCAGATTCTTGGTCGGCTTGAGGCTCAGTCTCCGTGTGTCTCCTGGCTCATTGGTATGCATGGACTCAATGGCTTCATCCACAGCAGATACCTGAGCCTCTGGCACACTGAACTCAGACATGTAGTAGGCTTTAACACTGTCATCACTGAACTCACTAAAATAAAGTAACATATTGATGTTACTTTAAGTTTCAATGTTTGCATTTTGTGTCTGAACAACATAACTTGCTTAATTTAATAAAGACTAAAAAATGTAAAGCTATCTTTTTTCCATTTTTTTTTTTGCTCTTTTGTACCAGATGACTGATCAGTTGTACTTTTGTTATATTGATTTTTTCATTTTTTTCCCCCAGTCCAATTACAATACACGCAAGACAAAGATGACAAATATTTTCCAGGTGGGGGAAAAACTACTTTCTAAAATTTAAAATTGTGAATGATCATCACATCTTGGAACACATTTAAACATTACAAACTGCAATTTTTTTGTGCACTGGATATGTTTAAATCTGCTTTGAATCAGGCATTCTCATCAGGCAAAACTCATAATATAGTATAAAAGAAGATGTTTGTTCATTTAAGGAACTTACCAATGAACTCAATAACTATGATGTACAGTAGCAAGTAACAAGTATGATGAACTAAAAATAATTGTAATTTTATTTAATTTAATTGTAATTCTCATACCTGAAGGCTTGAATACTGGAGCTGACATGATACCTGGACAGTAATGGCACACGACTGTAAATTTTTTTTATCTGAAAAACACAAATATAGCTTATAGCAACTTAATGATGATGCAGTGGATAGTAATACAGCCTCACAAATTTAACCCTGGTTCGAGGCTGAGCTTGGGTTATTGTCTGTGTAGTGTAATACCAGCCTGTAACATATACAGTACATACTTGCATGTCTTTTCACACCTCCAAACAACATGTCCACCTCATACCCAGAGATTCGTAGGTGCTTAACTGTTAAAATAAAAAGATTGGGATAAAATGTCATGCATCACTCACTTCCTTGGAGAGTTGAGATGCTAGCTCAGTAAACTGAGCACTGCTCTTGTCCTCGTAAGCGCTTATGAATCTCCGATTGGCAACCATCAGAGAACCTCCAAAGACCTTTTTTATTTTGCCCTCTGTTCTCACTGTGTGAGACAGAGAGACCAACTTCAGAAACATCAAATTGAATTAGTGATTTTGTTTGGATCTGCTAATTGTTGAAAATAAATACTTACAATGAAAGTTCCGCACTCTAAATCCTACTATTAGTGTTACGACAGTTGCCAGTATGGTTAGCATTATTATTAAGATGGCTCTTAACAATTTCTTCTTCTTTTTCTTAGGATGAGATGCAGGGAGAAATTGCCTTGACGGGTCCAAGCCATCATCCTACAAAAGACAAGAAAAATAAAGAAGAAGAAAGACAGATAGATAGATAGATAGATAGATAGATAGATAGATAGATAGATAGATAAATTAAATATCTATCTATCTATCTATATCTATATCTATATATATATATATATCTTATGACAGAACAAATACACAATTATGTAGTCAAAAAAAAATGTCTTAAATAACCCAGAAAAGATTTTCCATTCCTCAAAGTAGTTTTCACTTTAATGATAGCTTTGCACCCTCTTGGTATTCTCTTAGTCAGCCTCATGAGGCAGTCACTTGGAATGAGTTTCCAACAATCTTGTAGGAGTTCCCAGTGGTGTTAAGTACTCGTTGGCTGCTTTTTCTTCACTCTCTGGTCCAACTCATCCTTTTGTGGAGGCCACGTCTTCTGACGCAGCACTCTATCACTCTCCTTTTTGGACAAATAGCTTTTACAAAACCTAGAGGTATCTTTGGAGTAATTGTTCTGTTCTGGAAAACAAATGATGATCCCACCAGATGGGATGGCATGTTTTTGCAAAATGCTGTGGTATCCATGCTGGTTAAGTGTGCCCTAAATTTTAACTAAGTCACCAAAATGCCATCAGCAAAGTAACCCCACACCATTATACCATCTCATTCATGCTTTATCCGAACATTCAGCAACCGTCTATTCATCACATTTGGACTCATCGGCTGCCATCAGTTTTCCACTGATCTAATGCCCATACTTTGGGTTTCTTGGACATTCTTATCCTGTGCACCAGAGGTATCTTGTTGGTCTTCTGTAATGATGTAATTTTCTGTTTACTTAACTAAGTAATATGGATTTGTACAGTAGTTGTAGTAGAACTGCTGCTATTATGCTACTCTGTAGCCTTAACTCCTCTGCGCAAGACAACAACTAAAAGGTATTTTCAGTATTAGTTAATTATTATATTCAAAGCAACTATAATTCTTTGCAAGCCAGTCTGTTGTATGGAAACAAAATTAGCTGAATTAGCCATGTTTGAACAGAAGATTCACCAAACTGTTCTTGACAATCACACCCAGGACCTGCTATATACGGTATTTATGCTGAAATAATATCCATGTATCAAATGCTTGGTCATAAACTGCATTATTTTTTGTAAATTATAAGTTGACGAAATAAAATTCACAGCTTAAATCAGTGCTGGATGAAAATATTAACACTTGGAATAAAGTGTAAAAAAATCTTTAAAAGGTTAAAAAGTCACAATTATGCATTAGGTGCTTAAAACAAGGATTACTGTTTTAATTAAAAAAATTATTTTGTAGCATATTTCTTTGAAAAAGCTGTAATAACTGTATCTTTTCTGTGCACCGGGGTGGCACTCTCAAGGGGAAATATTGTGTATGTTTTACATGTAAAAGTCCACATAGAGTATGCCATATAAAATATTTATAATATAATTAACAGTTAATTTAAGATACATGAAATGTCCCCAGGGTCCAATTACAGTATGTACCATATAATAGTTCATTATTATTATTTTTTTTTTACAGTGACACATTACAGATACCCCAGAGATATGGATACAAGATGTGCCTTTGATAGTACTACTGTAACCCACTGACAAGGAATGGTAAAACTTAGTTAATGCCTACAACTAGAAAGCTTATAAACTTATATATGTTGTGTGTGTGTGTGTGTGTATATATATATATATATATATATATATATACACACACACACAACATATATACATATATTACTTATAAAAAAAGAAACGTCCCTTTTTCAGGACTGTGTATTTCAACAATAATGTTGTAAAAATCCAAATAACTTTACAGATCTTCATTGTAAAGGGTTTAAACAATGTTTTCCATGCATGTTCAATTAACCATAATCAATTAATTAACATGCACCTGTGGAATGGTCGTTAAGACCTTAACAGCTTACAGAAAGTAGGCATTTAAGGTCACAGTTCTAAAAACGCAGGACACTAAAGAGACTTGTCTACCGACTGTGAAAAACACCCAAAGAAAGATGCCCAGGGTCCCTGCTCATCTGCGTGAACGTGCATTAGGCATGCTGCAGGGAGGCATGAGGACTGCTGATGTGGCTAGGGCAATAAATTGCCATGTCCGCACCGTGAGACGCCTAAGACAGCGCTACAGGGAGACAGGAAGGACAGCTGATCATCCTCGCAGTGGAAGACCACGTGTAACAACACCTGCACAGGATCGGTACATCCGAATATCACACCTGCGTGACATGTACAGGATGGCCACAACAACTGCCGGAGTCACACCAGGAACACACAATCCCTCCATCAGTGCTCAGACTGTCCGCAATAGGCAGTCCATGAGGAGGAGATGCACTGCAGTACTTCAAGCAGCTGGTGGCCACACCAGATACTGACTGGTACTTTTGATTTTGAGCCTCCCTTCATTCAGGGACACATTGTGAAACATTTTTAGTTTATGTCTTATGGTGTTGACTTTTTTAGTGTTCATACAAATATTTACACATTAAGTTTACTGAAAGTAAAAACAGTTCAAAGTCAGAGGACGTTTCTTTTTTTGCTGTGTGTGAAAAAAATCGTTTCCCAGTTGTGTGTGTGTGTGTGTGTGTGTGTATATATATATATATATATATATATATATATATATACACACACACACACACAACACAACTGGGAAACGATTTTTTTTCATTACAATATTAACTGAATTGTGTGCGAGTGTGAGGCACATACCATGAGCTTTGGGCTGTCCTCCAATCCACTCCCGAGAGACTCCATGGTATTTTCTGGATGAAGGTGGACTTTAGATTTAAGTATTATATTTCATACAGGCCAGGCAGACAACACAAGGTGTTATCAGAACCTGAAACCTCAGATTTAAAACTACCTGCAACGTAGGCTACTACTTTGGTGCCCTATTTAGTAGGCTAAATTTCGGTTTGAGTTTACCCCGGGGCCGTCGCTCCGACTTACTGAAAACAGGTGTCTGGAGTCAGCGCGTTAACCAAGTCGAAGCCCGATGAGAATCCAATACGACTTACTTACAAGTACAAAGCCGTCGGTTCAAAACCAAAGGAATGATAAGATCGAGTAAAACAACATCAAGTTCCAAGGCAGGTCTACGGTACTTCCCTTCTGCTATGTAATGAACCCGTTCAGCAGGTGAAGGCGTTATAGCTCTGCTGTACCTGTTTTCACCTGAACATGAACCTGTAGAGCCGTGTACAGGCGGGGCAACAGGACCTGCCCAAAAACACATTCTACCCTAAACTGCATATTGACACTTTTATTATTAATTTATTTCATTAACTTCCATAGCCATTGTTAAAATATTTACTTGCCACATGCAGAAGGGCCCATAAAATGTAAACACACTTCAACAGTTCTTATTTATGCCCTTAAAATAAAATAATAATCTAATAACTAAAATATGGCATCATGACAAATTCCTGACAATGATATTGTATCTAAATACACTATACTTCAATATAGAGTTCATCCCCTGTTTGCTGCCATAACCGTTTGCTGCTATCCACTCTTCTTGAAAGACTGCCATCAAGAGTGTTTTTTGTGAGAATCCATGCCCATTTATTCTGTAGAGCATTTATTTGGTCAGGCACTGATGATGGGTGAGCACATTTATTGGCTTGCAATCTCCGTTCTAGTTCATTCCAAAGGAGCTTGATGGGGCTGAGATCAGGGATCTATGTTCCATAGCAAACTGTTGTATAGCATTGTCCAAGATGTCTTGGTATGCTGAAGCATTAAAATACTGTATATTTCAATGGGTAAGGGGCCTGATTGAAACACCTTGATTCAATAATTATACTTTGGTCCATAGAGTAAATGTGCTTAAAAACCCCTTAAAAATTGTAACATACCAAAAAGGGCATATGTAGTCACTTGACAGCATATCCTTCTTATAGGTAACAAAGAGTTGAAAATAAAGAGCCACAAGCATACAGATTCTGCAAAGATCATGAGAGTTGCACACACTTTATATTGTGCATAAATATGCATTTTGCATAAATCTTCGGCTAGAGTTTGTGGGTCTGTGCAATATATACCGGCATCATATGTATGTCATTTCTTTACTTTTAGTCTCTCTGAAAGAGGTCATTATTAAAATTATTATCTGTAATTACCATCTTTGCCTTCAGATATAGCATGGGGTTGTGAAAAATTTTTTTCAGTATTGCTTTAAGGAGTTATTGCATTGCAAATTTGATATTAGTGCCAGTTTAATTATGTGTTTATCGATAATAAGAATCTATTTATTTAAAAGTGTCTCTTTGTTAATCCGCCACCACCCTCTCCTGAAGAACGTCTAACCGGTTCTACTGTAGATTAAATGATAAGAAATTAGACTCAATATTGTTTACAACCACTAGAGAGCGGTGTTCAACACTTTTTTTTTTTTTTTTGCCAACTGGCTCTCACACAGGTCCCTCTCTGTTAAAAAAACAACAAATTGGAAGGTGGCCCGGGTGTGCTGGAGCTTTGAGACAAACTGCTAATTGTGAAACGCTTCCAGTTTAAATATGTTTGAAAATGTTAATATATTAGCCGACTAGTTTATTAGCACTCACATGAAAACATGCTATGTCAGTTGTATAATCCAACATAGTAATATATATATATATATATTAATCTGCCAGATTTCCTTTTGGCTTGAAAGAGACTACTGCACCATACATGACTAAAGGACATGAGGACATAAAAAAAAACCTCCCTTACTCTAAACAATATCAGAACCTTCCCTACATAGGGGTCAGAGTGTAAGGCATTTGGCAGACACTCTTATCCAGAGCGACTTGCATGTTGAGGGTTAAGGGCCTTGCTCAAGAGCCCACCAGTGGCAACTTGGTGGTTGTGGGGGTTGAATCTGGGATCTTCTAAGCCATAGTCTAATGCCTTAACCACCGAGCTACTTATCACCTTCACTGTTTTTAGATTTTCTTTGACTTTGACTTGTTTTCCCAAAAGACAGTATCATTTAAATACAAAGCCACTTAACTGTAAGGCCTTAACATAAAAAATGCAGAAAAATGCAATTGTTTAAGCCAGCAAAGTAGGCAAACGCAGATATTAAGGGGGGGGGGGGGGGGGGGGGGGGGTTAGGGCAAGGCTGATAAATACTTTAAGGATCTACAATAAAGGTTATTTACTCTGTTTTTGTTTTACCAACTGGTCACAATAGTAATAGTCATCAGTTAATGTTATCAGTTATAAAGCTCGGTGGTGTAGTGGTTAGCACTGTGGCCTTGCACCTTCACGGTTGAGGGTTTAAATCCTGCCTTCAGTCTGTGTGCATGGAATTTGCATGTTTTCCCTGTGTTTGTCTGGTTTCCTTCAGGTACTCCAGTTTCCTTCCACAGTCTGAAGACGTCTAGATTAGGTTAACTGGCATTGCCAAATTGCCTGTAGTGTGTGTGTATACGCATGTACACATGTGTGTGTATATGTGCCCTGTAATGGACTGGCACCCTGTCCAGGGTGTACCACACCTTGTGCCCTAAGTCGCCTAGGTTATGCTCCGGGCGGCCTGTGACCCTGTACACAGAATAAGCAGTATAGAATATATATAAATAAATAATTGTTTCAATGAACTATATTCAGTAAACAGGAAGTAAACATCCCTGGTCATGTATACTGTTACATGATGAGGGCTGTTGACTTCCTGATTCAACCACGAGAAGAGGGTGGCTGCATCAATGCTTCTAAACAAAATGTTAGTTTAAGTTTAAGATAAAGATAGTAAAAGGATTTTTGGTACACATATTTAAAGTGACTAGTACCTGTTCTATCTTTCTGTTTTATTTTGACAATAGTTCTGAATGTCTTGCATCTAAGTGACATCCCAGACAAGCAAAATTGCAGTTATCTTTAAAAATGAGAATGGTACGATGTGGATTATGAGGAGACAGGCCATTCATTAGCCAGGCCTTTTATCTCACTCCAAGCTTTTCTGAAAAGTTGGCAGCTATAGGTTGGCCAAATACTTTTGTACATATAATGTAGGTCTTTTGTGATCTCCAAAACTAGTCACATGCCACTAATTTTGGTTTTTGCAAGAGTCTCACAGGTGAGGTCCTGTTCAAAAAACTCTGCAGATCTTCTGAACTGTATTGACCAAAAGTTCAAAGTATTAGGTGAAAGAAAAAAAGCTGGTAAAGTACAGATACTAAAATCCAGACTAATGTACAACACCTATAGACTATCTACAGGTTTATCTGGGCCAGACCTTCATGATCCCAATGACCCCTTTTAAAGAAATGAGCATATAGCCCTAATACCAAGTAAATAATTAACATTTAAGATAACTCAAATTACTGGCTTTTCTTATTTCATCATCATTTTGTGTTGACATTTCCCAGTATTCAGTTTAGAACATCCAGTAGCATTTTGCACAGGAGCTACAAATTCTGATGTAAAATGAGTACTTGCTACTCTGCTATTTCATATATTTGATGTGTTATATCACCCTTTGCACAAATTAAGAGAAGACCATGACAGAATAAGGGTCTCTCAGTTACTATACATAATTTTGGAAACTCTGGATCTTCTGATTATGGAGTGTCTTATAATAAACTACTGTTTTGTTATTCAAGCTAGTGAACAACATTCATAAGTACGTTAATAAAAATTTAAAGGTCATAAGCCATTACTGACTTGCTAAGCCCTGTCATGTTTCCAGTTTCATACCATTTCCTGACCAGGAGAACCAGCATTTTAGGCCTCTGACATTCCTCATTCATCTCCAATTTGATACTCTTGGGTGGTAACTCATGACACACTTCTGTAGCGTAAATATTTTTGTTTGTCAAGCATAGGTAAATGAAATACAGCGGGGAGCTTTTAAAATCATCCCAAAGCATAATATTTAATGCATCAATTATTCATACACTGTCTTACAGCAATTTATGGAACCTGCATCATCCAGCTGATAAACAAGATTCCTCTATGGGAAGACAAAGACAATGCCCTGGGGACTGGTTCCATCATGCTCTTTGAAAATGATTAAACTTAAAGGAATAGCACAGAATAGAAAAGTTTACCAAAATGGTGCTCTGTGGCATTTTGTCTCCATTTGTTTCAAATTTGGGTCTAGCTATGTTTAGTGTTTATGAATCAGGACATTGTGTTCCATTGGTTTTGCCTATTTAAATATTTGAAATATATGTGTAAATGATGATAAAGGTATTACTCTGTAGTTTCAAAATTGCTGTCCTTAGGGTCTTAATAAACCCTAGTTCGTGACACAGGAGACAGAGTGTTTTTCATAAATATGACAGGATAACACGCATGATAGACAGTTAATGATAAATAATTCATGGATGTGGTAATGAAGGCACGAGGGAAGTGCTGGGATTTGAGAGATTGTTGATGCATCTATACCCATGAGCTTGGACCTATCCATTAGAGCTTTTTCAAAGTTGCTGCCTATTGGGAAGGGTAAACTAGTGGATTGATCTTTTTTTTCCTTTAGCGTAAATTACAGGTTTTTCAGATGAAAAAGTTTTGCTCTTGAGCTAGAACTTTCAATTATGTCTACCTTACACTCTGACCCTACAGTTATTCCTAAATTGTATAGTAGTGTACTGAATAGGGTTTGCACATTGGTTCAGTTCCGAGCACTGATGAAAAGTTTCGATGCATTTTCTGCCTTTGTCTGAATTATTGAGTTTAAACTTGCAGACCCCAAGTCACACAGGCACAATCTATCAGTTTATAAGACTGATCTCTTCTTTCTTTCTTTTTTCTGTATAGCTCATCAGTCAACTAAACTGTGAATTGAAATGTTGACTGCACAGCATGCTTTCTATTTCATCATCAGGGCCAAACTTACTTGCTCTTATGTTTAAACGAACACAACCATATTCCAAAAAGAGCATTTGTGGCAGTTATTATACATAACAATAGGGGACTATTTCTGAGTTAATGCCCCTTGTTGTGGGTGTGACTGTCAGATGTCCACATACTTTTGGCCATTATTATTTTATAGTGGTTAGCCCCATCTGAGATGACAATATATGATTTTTGCTGACAGTGATTGTGGTCTGCTCTTAAATGAACAACAGGTTTAAAAGTAATCATTTAGTGATCACTCACCAGTTCAGGACATCACCTGTATGTTTACAAGTTTTTGGGAAATTTTTATAAGAAAACTCATAGGCGTTTATTCCACACACAGATTACAAGCTGTCATTCACCTATAAGCAGGTCTACAAGGTGGACTTTGATGCTATTACTTCTGATATCTCCTTTTTTTTGTCTGGATAAACTGCAAGTGCTTTTTGCTTTAGGGGGCTTTTTAAGTCATGTTTCATAAATCACCACGATACATTTTGTTTCTGAGAAGGAAACTTTTGATGGCCAAGTGGCAGGCTGATAAGTCTTAAAGGTTTATTATTCTCTATTTTGTGTCAGTCACTGTGATCATCCTTTTTACTTATATCAGAATGATGATCACAGTCAGGTCTGTTTTCTTTAATAAAGGCCCAACTGAATTAAGATGCAGCTACATCTTATTCAGTTGGGCCTGTGCCTCACTTCTTTTCTATACGCCACCATAGAAAAAACACTTTATATGATGACTAGAAGCAACAGCTCCCTTTTCAGTCACTTGAGCTATCTGAACATTCTCATTGTTCTGATTTTGCCCCACTGCCTGATCCCACTCATGTACAGTATGGTCTCAGAGATGATGCCTTTATTTACAAAATATTTTTGTTATGGAACTTAATGTTATTTGACAGCAAGGACAAAAGTGCATTACTTTTGTCACACGTCCGATGACCATTAGCCTGCATTAAAGTAAGCAGGCATTTAGTAAACACTAACAACACTAACCTAACTTTGATATGATGTTGGCCCAACCTTTGCAGCTATAACAGCTTCAACTCTTCTGTGAATGTTTTGCACAAGGCTTAGCAGTGTGTTTATGGGAATGTTTGACCGTTCTTCCAAAAGTGCATTTGTGAGGTCAGATACTAATGTTAAACGAGTAGGCCTGGCTCACAGTTTCCGCTCTAATTCACCCCAAAAGTGTTTTGTCAGGTTGGGGTTAGGGCTTTGTTCAGGCCAGTCAAGTTTATCTACACCAAACTTGCTCATCCATGTCTTTATGGACTTTGCTTTGTGCACTGGTGCACAGTTTGGGCTCGGCCCCTTAGTTGAGGTGAAAGAAAGTCTTAATGCTTCAGCATGGCAAAATATTTTGGACAATTTCATGCTCCTAACTTTGTGGAAACAGTTCGGGAATGACCCCTTCCTGTTCCTACATAACTGCACAATGTTTTAATGGAACATTTGGATCTCAGTCATCCTTTTTGCACTCGCCATGAACATGATAGTCAAGTCAGCAGAGGTGGAGTGTAGGGGACCCCTGACAAAATCTGGAGTACGCCAGCCCCCTATAAGAGCATTCATGGATGACCTAACTGTCACCACTACATCTGTCCCGGGCTGCAGATGGATTCTGCAAGGGCTGGAGAAGCTCATCACATGGGCAAGGATGAGCTTTAAACCAGCAAAATCAAGATCTCTGGTGCTCAAGAAGGGGAAGGTGACAGATAGGTACAGCTTCTCACTGGCTGGAACCACCATCCCGTCTATTACGAAACAGCCAGTCAAGAGCCTAGGTAAGGTCTTTGATAGCAGCCTCAAGGACACTGCGTCCATTCAGAGAACCAGCAAGGAGCTGGGGGGCTGGTTGAGATGTGTTGACAGATCTGGCCTGCCAGGGAGATTCAAGGCTTGGATTTATCAACATTCCATCCTGCCCCGCATCCTGTGGCCGCTGCTAGTGTACGCAGTACCCATGACGACTGTAGAGGCCATGGAGAGAAAGATCAGCAGTTACTTGCGAAGATGGCTTGGCCTACCCCGAAGCCTGAGCAGCGCTGCCCTGTATGGCAGTAGTAACATCCTGCAGCTTCCGTTCAGTGGACTCACTGAAGAGTTCATGGTAACCAGGACTCGGGAAGCCCTGCAATACAGGGAATCCAGGGATGGAAAAGTGGCATCGGCTGGCATCCAGGTGAAGACAGGTCGGAAATGGAGGGCTGATGAGGCTCTGGAAGTGGCCGAGTCGCGACTGAGGCAGAAGGTACTTGTCGGGTCCATAGCCTCAGGGCGCGCAGGAATTGGCTATTTTCCATCAACCAGGGTGGACAAAGCCCAAGGTAAACAGCGGCAGCGCCTCATTCAGGAGGAAGTGAGGGCAGGTGTGGAGGAAGAACGAGCCAGCAGGGTGGCGGGAATGAGGCAACAAGGAGCATGGACTAAATGGGAGAATGTTCTTCAGCGGAAGATCACCTGGCCCAACATTTGGAGAGCAGACTCCCTCAACATCAGGTTCCTAGTCCAAGCTGTTTATGACGTCCTACCAACTCCATCCAACCTCCATGTCTGGGGCAAAGCAGAGACACCATCCTGCACTCAGTGTCCAGGACGGGGGTCCCTGGAACACCTCCTCAGCAGCTGCCCAAAAGCCCTTGGAGAGGGGCGTTATCGCTGGCGCCACGACCAGGTGCTAAAGGCGGTTGCTGAGAGCATAGCCAAGGCCATTAACACCACCAAGGGCCACAGCAAGCCTAAGACCATCAGGTTTCACAGAGCTGGAGAGAAGCCCACCATCCCAGCAGGGGGCAGGTTAGGTCTCCTCACCACTGCCACGGACTGGCAGCTGGAAGTGGATCTGGGCAAACAGCTGAAGATCCCATCAAGGATAACATCTACACGGCTCCGACCAGATATGATCATTGTTTCAGATTCCACCAAGCAGTTAATCATTCTGGAACTCACAGTTCCCTGGGAAGAACGCATGGAGGAGGCAAATGAGAGGAAGCGTGCCAAGTACCAGGAGCTAGTGGAGGAGTGCAGGAGCCAAGGCTGGAAGACCTACTGCGAACCCCTGGAGGTGGGATGCCGAGGATTTGCAGGGCGGTCCCTCTGCAAAGTGCTCACTATGCTAGGCCTCACTAGTGAGGCAAAGAGGAAAGCCATTAGGTCTGCAACAGAAGCCGCAGAAAGAGCCACAAGATGGCTTTGGATTAAGAGGGCTGACCCGTGGATGAATGCTGCTGGAACACAGGCCAGAGTCTGATCAACTCTGGTTGGGTCGCCTGGGTGAGGGTGTCTGATGTTGAAAGACCCGAAACACCCAGTGACCCCAGGTTACATCACTGATGATGTGTCCAAGCGCATCAGCAAGATGTATCTTTTACCTAATGGAACATTTGGAGCTTTTACTGTTAAACCGGCCTCACATTTAAGATCTTTAGGTTGATTCCAAATAATATGTTGATGGTTGCTTTTGTAAGGGCTAAGGGGATTCTTTAAACTGGGTGAAAAATGCAGTTGCCACTTGTCTAATAACAGCAATACGAAGGCACATGAAAAGTACATCAGATTTTGAGTTGGACTGAATCTGACCTATTATCATACATGGTATTGTTTCTTTTGAATTAGAGCTATAACTCATACATACATCGCAAATATTTGTTTTGAATTTCAGAATTTATTACTATCCAAGTGAAAGTGTAAAATGTAAAATTGAGTCCTGACATATATAAGATATTTGCTTTAACACCTGATTAGTGTTTGCAGGGTGGGAGAAAGAAACCTGACGTATTTGGGTTGAGATCAGATAAGAAACACTTGTCCAGTAGACTATAATTTCTTACGAAAGCCCACAGTGCTGCTGCATCTCATTCAGCTGGGTCTGTGCCTCACCTCTTATCTTTATAACATTATTGAGCAAGCTGCTTCAATGGGTGGTAACATTGAACTTTTTGCAGACCGTGTTACATAAATTATTTGTTTGTGCTGCTCTTGCCATAATAAAGTCCAATGATTTATAGACTGCTGTACATCCCTCATTTGTGTACTACTTTCTTTGTGCCACAGGAAAAAAACAAGCCCAGTGTAAATGTTCACTAAATTGAAAACACCAAATGCTTAAAATTGTAAAATGTCATGATCTTTTGTTTCAGAAAATATAACTATTTAAATATAAATATTTTTTATGCTCTCTACAACTTTAGAGACTAAAAGTTGAATTGATGCCTAATATATCCGACACTCTTCCATGTGCCACTGTAACAAGATATTGTAACTGTAGCTACTGTGCCAAGGTCAGATTGTGATGGGTGATATGATGGGTCACAGCAACTCCAAAACTAAAGCTCTTGTTGGATGTTCCCTGTCTGCGCTGATTAGGACCTACCAAAAGTGGTCTAAAGAAGAAAACTTGTTATTAGTGACAGGGTCGCCCAGTTTTCTTCTTTGGCTCACTCCAAGGATCACTGATGCATATGGGGAGTGAAGGCTGGCCCATGTAGTCCGATCCATTTGAAAAGCTACTGTAGCTCAAATTGCTGAAAAGGTTAATGCTGGTTTTGATAAAACGTTGTCAGATAACACAGTGCATCAACCTACTTGATAGTAAGCGTTTAGTCATATACAGTATACAGTACTATGCAAAAGTCATGCATGTACTGTAAGTGCTATAGAGCAACAACGTCTTCAAAAAATTTTCTACAATAAAAACTCTTATAAAAAGCAGTAAACAGTAATTAATAAGATCAATAATTGGTGTGATGACCCTGTGCTTAAAATATTGTCTCAGGTACAATTTGTGCAAATTAGCAGCTTAGTTTTACTGAACATCCTGCAGAACCAGCCACAGTCCTTTCATGCATGCAATTTCCAAAACTTTCTTTTAGCAATGCTACACACACATAAACACAGGCATGCACGCACACACACACCAGTGGTGGAGGAAGTACTTAAGTTTAGTACTTAAGTAAAAGTATAATTACTACATCAATATTTTACTTAAGTAAAAGTCCTAAGTACATACTTTTAAATTTACTTTAAAGTATTTTTTTAAGTAAAAGTACACAATCGGTTGTCTCAATGTCCTGGCTGTTCAATTGTAATAATCACAAACAATTTCTATTGTGTACTGGAAAGGGTAGTTGTGCAAGCTCTCTGCAATACTGACACACTGTAAAAATCTGGTTTTTAACTTATTATTACTCATTAAATAATAATTAAGCTAAGCCAATTATGACATACAATTAATTTTATTTTTTATAATATCTATACTATTAAGAGCAGTAAAAAAACCCTCAAAAGTACACAGGTGAGTGTTATTCTGAACACTTTAATCAAATTTGTATGACCAGTTTATTCTGCTCAACAACAGTTGCTTTAGTCCTTTACCTTGGCCTGCATGGGGAAAACGTAGCTAAAACTGCATTTGAGGCTTATACTTCATTGATTAACGAAAATCCAAAAGCATTAGGCTAATAATGTATAACACATTAGAATAAGAAAAAAATAAGCACCAAACAAAAGCAAAGTAATATTGCTGTTTAGAACTCTGATCAACCTACTGTACTGTAACATTAACAGGACAAAAAACAAACAAACAGAATCTATGTGAAAAACAGTGAAGTCAATATACTGTAAAGGCAGATGTTACGAAACTTAAAAACAAAGACCTGCAAATAAAAATTTTGGCCAGACAATTAAAGGTCAAAAGGGCAAAATGCTCCTATAGAACATGAGAGTATTAGGTTACCACTAACTTACTGTACGTCAAACAAATATTATACAGTTGTGATATTTTTGTTATGTTGACATCCGTTTTTCTATAACAGTCATAGCACCATGTCATAGCAAGTTAGTAACTTTAATATTAATAACTAGCATTGCATGTCTTACCTCTATAGTGTGGCGTGGGCGGGGTTTCGATTGGGACCATCATGCTTTGCGGGAGGGGTTGTTATGTGTTCACCCTGTTGGGAAAGGCTGTTTGGGTTAGTGGCTTCGGCCAGGTGTGTGTGTGGGTAGAAGTATGTCTTGTGATTGTATGTCTTGTGATTGTATGTCTTGTGCCTGTTTGATTGTGGATGTGCCGTTTATGTAAAAAAGTGATTAAAATACTCCCAGCCATTTGCATTGGGCAGTGAGGAAACTCACTCGCCTCTTCAAGTTCCTGCTTAGCGGTGAAAAATGCTACAATATGTTTCTTCAAATTTGAAGGGGAGTTTTTAAAAGCCAACAGTTCTTTGCGTTGAGGTAGGCACTTGACACATTGAAAACGCCAGGAGTCATTCTTTGAAACTTTAAATTCCAATAACTTGCTTAAAAGGGGTCAGGGGTGTCTTTCAGAATCAGAGCTGCACGCATTTTAATAATGTAGTGGAGTACAAAGTACAGATAATTGCTGAAAAATCTACTTGAGTAAAAGTATAAGTATGCATTATTTTTTTTTACTTAAGTAAAGTTAGATACAGTACGTTGTAGTGTCGTTAGTGGTTATGCCCCACAGGTAGGATGTGAGTTAAAAGAGAAGGAGAAATTCTGGATTGAGTTAGATGAAGTGATGCAGAGCATCCCCAGAGGTGAAAGAGTGGTGATTGGTGCAGACTTCAATGGACATGTTGGGGAAGGGAACAGAGGTGATGAAAATGTGATGGGCAGGTTTGGTCTTCGGGACAGGAATGTAGAAGGACAGATGGTGGTGGACTTTGCAAAGAGGATGGAAATGGCAGTAGTAAATACTTTCTTCCAGAAGAGGCAGGAACATAGGGTGACATATAGGAGTGGAGGCAGAAGCACTCGGGTCGACTACATCTTGTGTCGACGTTATAACCTGAAAGAGATCAGTGACTGCAAAGTGTTGGTAGGGGAGAGTGTAGCCAGACAACACAGAATGGTGGTGTGTAAAATAACCCTGGTGGTGAGGAAGGCGAAGAGGACAAAGGCAGAGCAGAGGACAAAGTGGTGGAAGCTGAGAAAGGAAGAATGTTGTGAAGTCTTTAGGAAGGAGTTGAGACAGGCTATGGGTGGTCAGGAGGTGCTTTCAGTTGACTGGACAACTACAGCTAATGTGATCAGGGAGACAGGTAGGAGGGTACTTGGTGTATCATCAGGTAAGGGGAAAGTGGACAAGGAGACTTGGTGGTGGAATGAGGAAGTCCAGGAGTGTATACAGGGAAAGAGGCTAGCTAAGAAGAAGTGGGACACTGAGAGGACTGAAGAGAGTAGACAGGAGTACAGGGAGATGCAGAGTAAGGTGAAGGTAGAGGTGGCAAAGGCCAAACAAAGAGCATATGAGGACTTGTATGCTAGGCTAGACAGTAAGGAGGGAGAGGGGGATCTGTACAGGTTGGCAAGGCAGAGAGATAGAGATGGGAAGGATGTGCAGCAGGTTAGAGTGATTAAAGATAGAGACGGAAATGTACTGACAGATGCCAGAAGGGTGATGGGAAGATGGAAGGAGTACTTTAAGGAGTTGATGAATGAGGAAAACGAAAGAGAACAAAGAGTAGAAGAGGTGACTGTTGTGGAACAGGAAGTAGCAAATGTTGGTAGAAGTGAGGTGAGAAGGGCGTTGAAGAGGATGAAGAGTGGAAAGGCTGTTGGTCCTGATGACATACCTGTGGAGGTATGGAAGTGCTTAGGAGAGGTGGCAGTAGAGTTTTTGACAAGTTTGTTTAACAAGATCTTGGAGAGTGAGAGGATTCCAGAGGAATGGAGGAGAAGTGTATTGGTGCCAATTTTTAAGAACAAGGGAGATGTGCAAAGCTGTGGCAATTATAGAGGTATAAAGCTAATGAGCCATACAATGAAGCTGTGGGAAAGAGTAGTGGAAGCTAGGTTAAGGGCAGAGATGAGCATTTGTGAGCAGCAATATGGTTTTATGCCTGGAAAGAGTACATCAGATGCAGTATTTGCTTTGAGGATGCTGGCGGAGAAGTACAGAGAAGGTAACAGGGAGTTGCATTGTGTCTTTTTAGATTTAGAGAAAGCGTATGACAGGGTGCCAAGAGAGGAGCTGTGGTATTGTATGAGGAAGTCTGGAGTGGCAGAGAAGTATGTTAGAGTGGTGCAGGACATGTATGAGAGCTGTAAGACAGTGGTAAGATGTGCTGTAGGTGTGACAGAAGAGTTTAAGGTGGAGGTGGGTCTGCATCAAGGATCGGCTCTAAGCCCCTTTTTGTTTGCTCTGGTGATGGACAGGATGACAGATGAGGTAAGACAGGAGTCCCCATGGACTATGATGTTTGCAGATGACATTGTGCTCTGTAGCGAGAGCAGGCAACAGGTGGAGGAAAATTTGGAGAGGTGGAGGTATGCTCTGGAAAGCAGAGGAATGAAGGTTAGCCGCAGCAAGACGGAATACATGTGTGTGAATGAGAGGGACCCAGGAGGATCGGTGAGGCTACAGGGAGCAGAGGTAAAGAAGGTGCAGGATTTTAAGTACTTGGGGTCATTGGTCCAGAGCAACGGAGAGTGTGGAAAGGAGGTGAAGAGGCGGGTACAGGCAGGTTGGAATGGGTGGAGAAAAGTGTCAGGTGTGTTGTGCGATAAAAGAGTATCAGCGAAAATGAAAGGAAAGGTGTATAGGACAGTGGTGAGACCAGCAATGCTCTACGGCTTAGAGACAGTGGCGCTGAAGAAAAGACAGGAGGCAGAGTTGGAGGTAGCAGAGCTGAAGATGTTGAGGTTCTCTTTGGGAGTGACAAGGATGGATAGGATTAAGAATGAGTTTATCAGAGGGACAACCCACGTTAGATGTTTTGGAGATAAAGTCAGAGAGACCAGATTGAGGTGGTTTGGACATGTTCAGAGGAGAGATTGTGAATATATCGGTAGAAGGATGCTGAGGTTGGAACTGCCAGGCAGGAGGTCTAGAGGACGACCAAAGAGGAGATTTATGGATGCAGTGAGAGAGGACATGAAGTTAGTTGGTGTGAGAGAAGAGGATGCAGAGGATAGGGTTAGATGGAGGCAGATGATTCGCTGTGGCGACCCCTGAAAGGGACCAGCCGAAAGACAAAGAAGAAGAAAGTTAGATACAGTACGTAAAAATGTACTTAAGTACAGTAACGAAGTACAAATACTTTGTTACATTCCACCACTGACACACACACACACACACACACACACACACACACACACACACCAGTGCATCTTGAATAATTAGAATATTTTTTTTCAGATTTAATTTATGTAATGTATTTTTTTTTATTAAAAAAATTCTGGATTCACTCCATGGTAATTTAAACATTGTAAGCCGTTTTTGTTTTCGTTTTGATTATTACAGCTTGTAGCACATAAAAATTCAAAAAAAAATCCCATATCTGGGTCTTAAAAATATTAAAACTTTTTACAAAGATATGTCAAACTAAATATAAGGCTTACAAATCCCTCATGGCTTTCCAGATCCCGTATAAGATGGAAAGCTAGATAAAATCCCAAGAAATTATCTCACTGAAAGAAAAATTCTTTCATTTAATGTCTACATTTCTTTAATTATTTACTATTCATTAGCGCATGTAATATTTAATGACACAAAATATGGCTAATGGCTAAAAAAAAAATGCTTTTGACTCGATGACACTTATACGCATGTGCACACACTTGTTTTTCTTTATTGCATTCCCACAAGGAATGATGAATGGTTCTAATGATGCTACATAAGTCCAGAAATGCAAGGCTCCTTTCTATTTGGTGGAAGACATGCAGCTGGAGCACATGTGATGTTGATAGTGGGGGTTTTTTAACCTGAAAGCCAGGTTGGTATCTCACAAACAATTTTTTTTTTTTACATTATATCTAGGAAAATATTACTCAGGAATTCCTCTAATAATCATTATCAGATGATAATCTCTGTCTCTCTTTCTCAGTTGATTACACTGAATAACAGTCCTTAAATGAGTAATATGGCTAAAAGTAATAGCACTGAGTCTCTTTTTTATGTTAAAAGCAAATACACCAAAGGTGGTAAAGGTGAATTTGTGCTTGTATTAAATGGTGTATTTAAAGAAACTTTTAAAGTTTTTCAATTAGTAATTTACTTTTAATATGTAATATAGATCAAAGGATTATACTTTCTAACCTCATCAGTCATTATTGAATTGTACTGTTGACATGCCTTCTGAGTCAACATTAGGTGCTAACCTTATTAATGCTCTTATGGCTAAATAAACAACCATATTCCAAAATAAAGAAAATAGAATTTCCAAAAGTGTATTATAAGGAAAATGGACACACACAGGCTATTTCTATGTTAATGCCCATTATTGTGACTGTCAGATGTCTACATAATTTTAGTCATGGCCATTTTCATATTATATATAGCTGATCGCAGTCACTGTTAGCCAAAGTAAATATATATATATATATATATATATATATATATATATATATATATATATTAAAAAGCTCTCTTTGCTGACAGTGACTGGAATCAGCTCCTAAATGAGCAACAGGGTAATAAGTAACACTATTTATTTATTTAGTTATTTACTTATTTAATAATACACACAAAGTGTTGTAGATTTACCTAAAAGATGCTTATACTGTAAATAGGTTGTTGTGAAGGACAACCTGTTGAAAATGCTTTAACATACATATTTACATATATAGCATACATATTTGTTAAATATAAGATCAGTTGAACCTGTACTGTATGTCTAAGTTTTTGGACGATTTAATATGAAATCTCATAACCCTTGTTTTTACTTGTCTGCAGCCTATGGCGACAATCAACATCACAGATGCCAAGCTCTCATTCACCTATGAGCAGGTCTACAAGGTGGACTTTGATGCTACCACTTTGACAAAAATTGTGGTCGCAGTCCTGATGTCTCTGTTTTTTGTCTATATAAACTGCACCATGCTTTTTGCTTTAGGGAGTAAAGCCCTGTTTCATGAATCACCACGATACATTCTGTTTGCACACATGCTTCTCAATGATTCAATCCTCCTCCTGGTCACAACTGTAATGTATGCCATGTCTCTTGCACTTGCCAATGTAGCCAGAGCTCTATGCTCTCTTTTAGTCTTCATCTCCACTTGTACTTTCCAGAATGCGCCTTTGACCCTAGCCCTGATGTCACTGGAGCGCTACGTTGCTATTTGCTTTCCTCTGAGGCATTGTACTATTGCCACACGGAAAAGCACAGGCATTGCACTTGGAATTGTTTGGTTCATCAGTTCACTTGAAATTATGACAGATGTCATGTTTGACTTAATTACTGATCCAAGTCAGTTACTTAAGACCACATTTTGCACAAGAGAGAAACTTTTTGTGGCCAAGTGGCAGGCTGATAAGTCTCAAGGGTTTACTATTCTCTATTTTGTGTCAGTCACTGTGATCATCCTTTTTACTTATGTCAGCATTATGATAACAGCCAGGTCTATTTCCTCTAATAAAGAATCTGCTACAAAAGCTCACAAGACTGTGCTGCTGCATCTCATTCAGTTGGGCCTGTGCCTCACTTCTTTTCTATATGCCACAATAGAAAAAACACTTTATATGATGACTGGAAGCAACAGCTCCCTTTTCATTCACTTGCGCTATCTGAACTTTCTCATCGTTTTGATTTTGCCCCGCTGCCTGAGCCCACTCATCTATGGTCTCAGAGATGATGCGGTGCGACCTTTATTTAAATATTATTTTTGTTATAGAACTTACAAAATAAAGCCTGTAGTCAATGTTATTTAAATAGAAGGACAAAGTTGTATAACTTATAAGCTAGTGTATCACTCATCCAATGACCATCAGCCTGCATTGAAGTAAGAAGGCATTCAGTAAAGAACCTGTATTAATTTAATATATCAAAAGTGAAATTGTTCCATATTCAGATTATGCTCATGTTTCCAAATATGTCAAGTCTCACTGGGAGTATCATGTATGGCATGTATCAATTTCCCTAAATAGTAAAGAAGGGCAGCAATTTAGGTTAAATTATGCCAAATACATGTGAATCATGTGAACATTATAAATTTATAAAAACATTTATAACATTTTTTATTTATGCATACAATATATTTAACAGGTTATAAGTATGGGTTATGATGTATACAATATCATTGTCAAAATTCAAAGGCATTAAAACTGTTGTGTAAGACAATCTAAGAAATGGTATGGTGCTTTTCCATGTATGTGCATTACCATTCAAATAAAATCATAAAAGTCATATATGAAGAAAAGCAAAAAAAATAATGTACAGACTTAAATTCAGTTTCATTTTATTTTTATAAGTAGTTATTGGCCCAAGAAACTAGCAAACCTTTGTCACGTTTTCATGATCCTTTCTTAAACCACTGTCCTCCCTTTTTTCCTCATGTTTATCATAACTCTCCACACGTAATTATGTTTTCCGAGGTGTTATGCTTTTTCCCCACACCCCTGCACCACCCCTCTCGCATACCGGCATCCTATTCAAAAATAATTTCTCTCAGCATTTGAGGAAGCGCTATTATTGTGTGCCTCCCAAGTCCAGTATTCCCTCTATTTCCTTTCTGTGTTTTTTGGCGATCTCGAACTCACCTGTTTTGATTCTCCTTTCTAGTCACGTAGTTTGGATCTTGTTTTTCGAATTGTGGACTAGGCTTTGATCTCCCGCTTTGTCTAATGATTATGGCTTTGTTTAACCTCTTTGGATTTCTGCACAGCTGGCTGATTTACCAAGTCACCCCTTTGGCTCCAGTTCCGTTTCCATCTCAACCACATGAGCCCCTTCTACCCGCTCTACTATCCTATGATGGCAACCCTGGCACCTGCCGGTCTTTCTTGTCCCAATACTCCCTAGTTCTAGGGCTGCAAGCTTTGCCCTTCCCCACTGAGCGGTCCAAGATGGCCTATGTCATTACTCTACTTTTGGGTAGGGCCCATAAATGTAGCAGGGCCTTGTGGGAGCCCCAAGCTCAAGCTCCATGCTGCACAGAATTTTACAGGTCCTGCACAGGTCTTTCACCAGTGAAATGCGGAAGGGGTCTTTGACCATTTCATCACTGGGAAGGACGGAGCTGGCCAAATCCTCAAGCTGCGTTAGGGATCTCATTCCACCTATGATTATGCAAGTGAGTTTCTCACATTGGCTGCCTTCTGTGGTTGGGATGAGTGCGCTTTGTGTGACACCTTCATTAATGGCCTGGCACAGGCGTCAGCAACCTTACAAAGAGCCATTTGAACCTGTTTTCCACAGAAGAGAAAACACTGTGAAATTGGTCTGCGAGCGTTTTTGCAGGATTTTTAAAAAATTGGAACTTATTAAATGAGTGAGATCTTGATATAAGTAGTATGCATGCAATTTGTCTACCGAGCGCCACGTGATAACAACTGAGCCAATCGTTCTTCACTCTCGTGCGCTACGGGATTATGGGTAATCGTCTCTCATGATCAGTCTCAGAACACCTGCGTCACCCGTATAGTCAACATCCGTGCACGTGTACTGTTTATTATAACCTTGTGACCATGTGTGTGTTCATGTGCGTGTAAAGCAAAAGCAAGTGTCATTAGAGAGGTTCCTTGTTACAAATCTAGAGTCAGATTTTATTTGATTCCTTTATTTGAGAGGAGCGGGCTACTGTTTAAGACGAGTGGAACGAGGGAGGAGGGAGGGATGGAGTCATTTATTTGCAAGCGTGATAGTGATTACAAACTAAGACCATGTATGTAACCATTATGATGATGAACTACAAAATAAAAACCTAGTACAAACACCTTTTCTCTCAGCAAGGTGGATAAAAATAAATGCACACAAACAAAATATCCTCAGACTGTCTTTTATATCAGATGGCTTTGCATCTTCTTCATCATCATTCAGCTCAGTACTTTTACCATAAGCTGGGTCTCACTGATCTTCATCCTCAACATTACAGCATCTTTGGAGAACTGTGACTCTAGTCTGTGTAAATACATCAATAATTTAAGCACTGTCCATTAAAATGTACTTTAAAATATGTTAAAATATTCCTTTTCAATGAGCAAAATGATGAGAACAACAAATATTTTCCACATTTGTCTTAAATCAGTTCAACAAATATTGCAGTTTTACAGCACACATTTTTCTCCAGATGATACAAAGTAACCACACAGAAATTCAAACAGTAAATAACCTAGCAAAATTGTCAAATGATATGTTTTACATGCCAACTACCGTAGTACATATATTCGACAACTTCATAAAGATATAAAAATACAGTGCCCTAAAAAATGTTTTGTATATTAGCCCTTTAACATTTCTGGCACTTACTATGGCAATAATCCCTGTGGTTCTAACCTTGCTATGGCTCTGTATGCTACTGTATTCACTGGCAACAGGTCGATTAGCCTAGCATAATAGTGCATAGCTAAACATCTTTCTCACCACATTACAGTAAAACTGCATGTTTTTATGTTACCACCGCAGATTCTCAACACCTTTATGTCTTAATTGTAATGTTGTGGGTCTTGCGACAGGCAAACCCACGGTCAGCTGTGCCACGGGTCTCTAGTCAGGTAGGCCCATGGCCGTCCTTTCATGCTGTCACTAGGCAATGCTTCCATGATGGCAATTAAGGACAATGCACGACACCTAGATGCATGTCTATATAGGTCCCCAAGACAAAGGAGTAGACATGTGGACCTTTAGGAAGCACCAGGACATAAGGTTAGTTGGTGTTAGAGGAGGAAACAGAGAATAGGGTTTGGTGGAGGCAGATGATTTGCTGTGGCGACCCCTTAAAGGGATTAGCTGAAAGACAAAGAAGATCTCTGAACACTGCAAGTGTTCTGCTACCTGGGTAAAATTGAGGCCAGACATATTTGAGATATTAGCTTTAACACCTGATTAGTGTTTGCAGGGTGGGATAAAGGAACCTGGCCTTTGGGTTAAGATCACAGTAGGTAAACACTGCTTTCTGTTATTTCTTGTTATCCTCTATATTTCAAGCATCATTTAAAAAGTATTTTTATATGTATTATTCAGTAACATTTGCATAAAACTTCCACTGAGAGGTGTGTCATCATCACTCCATCCGCCCCACATGATGTTTATTATAAAGATCTATTCAAACTGTTATTCATATTCAAAGCTGAGCTTGCATATAAAAGTAGGGTTCTGTGCAGGACATTAAAAATCTGTACATGCACATAATTAAAAAAAATCAGGACCTGTAGGAAGGTGGCATTTTTTTAGAGGCTTACACGTGTTGCTGTTTATCTGTAAATATTGTGTGACTACAGTATATACTGTACTATGGTGGTTGCTAATGAGAGCAGTGGGAAGATTTCATCCTTTAACCTCCTTGTTACTTGTCTTCAGTCTGTCTTTTTTCAAGTTAGTCACTGCTGCTTGTGTTTTTATAGTTTCTGTTTCTGGTACAACTTTTCGTAACGCACCTTTAAACCTGGCAGTGATGTCACTAGAGCGTTATGTGGCCATATGCTTTCCCCTTATCCTCATGTTGCTATTGGAATCATTTGGTTTATTGGTTCCATAAACTTTGTAATTGATGTGTTTTGTATAATAGTAATTGATTTTAACAAGTATTTTGTGTAAGAGAAACACTTTTAGTCAAACAGTGGCAAACTGTGTTTAAAAATGTGTTTCAGGCATTTAACACAATCTACTCTGTGTTAGTCTCTATGATAACGCAGGGCTTTAGAGGGGGCCAGTAAAATAGGCTGAGTTCTAATCAGGCCATTAGATCAAACAGCACACGGGCATCACTTTGTGCTAGTTCTAGTAGACTACGTAAACTCCATGCGATATCCAGAAGCAGTGCCTCTTCAAGAGCAAAAAACATTGGGCAGGTTGCTGGAGAAATTTTTCAGTCACTTACCATCATAGAGCACCATATGGAGATGCCTCCCAAGTGTGGCTGCACACAGCTGACCATAAAGGTTATAGGAGCAGAAGAAAAATGTGTTTCAGGATGAACTTAAGACAATGCTTAACATAGGGTAATTGAGGAGTCCAACAATGAGCTCAAGAGAAGTAAAAATCACCCGACCCAACAATGCAGACGAGATGAAGGCTGCTATCTAAGCAATGTGGTCTTCGGTAAAGCCCTAGCAGTGACACAGGCTGATCACCTCCACGCCATCTCGCATAGTAATCTATGCTTCTTCCCGCAGGCGATAAGGTCTCTCAACCACAACCACACCACTATGCAGAACTAACAATCTTTTCATCTTTTTCATAATTGATCAAATCCATCAATCTTCTTACATCCATGAACACTATGGACAATTACATGCTCACCTTCCTTCATATATACACTACATGTCGTTTGCTTACATCCTGGACCATTGCACAAAGTCACTTTAATAACTTTGCACACCTACCTTCACAACTACACTACATTTTACAGTTTTACGTTTACATCCTGGACCAGTGCACAAAGACACTTTAATAACCTCTGCACAAAGTCACTTTATTCCATGCATATTTGCACACACAGCACAGTATATTTCAATTTGTACAGTAGATTTCTATTTTTGCACATCATATTTCTATTTCTATTTTTATTTTTAGTTCTATTTTTCCTAGTTTAATTTAATTTTTATTTAATTTCTATCGTATTTCTTTTATTCATATTTATTTCTTATTTGTAAACTTTAATTCTCTTCTAGGGTCAATGGCAGCCGTAAAATGCATTTCACTACATTTCGTACTGTGTATGTTTGTGTATGTGACAAATAAAATTTGAATTTGAATTTGAATAAAGGAGCCCCAACCAGGTATTGAGTCCATAAAATAACATCACTTTCAGAATTTCTGTTTGGCAAATTTGTTTTTGATTGATCTTGGAAAATATTCTAATATTTTGAGATACAGGAAATTTAAACCTATCCCGGGAGACACACAAGGTGGGGTACACCCTGGATAGAATGCCAGTCCATCTTAAGGCACACAAGAGTTCTGTATATATGTTTGGGCCCTTCATGGCAACAGTGCAGTATGTATATAACACGCTGGTACTATAATATAGCTAAAGAAACAGAAGTGTTATTTTATTCCACTCAATACCTTGTTGGGGCTCCTTTAGCATGAATTACTGCATCGGTGCTAGACAGTGTGGAGGCAATCAGCCTGTGGCACTGCTAAAGGTTTACTGAAGACCACATTGCTTTGATAGCAGCCTTCATCTGGTCTGCATTCTTGGGTCAGGTGATTCTCACTTCTCTTGACAATACCTCATAGATTCCCGGTGGGGTTCAGGTCAAGTGCAAAGTGTAAAATTGAGGCTAAACATTTTTTAAATGTATTATTTTGTAACTATGACATTTGCTATAACAGATGATTTGCAGGGTGGGAGAAAAGAACCTCGAGTATTTGGGTTGAGATTATATCGCTTATAAAACACTTATCCAGTAGACTGTAATTTCTTATAACTGCTATGGTATGTAATGACTGTTAATAAAAAGTTTCCTTATTTGATTGTTATCCACCATATTAACATTTTAGTCACCACTTATTGTATAAGTTTATTAAATATACAGTAACATTTGGGGTAATTTTTAAGTAGTCACAAGCAAGCTGTTTTTTCCCATTTACTTTAAAGCACAAACATTTGCATATAAATAGACTATATGCTTACTAGACAGGTGCGTTTAGGTCATTTCTGTTGTTTCCACAGAGAGGTGTGTCATCATCTATCCCTGTGGCCCACATGATGTCCATTATAAAGATCCATTCACACTGGTGCATCATATTCAGAGCTGAGCTCACATGAAAAAGTGAGATTTTGCGCAGAACATAAATCTTTACATGTGCATCATTTAAAATAGTATTTTTACTCTGTATATACGTTTAAAGAACTGACCTGTAGGGAGGTGGTTTTCCTTTAGGATGGCTTATTTGTTTATTTCTTTATATCTGTAAATATTGTGTGATTATATTTTATACTGTATTATGTCAGTTACTAATGAGAGCAGTGGTGGGATTTTGTTTGCACAACAAATATTTCAAGTTGTGATGTCTGAGGGAGCAATAATGAAAATGATTTTTTCAACATTCCTGTCTTTATTCTTTATCTATTTAAATATCATCATGATATACAGTCTTTGGAGTAAGCCTGTTTTTAAAGAGACTTCACGCTATATTCTGTTTGCCCACATGCTTCTCAATGACTCAATTCATCTTCTAACCTCTTTGTTACTTGTCTTCAGTCTGTCTTTTTTCAAGTTAGTCACTGCTGTTTGTGTTTTTATAGTTTCTGTTTCTGGTACAACTTTTCGTAACGCACCTTTAAACCTGGCAGTGATGTCACTAGAGCGTTATGTGGCCATATGCTTTCCCCTTAAACATGTTCAAATAGCCACTCAGAGAAGGACTTATGTTGCTATTGGAATCATTTGGGTTATTGGTTCCATAAACTATGTAATTGATGTGTTTTATATAATAGTAATAGATTCTAAATATTTCACCTCACATGTATTTTGTGTAAGAGAAACACTTTTTATCAAACAATGGCAAACTGATGTGTTTCGGGGATTTAACATAGTCTACTTTGTGTCAGTCTCTATGATCATCCTTTTTACTTATATCAGCATTTTGATCACAGCAAGGTCCATTTCCTGCAATAAGGACTCAGCCATAAAAGCCCACAAGACCGTGCTGCTGCATCTCATTCAGCTCGGTCTGTGCCTTACCTCTTTTCTTTATGCCAGTATTGAGCAAGCTGCTTCAATGCTTGGCAACAGCAAACTTTTTGTAGACCTACGTTACTTAAATTATTTGTTTGTGCTGCTCTTGCCACGCTGTTTGAGTCCACTTATTTATGGCTTGAGAGACGATGCTGTGCGGCCCTTATTCGTGTACTACTTTCTTTGTGCCACAGGAAAACACAAGCCTACAGTAAATGTTCACTAAATTAACTATATCAATTGCTTAAATATCATATTTTAGTTTGTTGGCATTATACTGTGAAGACTCTCAAATAGCAGTGGAATCTTTTTTACTATGGAAAAACACTTTATTTAAGTAATTACATCTTGCCTATTTTCTACTGAACAGCCAAAACAAAGTTTAAAACAAGGGTCAATTCCTTTATTTTATGGTGTGTGGTTGAAAACCATACTGCTATGTTAAGACAAATTTGAAAAGAATGCAAACAATTTAATTTATAAACACAAATAGAAATTTTTAAAACTCAATATATGACTACATTTTGTAATGCATGTAAATGAATGACATACACTTCTTTCTTATTATTATAATAATAATAATAATAATAATAATAATAATAATAATAATTATTATTATTATTATTATGATTATTATTATTAGAATTTGGTTTATTGGTTCAATAAACTGATATGTTTTATATAATAGTAATTGATTTTAACTATTTCATCTCACAACTACTGTAACTATAACTATATTTTGGTTGTTACTGTGAGCATCACTTTGTGCTAGTTCTAATGGACTATGCAATGCAATATCCAAAAGCAGTTTCTCTTCACAATATCTCAGCATACTGGGTTGCAGAGGCTGCTCTTTTACATCATCTTCCAAGTTGAAAGCCTGAAAAAGATTCTGACTGATCAGGGCACTACAATTATGTCAAACACAAAATGCAAAGTCTATGAATTATTAAGCATTTTAAGCAATTTATGATTATAAACATAAATTGAAAAGTAAACTCTCAGTATTTAATATATGACTAAATTCTGTGTTAGGTATGTAAATTTAAACCAGTACATTATTTGAAATGCGTTATTTGAGAGCCCTAACGCAGGGCTTTAGAGGGGGTCAGTGAAATAGGAGTTTGTGAGAGTGCTTATGGCATACACGGAAAGACCTTTCTGTTTGGAGATAGTGTGGGATTATTAATTAAGGAACTTAAAAGGAAACAAAAGGAAACTGGAGACACAAAATAAACAGAACTCCGCCTCCACCCCAACTTTCTGCGCGGTTATATTTTCTTTCTTTGTGTTTCTCTTTCTTTGTCTTTGGCCCACACTCTATGTGCGGTTTTGCCCCTTACAAAACCCACGTCGTTACAGATAGTACTCTTGGAATTAAAACAAACACACTGAATGACGTACTCTATTATCATCATTATTATTATTATTATTATTATTATTATTATTATTTTATGCTTCACCAGAAACCTGTTGAGTTGACTAAAAAGTTAAAACTAAAAAAAGGAAAAGTGAAAAGAAAAGAAAAGTGAAAAGAAAAGAAAAGATAAAACTGAAACAAAAATGATTAACCCTGTTTAGAGAAAGCATGAGATTTACGTTCACATTTGTGTTTTAGTTTGTTTAGTTTTATTAATAAACCCACGTTATCTCTGAACGCTGCAAGCACTGACAAAAGGTTACCAAGATTTTGTCAATGTTGAGAACAACAAAGTACTGCTGCCTGGGTAAAATTGAGGCCAGGCATATTTGAAATATTTGTTTTAACACCTGATCAGTGTTTGCAGGGTGGGATAAAGGAACCTGGCCTATTTGGGTTGAGATCACAGCAAGTAAACACTTCTTTCTGTTATTCTTTCTGTTATATTCCTTGTTATCCATTATATTTCAATCATCATTTTAGAAGTATTTTTATATGTATTATACAGTAACATTTGCATAAAACTTTAATTTAAAAAAATATATATATACATATGAGAAGTTTCCCAAACCTTTATATGGTTACATACTAGACAGGTGTAATAAGTCATGTTTGTTGTTTCTACTGAGAGGTGTGTCATCATCACTCCATGTGCCCCACATGATGTTCTTTATAAAGATCCATTCAAACTGTTATTTATATTCAAAGCTCAACTTGCATATGAAAGTAGGGTTCTTTGCAGGAGAATAAAAACCTGTACATGCACATCATTTTTAAAAATCAGGACCTGTAGGAAGGTGGCATTTTTGTTTAGAGGCTTACATGTGTTGCTGTTTATCTGTAAATATTTTGTGATTATTTACGGCACTATATTATGTTGGTTGCTAATGAGAGCATTGGGGAGATTTTATTTTTGCAACAAATATTTCAGGTTGTGCTGTCTGAGGAAGTAATAATCAAAATTATTTTACCAATGTTCTTGTCTTTATTTTTTATCTATTTAAATATCATCATGGTCTACACTCTTTGGAGTAAGCCTGTTTTTAAAGAGACTCCACGCTATATTCTGTTTGCCCACATGCTTCTCAATGACTCAATTCAACTTCTCTTTTCCTCCCTGTTACTCATCTTCAGTTTGTCTTTACTGAAGTTAGTCACAGCTGCTTGTGCTTTCATAGTTTTTGTTTCAGGTACAACATCCTGTAACGCACCTTTAAACCTGGCAGCGATGTCACTAGAGCGTTATTTGGCCGTATGCTTTCCTCTAAAACATGTTCAAATAGCCACTCAAAGAAGGACTTATGTTGCTATAGGAATCATTTGGTTTATTACTTCTGTAAACTTTATAATTGACATGCTTAACATAATAGTAATAGATCCTAACTATCTATCCTCACAAATCATTTGTAAAAGAGTAACACTTTTTGTTACACAATGGCAAAATGATGTTTATCATAAAGTTGGCATAATTTTCTTTGTGTTAGTCTCTATGATCATCCTTTTCACTTATATCAGCATTTTGATCACAGCAAGGTCCATTTCCTGCAATAAGGACTCTGCCATAAGAGCACACAAGACCGTGCTGCTGCATCTCATCCAGTTGGGTCTGTGCCTCACCTCTTATCTTTATAACATTATTGAGCAAGCTGCTTCAATGGTTGGCAGTAGTAAACGTTTTGCAGACTTGCGTTACTTAAATTATTTGTTTGTCCTGGTCTTGCCACGTTGTCTAAGTCCACTTATTTATGGACTGAGAGATGATTCTTTACGGCCCTTATTCATGTACTACTTTCTTTGTGCAACAGGAAAACACAAGCCTACAGTAAAAGTTTACTAAATTAACTAAATTATTTGCTTAAATTTTAATGTGTTGGAAAATATCACTGAACTGCTTATGCATACCTTGTAACCCCACTTTCTTGTAAAACACAGTTACTGCTCCTCTCCCATTTGCTCAGTTTACAGTTCCATTCACTGCATGATACTGTGGACTCTTAAATAGCAGTTGGTTTTCATTTACCATAAAAAACACTTCTCTGTTTAAGTAATTACTTTATGTTCTGTCTATATTCTACTGAACAGCTGTAACTTAGTTCGATAGTAGGTCAATTACTTTATTTTATAGATTATTATTATTATTATAATACATCAATAAAACTCAGTAGATTACCCAGATTTAAAAAAAACTTACTGTACCATTCTCTTCTTGGAATTATAAACTATTAAACTCCTATAAATGCCACCCCATATTAAGTGTTTTGAGAGGATGTTTATCATGAGCAATATAGCCTGTGTATAAAGGGTGTCAAACTCAAATTCTATCTAATTTTGGTCATGTATAAGCAGTGATACCTAAATATTATGTAGGATCCATTATTTAGGTTATTACCCCACAGCTATTAAAATTTACAAATATGGTGGAAATGTCAGGTAGTAAATCCGCCGGACACCTTAAAAGGGTCATAACCCTTGACTGAGATCCCTTGTAAAAAAATTGGCATAAATCTAATCAGGCCATTAGATCACGGGCATCACTTTGTGCTAGTTCTAGTTGACTACGCAATATGATATGCAGAAGCAGTGCCTCTTCACAATTTCGCAGCATGCAGGGTTGCAGAGGCAGTCTTCCACATAATCCCCCGAGTTAGAATCCTGAAAGAGATTCTGACTGATCAAGGCACTATGTTTATGTCACACAGTATGCAAAATCTATGAATGCTTGGGTATTAATTCAATTTGTATCAGAATTTACCACACAAAAATGGGTAGTCTGGTTGAAAGATTACTTTTAATACTTTTTAATAAAACACACATTTTGCAAATTGATTCACAAGGAATTGGGACAAATTACTAGAACTCCCGTTATTTACGGTGTGAGGTATTTAGCAAGCCTCATTTTTGTGTTTATGTGCTGTTTAAGGTGCTATCAGAGTTCCTTTTGCACTTTCCCCACGATGAGCGAAAAGTCACCAACGTGTTATGCGGGTGTCTGTGTCCTTAGCCCTTGGCAGCCATTAGGGGGGAGCGTTGTCTGTAAATAATGTAAAGTCCCTTTCAGCTACTGTAGATAATATTTCAGCTCCTCTACAGCCCACTTAATGGCAAGTTCTTTCCGCTCTATTGTTGCACATTTTTGTTTTGTTGGTGTTGCCTTTCTACTTACTTATAGGATGGTGTGTTTTTCTCCTTTAAAGTCCTGTGAAAGGACAGCTCCTAACCCCAGTCTGATGCATCTGTGTTACCCAAGAATGTCTTGTTAAAGTTGGGGTTTTGGAGGACGGGGGAACTGGTGATCTGGGTTTTTAACTTTTTAAATGCTCTTTCTGCCTCCTGCATCCATTTGACTTTTTTGCCGTCCTTTTCTAAAGAGATTCGTAAGGGGTGCTGCAAAAGAGGAGAAGTTAGGCACAAATCTCGTGTAATAACTAGCTAGCCCAAAAATGGCACGTACCTGTCTTTTTAAAAGTTGGATGCGGGTACTTACGTATGGCCTCCACTTTATTTTCTTGTAATTAAGAATCCATGGCTGATTCGGTACCCTAGGTACTGTGCCTCGGTCAGCCCTTAGGAAGCATTTTTTTTGGATTCGCCATTAAGCCAGCCTTTCTAAGTTCGTATAGTACCTGCCTGTGGTGGTGTACATGTTCATCCCAGCTGCCTGATGAACATACTGGTGGTGCTGGCGAAGTACCAAGATGTCCATGAGGCATTGGAATATGGCCGGGACTTCATGGAGACCAAACGGGATGACTCGGTACTGCCAATGCCCTTGTTCGGTACTGAATGCTGTTTTTTCCTTTGCCTTCGGAGTTAGGACAACCTGCCAGTAGCCTTTGGTCAGGTCCAACGTAGAGATAAAACGCGCTTTGGCTAATCGATCAATAAGATCGTCCACTCGGGGTAGTGGGTAGGCGTCAAACTGCGAAATTTAGTTTTAATCGGCGGAAATAATTGCATACTCATATTGACCAATCAGGCTTAAGTACAGTCACAATGGGGCTGGACCAGGGGCTAGTCGACTCCTCTATTATGCCATTGCGAAGCATATTTTCTACCTCTGCTTCGATGGCACAGGCCTCTGGGACTTGATACGGTCTTTGTCAGATAGTCATGCCAGGTGGCGTCTTTATGTCATGCCGCACCAAATGGGTGAGCCCCGGGTCGGTGAAGAACACATCCTGGAATAAATTTATTAGCTCTCTTAGCTTCTGATGTTGCGCTGCCAGTAAATCTTCCCTGCACTGCACTGCACCTGTTCTTTGCCTGTGTGAGAGAGCGTAGCAAGAGCCAAGACACACGGCAGTGGTTCTATCCACCGCTTGAGCAAATTGACATGATATAATTCAATGCATTTTCGCTTACCGGGTTGCTGCAGACAGTAGTTCGTGGTTCCAACACGTGGGATGAGAGTGTAAGGTACTTTAGTAGTAGGGAATTTGTAGCTACCATTTAGTAGGGAATTTGCAGCTGCCATTGGGTAGGAGCAGGAGGACCCGATCGCCTGGGTGTAATTCATGAGGTTGTGGTAGTCGGCCATATACGCAACACTGTTCCGCTTCTGCTTTTCCCTATGTTCCCTATGAGGCCGGCTCTATTCAGGGGCAAGAAGAGGCAGCGCCCCCTCAAATAAATGTCTGCACATGTTAATATATTCCTAAAATTAATATATTACAAGTTGATAAACTGATCTGTGGTAGCGGAAAAATCCGCTGAAAAAGGGACACTGCACAATAGGGTATTAGATTTCCCTCATGTTTCTGTCCCTCTGCTGTGCATATTCATTCACAGGCTGCAGCGCGCACACACACATACACACACACACACACGCACACACACACACACATACATACACAGCTTCCCTAAAGCAGTTGCAAAAAATAAGCTCTAAGTAAAAAAAAGCTGTATTTTGTTTGTTTATATTTAGAATTTTTATAAGAGTACAAGAAGGTAACATTTTGGTCTGTGTAGTTAGTGCCCTTGTAGAAAATAAATCAATGAATAACAACTTCCAACCACCTCTCAAGAGAGTGCCATAGTTTTGCAGAAATACTTGGATACATTGCAAAAAAAAAAATACAGCATACATTGGAGGGAACTTCTGAGGTGGTCAGTGATTGATGGCACGGTCGTTTAGAGGGGGTTATGATCACACCTACAGTTCTGTTGTTCTAGGCTGTTGGTCAAATATCTCTCCACTTGGAATGGAAGCACAAAATGAAGGGGACAACATGCAAGGGATTTCAGCATCTCGACGCACAGTATACTAAGCTGTTTATAAAGTAGACACTGTTTGTTTTTTCATTTTGTGATCTTTTTTGTGTTTACCTTGTACTGTACAATGTATATTATTTTTTTTAATGAATTACTGTAAATAAACTACATATGCAGTTGATTTACCAGAAAGGCCTTTTTATTTTTTTGTGTGCTAAACTACACTTTAGGGTCAACTAATAGCGATTTTATTTGAAAAGTATTATATATATATATATATATATATATATATATATATATATATATATATATATTGTAGCGTTTTTACGCCTGAAGAAATGCTGGAGAGACGAGCGAGCTTATTTGCTGCCCAATGCAATGGCTGGGAGTACTTTATTTAGCATACAGCCGGTATGGCATGAGCAGCACCTTCACTCAGGAGCCTACCTCTAATTCAGCGTCAGCCTGAACTAGAGCACATTTCACACGTTACACACCTCAACACACACACAACAGGGCCAAAGTCACTAACCCAAACACCTTTCCCCATCATGGTGAACACACCGACATCCCCGCAAGACATGCTGGTCGTCAGCCGCCGCCCCGCCCACGCCACACTGCCCCCACCCGAGCTGTGACCGTCCCTGGTCACCATGACGAACTTTGTTTTGGAGGCGTGGAGGCGTGGAGGCGGTCGGCGCTGGGAACGCCGGCGTCCTTTGGCAGGTGAGGGATGAACGCGAACGCAGTCCTGAGGCGGTCCGGCCTCCACAGAGTTCAATGTTTCCCCAGCGTGCGGCTGGCAAGGCGCAAGATGGTCCCGGTGGAGCAAAACTCATGCCCGCCCCGCCAACCGCACCCGGTAGATGACATCGGAGAGCCGAGCTATTACCGCACAGGGGCCCACCCAGTGAGACACACGCCCGGCCGAGAGCCCCCTCCTTCTCCTTCCGGAGGAACACACCCACACCTGCTCGCCAGCAGCAAAATCTCGCCCCTGGCTGTGAGTGTCCACGCCCATTCGCCCCATAGGTGCCCCCACCCGAAAGTCTTGCAGCGGTGCCCGCAAGCGCTGGGTGGGGCCCTTCTGCCTGGCGATGAGCGGTTCACAGTTCAGCTGTGAGACCGGCGGAGCGACTGCGGGTGACGCTCTGGGAGACGCAGTAAGACGGCTGCACGCTGGCTCGGACGGCTGATCACCACCGGAGAGCCTGGAGGACTGCACGGGGGGAACGTCCTGCGTCGAGGGTTCTACATCGAGACGGCGCTCCACTTGCTCGCAGTACCGGCCACGCGCTTTGCCCGAAGTTACCACGCAGAGTTCTGCTGGACAAGTTCAGCACCGCACCCCATCTCTCCAAAATGTCCAACCCCAAAACGCAGTCCTCCTCGACATTCCCCACTAAGAACTGGTGTGTAAAAGTTCGACCACCCACCTGGACTCGCGCTGTGCGACACGCCCGTACCTTGACGCAGCCCCCAGCAACGGTGCAGATGCTGAAAGCAGGATCAGGCCGTCGGCGAACACACTTGCTTTGCCCCAGTACTCCAGAGCGCAGCAGCGAAACAGTGGAGCCGGTGTCCACGAGCGCCCGCAGTAAGACGCCATCCAGCACACAGTCAATGTGAAGGCCAGCGCGGCTTCCCAAGTGTCCTCCCGGCGCTAGTTTAGCGGCTGCTGGTGTACGCTGTCCCGTGCCTCGGCCTCGCCGCGAAACGTCGGAGCGCTGCTCGTTGCCTAGCCGCGACGGGTAGCCCTGTCCCAGGCTAGGTTCACGAACGGAGCGCCACTGAGCTGCGGGCGGTCGCTCGGCTCTTCCGCCGTGATGTACCGCCGATATGGGCTCAGCGCGCTCGGCCTCGCGCAGCGGCAAGTCGCTTTGCCGGCTAACGGCGCACGGAGCTGTAGCTTGCTCCGGCGCTTGCGCTGCGCCAGCCTCCGCCCCGAGATCCAGCGCCGGGATTTTATTCTTCCCGCTCCGCGTTGGCTGACGTGGTGTGCTCGCGCTAGCTCCGTCAGGAAAGCGCTTCTTCCGTGCGAGTAGTCGCTCCGCTACTCGGCGGCCCGCTTGGATTTTCTGAAGGTCCTCCGTTGTGCGCTCAAACCCGTGACTCTCCATCCCACTTCTGACACCAATGTAGCGTTTTTACGCCTGAAGAAATGCTGGAGAGACGAGCGAGCTTATTTGCTGCCCAATGCAATGGCTGGGAGTACTTTATTTAGCATACAGCCGGTATGGCATGAGCAGCACCTTCACTCAGGAGCCTACCTCTAATTCAGCGTCAGCCTGAACTAGAGCACATTTCACACGTTACACACCTCAACACACACACAACAGGGCCAAAGTCACTAACCCAAACACCTTTCCCCATCATGGTGAACACACCGACATCCCCGCAAGGCATGCTGGTCGTCAGCCGCCGCCCCGCCCACGCCACAATATATATATATATAAGATGTGTTTGATTGACACAAAAATGTGGGAAAAGATTAAGAAACACACTAAAGCGGAATCTGAATGAAACAATGTTGATAAGTTCAAGCTCAGATTAATATATAAACTGCTTCAAAGTCTTTCCACTTTGTGACTGCTGAGTGTGGATACAGACCAAAATGTTACCTTCTTGTACTTCTTGTTACTGCGCTGCCCCCTCTTGCCCCTGAATAGAGCTGGCCTCCATTATACACACACACACAAACCCATATATATATATATATATATATATATATATATATATATATATGAATATATAGTTCGAAAGGAGTGTCAATTAGACCTTTAGCTCTACGAATAAAACGGGCAACTATAGGGTGTTTTCCCCATAGTAACCCCCTGGAACGTGGCAGGCTGAAATAGCGGCCACGTACGTCCTGGGGGTACTAGGGCACAAGCCCGAGGACAACTTATCTTGCAGGAACTCCAGCACTGAAACAATTCGGGAGTGGACTGGGTCTACCTGCTTCGTCATGCACCATCTTTCGAAAATAATTAATTTGAGGGCATAAGCTTTACTAGTGGAGGGAGCTCTAGCGGCTAGAATAGTGTCAATTACGCTGGCTGGGAGACCAGCGTGACTTAGTTGGTCCCGTTCAGGGGCCAAACATAAAGGTTCCAAAGCTCGGGTCGGGGATGAAATATTGTCCCCTGCGCCTGAGACAGAAGATCCCTCCTCACTGGAATCATCCAAGGTGAGCCATCAAGGAGAGATATTAGATCCGAGAACCATACTCTGGCCGGCCAACGGGGCGCTATCAGTAAGAGGCGCAAACCGTGTTGATTGACCCTCGCCAGGACTCCTGGGAGCAGAGGTATTGGAGGAAATGCATAAAGGCATACATTGGGCCACGTATGGGCCATCGCGTCCAGACCCAGGGGAGCTGGATGAGTCAGAGAGTAGTAGAGGGAGCATTGTGCTGTCTCTTGGAAGGCAAAGAGGTCCACCTCTGCTGTAAAGAATCTTTCCCAGATTTGGCTGACTACGTCGGGGTGGAGTTTCCATTCCCTCTTGTGTCACAGCTTGTCTGGAAAGCAAATCTGCTCCCACACTCATGTGCCCTGGAATGTAAATCGCCCTGAGGGACAGGAACTTGTCCAGTGCCCAGAGCAAAACCTGATGCTCTCGCTTGTTCAAGCAGCGCGAGTGCAGTCCGGCCCTTTCGATTTATATAGGAGACTACCGATGTGTTCTCCACCCGCACTAAAACATGGTAGCTCTCAGCTGCTGGAGGAAGTGCTGTAGGGCCAAAAATAGAGCCATCATTTCAAGGCAATTGATGTGCCATGCGAGAAGTTGACCTCTCCAGCGCCCTTGGGCTGGACGGCCATCCAACACCGCGCTCCAGCTGATAAGGGAAGCGTCTGTCGTTAGCATTTTGCGACGACAAGACGAACCTAGAGTGGGACCCAAGGTGAGAAACTGGGGTCTAAACCACATAGAAAGGGTACAGAAGTGACAGAGCTAGACCGAATAGAAGAACCAATACTGGTAAGCTTCTCCCCTGAAAGCAAACCTCAGGAACTTCCTGTGTTGTGGCAAAACTTTTATGTGAAAGTATGCATCCTTTAAATCTATTATCACAAACCAATCTTCTGGTTGGATTTGCGAGACAATCATTTTGATGGTTAACATTTTGAATCTGTACTTTTTGAGATAGCGGTTCAAGCCGCGAAGATCAAAAAACGGACGCAGCCCCTCGCCTTTTTTGGGAACCAGGAAATAACGACTGTAGTAGACTGACTCCCTGTCTGGAGGAGGAACCTGTTCTTTGGCTCCCTTCTCCAGCAACGCCTGGAGTTCGGAGTTCAGCAGATTCGCCCTTTCCGGTATCACGGAAGCCGTTGAAACGCGGAGGGCGTTGAGAAAACTGAATCCTGTAGCTTTTCTTTACAGTCTTTAGCACCCAGGTAGATATGCCTGGCAGTAGCTTCCACACTGCCAGTTTCTCCGAATGGGGTACGAGTTTAAGTAGTTAGGCATCCTGGAATATATCAGGATATAACCAAGGCACTAACATATCTCTGGAAGTCAGTGTCGTCCGAAACACCAGAGGCGGCGGAAACTGAACACTGACCCCCTGGGGGTGTCTGGGGGGTCATGCTCTTATAGGAAAGAGCGTTGCGTGCCGCCCCCACAGTCCTGGACACGTAGACTTTCAGGACTTAGTCTTTGAAAAGAAGACAGTGCGGCGATTTGATCTTTTGGAGGCGGCCTGTGAGGGGCGACAAGGTGTACACCAGTCCTTATGGGGGGGGGGTGCCCGGCTGCTGACGCTCTCCTTCTGCGCCTCTCGCCTAACGGGAATCAGATCTGGTCGAGGCTGGGTGGCCGACGGCCTCGACTCTTAAACACGGCGTGGGAGAAATTTCCTAAAAGCCTGTTCATACAGCTTAGCTTCTCGGAACCTAGTGGCGACAGAATTCACAGCGTCGCCAAATAGGCCGGAAGGTGAGACAGGGGCATCAAGGAGGAATGTTCGATCCTTGTCCTTGATGCCTGTGGTTCCCTAAAAAACGTCAGGCGCGCGAAGCAGCTTCATGGGGAGAAGATCACAGTGCTCACACTCTCCATTAAGCCCTTCGAGAGCGTGCTTCTCACCCAAACATTCGAAGCAGAACATATGCATATCGCCCTCTGAAAGGAAATTTTCGCAGGGAGGGGGACATCGACTTCTAAACTTCACCATGTTATCTGGTGAGTTTTATGAGCTTTAATTCTGCTTGTTTATTTTTTAGTATGCTTTTGCTGACACACACGCACATTGCACGCACAATGCGGTGAAGAAAAAGATCTGAGGAATGTTGCCGGCTCACTCCTATTTATAACCTGCAGGTGCGTCTAATCAGATGACGTCACCTAACTGAGGTTATATAAGCCAAAATTTGGCGTGTTTGGTACACACATGCTTCACAACCGGCAACATGAAAAGATATTCCCATAGCGTTTTCATGCAGCAACGGGTGTAGCCTTTGAAAGAGAACTCCAGAACGCTTAGCGCTCGAGTTGAATACCACTCTGATTTGCCTTGGCTTTCGAGGATGGAACACCCCAAATGTTGGAAGGAACCAACATTCTTCGTTCTGTCCCTTAACTTGCTCCCTCACTTTATGCACTCGTATTATATCTCTACCAAGCAACATGAGTTCTGGTCACATCTGGTGTCGGGATTTCCAACCGATTATCAAGGATGTCATCGCACTCTATGAGTGGTGGAAGTGGAACAGCAACTCCTCCTTCATGAGACTTAACCACGAACCCTTTGGCTCTTTGTCCAGATAAGTTCATGAGTCTGAACACGTTTACTAGCGACCTATTGCTTTGGTCGTCCAATATGGCGTATGCTTTAATAGCTTTGCTTGGTTGACCATCGGGGGAGACTTTGACTAAGCAAATTTCGGAATACGACCTACCAGCTTGTCTCACACCACAAACCTCTGTGCAGCTTGAATTAACAACTGCTTCGCCGTTGCTGTGCTCTTCTGCCTCCCCGCCATCATGTGGTGAAGTTGTAGCAGCTTGGACTTGAGGTGCTGGGCTGGGATGAATAGCAGTGTTATGCTGAGTTCTATTTTAAAAGTCTTTTACCATATGAGCAACAGAGCTGTAACATTTAAAACAGATTCTTTTTTCTTTAAGAAAGGCTTTTCTCTCTTCTAGACTTTTAGCTCTGAAGGTTCTGCACCGTTTAAGTGGGTGAGGCTTGCCATGAAGTAGGCATGTTTTGTTTGGATCACTATAGCTTTTCACAGGACTGCTGCTGCAGTATGTTGAAGCTACATTTGTCTTATGGACCGAAATGGGGTTTCTTGTGCCTTTAAGAAGGAATTTTTCAGGTTTTGTAGGTGTGCCACTAACACCTGGGATGGCGAAGCTAGGGTAATTTCTTCTCCGTGCTTCGGAACCTACAAATTTGCTAAAAAAAAGGCAAATGGATAAAACCGTCCTCCGTTCTCTTCCTTGTACCGTGAACCAGTTGAAACCCATTTATCTTGGAGTCCATAAGGTAGCTTGGCCATGATTGGTTTGATGTCACATGCTGTGTCTAAGTAGAAAAGAGCTGGGAGATATCCATCTTCCTTGGCACACTGTCCTTCCATTAACAAATCTGCGAGTTCTCCAACCTTTGTGTGTTTCTTGCCTGAAACTCTTGGGACACTGTTCAGTCGATCGAAAAGAGACTTTACGTTTATCTTAGGTGCTGCATAGCATTCTTGGAGACGTTCCCAGGCCTTTTTAAGAGCCATGGCTGGATTTGTCGCGTATGCCTACCGTAGACGTCTGACATGGTCACCGGATACTTTACCGAGCCATTTTACTAATAAGCTCCTCGATAGCTGCGAGGTTCAGTCCTTGTCATTCATTAACATTCGATGACTGCCAGGCATGATAATGTTTAGGCTTGTCATCAAATTGGGGTAAACTTAAACTGACCAAATCTCGTCGTGCTAAGTACTGCTCCAAGTCCGGCTGTTGGTGTGCTATGAGAGGCTGTTAACATATGGTGGAGGAAAAAAGGCTGTGTCAACTTTAATGTGGAATGATACTCATTTGGAGAGCTTTGCTGACTGGATTCTACATTTTCCATTTTATTTGCTGGTGTGACATATTCACATATAGACACAGTCATATTTGTCATTCATTGGTGTATGGTGATGGTGGACGATATTAGCATATAATGGCAGGACATTTTGCTGCGCTGGCAGAAGACATGGATGATCGGGAGCTTCTCCCATTAGCCATCGAAGCCTTGTCACTTTGTCTTCCATCCATTTTACCAAAATGTAACACCAGCTTTTCTCTGTCTTTTCACTGTACTTTCCTCACTACAGTGTGGGAACTGAAGCTATACAGCTAGCTAAACTCTTCCTTCAAATAAGTGCTTGAGTTGTTGTAAGTTTTCTTTATTGCCATTTACTGTGACTCTCTTTATTCATTTACAGAGACAGAGTGAAAACAGAAACACAGAAAAACATAAATTTAATAATAACTTGTATGTGTTTAACCATCATAAATAAATCATCTTTGTAACATATATTAATGTTTTTTTAAACAAATAGTGCCTTCAACAGTAGCTTAACATTTAACTTATGAAATGATGTACTCACAACATTGCATCTGTGGTGATTACAGTATAGATTGCATGCGATGGATACAGATTACACACAAATGAATTCTAGTGTGCTCTTGACAAGCTATAAGGAAGTAAACAGGAGGTGAACCATAACAACTTCCTGTACAAAGTAAAAGTATCAAAGTACTCAAAGGATGCCTTAGAAGGCAGCACAATAACAGTAGTAAGAAGGCGCACATAAAAAGAACTGAACCATTATAATGTACTTTTGAACTAATTATAACTTATATGCAAACACTTTTGAATTAGATAGCCCTTTTAAATCTAATCTCAATTTATCTCATTCAAGAATTTATCAAATTTCTGAATTGACTACAATCCTGAGTGTAAAGTGTAAATTTGAGTCCACACCTTAGTTGTAAATATAATAGTTGGGATATCTGCTATAACAGCTGATTAGTGTTTTCAGGGTGGGAGAAAGAAACCTGGAAATATTTGGTTTGAGATCATATCAAATAAAAACCCACTTATCCAGTAGACTCAGTAATGTACTACAACTGCTATGCTTTGCAATGACTATATTAGCATGTCAATCACTATTTAAAAAAATGATTGACATGCTAATGAAGTCATTGCAAAGCATAGCAGTTGTAGTATATATATATATATATATATATATATATATATATATATATATATATATTTTTTTTTTTTTTCTTGGATTTACAAAGAATGATCTGAAAAAGCTAAAATGTCCTGTATGTAACAATGCAAACCCGAAATGGCCAGACTGGCTAAATGGAAGCCTCAATGATGAAAAGGCAAATGTAACTCAAATAACAACTCATTACAACTGAAGTATGCTGAAAAGCATCTCTGAACGCACAACACACCAAAGCTTGAAGCAAATGGACCACACTGGATGCCACTTCTGGCAGCTGAAGAACCTAAAACGAAGGCTAACATTCACATGGGCTCACTAAAATTGGGCAATAGAAGATTGGAAAAATGTTGCCTGGTCTGATGAGTCTTCATTTCTGCTGACACATTTAGATGGTAGGGTCAGTATTTAAAGTAAACAGCAAAAAAAACATGAATCCATCCAGACCCCCCTATGCCCTATGACTTGTCCTCTTGCCCTGCTTCTGGTTAGAGATCTTGTCACTAGATGCCTTGTTTGGTCTGTCTGGGATGCGTGTGGTGAATGGGGACGGTTCCACTCCACCACAAAGATGGTCCTTGTAATTCCATTCAGCATGGATATTTTACTGGCACACTTCAGGGCTCCTTAGTAAGAATTAAGCATTGTTTAAATGTCACAGCCTACTGAGCCTTAGTATGGTTGCTGACCATCTCTGTTTCTTTATGAGCATAGGATAACATCCAATTTTAATTCAATTCAATAAAATGTTATTTGTATAGCATTTTTAACAATTGTCATTGTCACAATTAAAATTGGATTAAATTATGGAAGGTTATATGAAATGTGAATGTGTGTGAATCAAAATTATTAGATAGTCCCTGATAAGCAAGCCGGGGGCAACGGTGATGGTGACAAGGAAAAACTCTCTGAGATGGCAATAGAATGAAACCCTTTGAGAGAACCTAGACTCAACAGGACTCCAGGACACAATCTGCAGTCATACTGTGTGTTAGATGGCTGGCAGTTCAATATATAACAGTTGATGTTTTTAAGTTACTGTGGAGTCCAGTTTGTTATTGGAGGCTCAGGTAGACTTGCAGGAAAATCCAGTCCTGAACCTTCGAGCAACTACAGTCACAATTCCTTAGAGAGCAGCTGTCAGCATCAGCTGCGGCCAGGACCATCTTTGTGGTGAAGTGGAATCGTCCCCAGTCACCACACGCATCCCAGACAGACCAAACAAGGCATTCAGTGACAAGATCTCTAACCAAAAGCAGGGCACCAGGACAAGTCATACTGTACAGGTCCATAGGGCAGAGGGGGGTCTGGATCACTGGCAGCTCAGGAATGACATGTATAGCTTGAAAGAGAGACACAAGGACTCAGACAGACCACACATAAAAGAGAGATAGGAGAAGAGAGAGAAGAGAAGAGGAGAGAGCAGAAGAGAAGGAGAGATAGCAGTTAGGTATGTGTAGGAAATATTTCATTTCTAGTGTGTTTCATGATATTCTGTGTGCATGAGAACAGTGTTTTCTTTTTTACCTTGACATACTGCACTTTCAATAAACACATTTTATAGTAGTTTATGTTAAGGGTCGTAAAACTGTTAAACCCTTGTAAATGCAAAGCTACTCCCAAGTTTCTGTTCTTCTTCACCTTATCTTTTATAAACACCCCAGAACAGATGTAAACACTATTCCACCCAATTTTTTGGTTCTTTGTGTGCGCACATATATATATACTCCTGTCTCCCACAATAAACTTTGAATGTCTCACTGAGCACTGACTTGTGTGTGTTTCATTGAAGGGTTTCTGTATCCAGGCGGCACAAGCAGAATACAGGCTGAGCACTATGTAGACAAAAGGGGGTCTACCAAAATTCAATAAATCCTTACAGTATGGTCACAGTCACATAATGTATATGGTGAATGTATATACGGTATAGTGCAGAGTGCAAGCAGGGACTCCGGCAGGACTAACTGTGGCAGCAAAACTAAAAGGGAGAGCCAGAATGAACACAGACAGGAGGGCTCCCTGAGATGTAAAGCAAAGATAAGAGTGGGGAAGACAGCATTAACATACCAGTTCAACATAATACACTACGTCCATGAGTCCTCTAGATCTGCTCCTTTACCTAAGGCAAATCTATTTTTAAAAATTCTTGGCTAAATAAATAGGTTTGTAGCCTAGACTTAAGGGGCTTTGTAAGAAAAGCTTTGCCCCAGCTGTAGTTTTCATAATACACGTTACTAACAAGCAACTGCAACCTGCATCCTTTGATCGAAGTAGGCATGGCAGATTGTAAAACACTAGCAGTTCACTCAGATACTGCAGCGTGAGACCATTTATCGCTTTATATGTCAAAAGTAGTATTTTAACATCAATGGGAAATTCTACAGGGAGCAGATAAGATATGTGTGATGTGCTCATATCTTCTGCTTCTAGTTAGTTAAGGAACGATGATGTATTCTGGACTAACTGAAGCTTTTTTATGCACAAAGTTGAACAACCAGACAAAAGGGTGTTACAATAGTCCAACCTAGAGGTGATAAAAGCATGAACTAGTTTTTTCTGCATTGTTAAGTAACAATATATTCCTTATTTTGGCAATATTTCAAAGGTTAAAAAATGCTATCCTGGTATTATTATCTACAGTACATGTGCCTCAGATCAAACATTTGAATCTATAATCACAGCCAGGTCTTTTACCGTTGCACTTGATGGAACAGAAAGGAAATCTAAAGTTACAGTGTAATCATAAAGCTTGCTTCTAGCTTAATGTGTTCCTATGATAGAACTTTTGCCTTGTCAGGGTTTAGCAGAAGGAAATTAATTAACATACAATCTCTTATGTCCTTCACACATTGCTTACAACTTTAGTAAGCTGTTTTTTCCCATCTGGTTTTGCTGAGACATATAACTGTGTCATCAGCATAACAATGAAAACTAATACCATGTTCTACGAATCATGTTATCCAGAGAAAGCATGTAAAGAGAAAAAAGCAGTGGGCCTAAAACTGAACCCTGTGGAACACCAAACTCCACTTGAGAACATGCGGAATAGTCACCATTTAAATTTACAAACTAATAACAATTAGTCAAATAGGATCTGAGCCAGGAGAGGGTTGTTCTCTTAATTCCTACTACATTTTTCAGTCTGTGAAGGAGAATACTATGATCAATGGTGTCAAAAGCTGCACTGAGTTTAAGTAACACAAGCACAGTGATGCAACACTGATCAGAGGCCAATAGAAGGTCATTTACTACTTTAACAAGTGCTGTCTTTGTACTGTGATGAGGCCTAAATACTGACTGATACAGTTTATGCTTTTCTATGTAGATAAGAACATAGCTGAACATTATTTTAGAGATAAAGTGGAGGTTTGATATTGGCCTATAATTGGACAGCTAACAGGGGTCAATGTTAGGTTTCTTAATTAGTGGTTTAATAACTGCTAAGTAAAAAGATCTTGGGACATACCCACTGCTGAGTAAAAAAAATATTATTTTTAACAGGTACTATTGCTGGTACTATCGCTTAAGAAAATGTGTCGGCATAGGATCTAATACACAGGTTGATGATTTTGCAGAATAGATGAGTCCTTACTACTGTATGTTGTTGTTGTGGAGACATGTTGTGGTTTTATTTCTAGTTAATTTTGCTACAATATAAAAAATAAATCTATGGAGAATTAAAGAAATACATAAATTTAGCAGCTTTTTATAGTTTAGGATGCTCTCCTTCTATGCTATTTAAAGCACTAACATTTTTCCAAAGCTAAACTCAATTCAAAGTGTTTCTTTGAACATGACAATGTGTTCTCTGTACTCATATGGTCTGTAAGGTCACCAGATCTCAATCCAAAAGAAAACCTTTGGGATGAGATGGAATAATAGATTTGCATTCGACATATCTGCATCAATCCTATCATGTCAGAATAAACCAAAATCTCAAAGGAATGGTTCCAGCATGATGGAATGAAGAATTTAGGCAGTTCTAAAGGAAAACACCATCCAACCCTGTACCAGCAAGATGTACCAAGCAAGTGGTCATGAGTGTATATGGTTACATACAAGACATGTGTAATTGGGTCATTTCTGTTGTTTCCACTGGGAGGTGTGTCATCATCTCTCCCTGTGGCTGACATGATGTCCATTATAAAGATCTGTTCTTACTGGGCTTCATATTCAGAGCTGTGTTCACGTATGAAATGAGATTGTGTGCAAGACTTAACAAAGCTGAATTTGCATATAATTTAAAATTGCTGTCTTTTAAAATCTGACCTATAGGGAGGTGGTTTTCCATAGTAGTGACTTATTATTATTATTATTATTATTATTATTATTATTATTATTATTATTCTAAATATTGTGTGATTATATTTTATACTGTATTATGTCAGTTTCAAATAAGAGCAGTGGTGAGATTTTATTTGCCCAACAAATATTTCAGGTTGTGCTGTCTGAGGGAGCAATAATCAAAATTATTTTTGCAACATTCCTGTCTATATTCTTTATCTATTTAAATATAATCATGGTCTACACTCTTTGGAATAAGCCTGTTTTTAAAGAAACTCCACGCTATATTCTGTTTGCCCACATGCTTCTCAATGACTCAGTTCAACTTCTCTTTTCCTCCCTGTTACTCATCTTCAGTTTGTCTTTACTCAAATTAGTCACTGCTGCTTGTGCTTTTATAGTTTGTGTTACGGGTACAACTTCCCGTAATGCACCATTAAACCTGGCAGTGATGTCACTAGAGCGTTATGTGGCCATATGCTTTCCCCTTAAACATGTTAAAATAGCCACTCAGAGAAGGACTCATATTGCTATTGGAATCATTTGGCTTATTGGTTCCATAAACTTTGCAATTGATGTGTTTTATATAATAGTAATTGATTATAACTATTTTACCTCACAAGTATTTTGTGGAAGAGAAACTCTTTTTGTCAAACAGTGGCAAACTGATGTTTATCAGGGATTTAACATAATCTACTTTGTGTCAGTCTCTATGATCATCATTTTCACTTATATCAGCATTTTTATCACAGCTAGGTCCATTTCCTGCAATAAGGACTCTGCCACAAAAGCTCACAAGACCGTGCTACTGCATCTCATTCAGCTGGGTCTGTGCCTCACCTCTTATCTTTTTAGCATTATTGAGCAAGCTGCATCAAAGATTGGCAACATTAAACTCTATATAGACCTACGTTACATAAATTATTTGTTTGTGCTGGTCTTGCCACGCTGTCTAAGTCCACTTATTTATGGACTGAGAGATGATGCTGTGCGGCCCTTATTTGTGTACTACTTTCTTTGTGCCACAGGAAAACACAAGCCCACTGTAAATGTTCACTAAATTAAAGATATCAAATGCTTCAAATTGTTAAATGTCATGATTTTTTGTCGTGGAAAATATTATTGAAATGCTTATTGTACCCTTGCATCCTTTTTAAAATTCTGTAAAAATACCATTGGTGCTCCTCTCCCATCTGCTTAGTTAAAGCTACATGCATGATATTGTGCATTCCCTTACATCGCACTGGTCTTCTTTTACAATTTAAAGATTCTCTGTTTAAGTAATCATGTTTCTGTATGTCTGTGTTCTGTTGAACGGCTAAATCTAAATATATAATTTTAAACATAATATTGCCCCTTTATGGTTATAGTATTTATTTTATGGTGTGTGGGAAGAAAACCAAATTGCTAAGTTGGGACAAATTGAAAATATAAACATATGTTAGATAATAAACACAAATTAAAGATAATAACACTGTAGTTAATATATAACTAAATTCTCTGGATTATGCATATAAATGAAAACTAATACATTATTTAAAAAGAATAGATACTGTAGTACTCATGAAACAAAAACAAACAAACATAGGTATGAATACAGTAGGAGGTACACTATTGTGTGGAGTTTATTATTATTTTTATTACTTAAATCAGACTGAATCAGACTAGGGGTATGTTATGATGGTCATGTGTACTCACTGATTTTAGGGTCATTCCAATTAATAAGATGTTATATGTGTCCCACACTTACTAAGATTTGCCTGTCCTAGCCCACTATAATTGGATTTTACAGTAAAATATAATTATTAATATACAAACAAACAAAAATATGTGCAAGCAGTGTCATATATGACTATATAGGAAATTGTTATTAAAAGTTAAAATGACTTTGATAAAATTATCTTGCAATAATGGAGGAAAATAAACAGAATACATGGCAGAAGGCAGAAATATGGCATGAGCTTGTCATCATTTGTCATGGTTTCTGGTGGAGGAAATATTGTAAATAGAAAAACATTAAATAGCTGGGCATATGACATATGTACCACTTCTCCAATGTCTATAGGTCGATGGTATGAGGTCATTACCATATTGTCAACTTTGTCATCTCTATGAGGCGCCGTATAGGGCTTAAATCAAACTTTACTCATGCACACACATATGAAACACTTGCATACACATATATGAAACACTCACACATACATATATACTACTAACTGCTCAAACAACTACATATGAAACACTTGCATACACATATATGAAACACTCACACATACATATATACTACTAACTGCTCAAACAACTACATATGAAATGCGCGCGCACATACATACATACTTTCCGCGCACATACATACATACTTTCCGCGCATATACATACATACTTTCCGCGCACATACATACATACTTTCCGCGCATATACATACATACTTTCCGCGCACATACATACATACTGTGGCGTGGGTGGGGTTTGACAGACGACCATCATGCTTTGCGGGAGGGGTTATGATGTGTTCACCGTGTTGGGGAAAGGTGTTTGGGGTAGTGGCTTCGGCCAGGTTGTGTGTGTGTGTGGGTAGATGTCTGTTTAGTGACTGTGGAATGTGCTGTTGCTCAATAAAGTACTCCCAGCCATTTGCATTGGGCAGCCAGGAAGCTCACTTGTCTCTCCAGCATTCTTCTTAGCGGTAAAAACGCTACATTTGGTGTCAGAAGTGGGATGGAGAGTAACGGCTTAGAGCGCACCCCAGAGCAAGCTACAGCTCCGTGCGCCGTCAGCCGGCGAGGCGACCTGCAGCTGCACCTGCCGTCCTACAACGGCGCTGTCGAGCCCCACGCATTCACCGCCCAGGTGGAGCTAGCCGCTGACTTCGCGGGCTGGTCCCCGGCGGAAACAGCCGTCCGGGTGGCCCTCTCGCTGGAGGGCGAAGCTCTCCGGGCGTTGGAAGACCTCCGGCCGGATGAGCGGAAGGACTGGGCGAAGTTGCGGGAGTCGCTACACTTCCGGTTCGGCGCGAATGACCGTAACGAGGCCGCGTGCGAGGAGCTGGCAACCCGCGTGCGGAGCGCCTCCGAGCCACTAGGGGCGTTCGCCATGGACCTGAGATCTCTCGCACGCCGGGGCTACCCGGAATTCGGGCCCGTCCAGCAGGAAGAGCTAGCACGGCGTGCGTTCCTGCGGGGAATTCGGCCGTCGCGGCTTCGCGAGCACATCCGGTTGGCGGCACCGGCTTCCCTGTTTGAGGCGCTGCGCGAAGCCGAGCGCGCAGAGCCCATCATGGCAGACCACCACGGCGAAAGAGCCGAGCGTTTTCCCGTTATGCCGCGGTTGCTCACCTGGGGCCCGAGGAAAAAACTCTCCACTCACAGTTCCGGGCGTTGGAAGACCTCCGGCCGGATGAGCGGAAGGACTGGGCGAAGTTGCGGGAGTCGCTACACTTCCGGTTCGGCGCGAATGACCGTAACGAGGCCGCGTGCGAGGAGCTGGCAACCCGCGTGCGGAGCGCCTCCGAGCCACTAGGGGCGTTCGCCATGGACCTGAGATCTCTCGCACGCGGGGGCTACCCGGAATTCGGGCCCGTCCAGCAGGAAGAGCTAGCACGGCGTGCGTTCCTGCGGGGAATTCGGCCGTCGCGGCTTCGTGAGCACATCCGGTTGGCGGCACCGGCTTCCCTGTTTGAGGCGCTGCGCGAAGCCGAGCGCGCAGAGCCCATCATGGCAGACCACCACGGCGAAAGAGCCGAGCGTTTTCCCGTGGCTCGGGGCCGCTCGGTAGGTGAACCTAGCTGGGGACAGGGCTACCCGTCGCGGCTAGGCCTCGACTCAGCCTCCGAGATTCCGCAACCACGCCGAGGCCAGGGACTGACGGATTACCGCTGCGATGTTCTCAGGCCTGAGGACAACGTACTCCAGCAGCCGGTAAAACTAGCCGAGGAGAAGCCGCCTCCTACAGCCGTCTTTGCCTCCCCAACGGCCGGGTTCAACTTCCGGTCAGGACGCGTAGGAAATCGCGCGGGTGTCTACGTGAACTGTGGCCTGGACAACGTTTCGCTACGGGCGCTCGTGGACACTGGCTCTACGGTTTCGCTGCTGCGCTGGGGAGTATTAGATCAAGGCGAGCGCGGTTGTATTCTGCCGGACCCGGCTTTGAGCATTCGCACCGTATCGGGAAGTTATTTGAAGATACGGGCCTGTCGCACGGTGCTAATACAAGTAGGTGCAATCATTCTTTCCCATCCGTTCTTTGTGGCAGACATCGAGGATGATTGTATCTTGGGTTTAGACATTTTGGAAAGGTGGGGTGCGGTACTGAATCTCGTGGACGGAACTCTGCGCGGTAACTTCGGGTTAGCCAGGTTGCTAGTGCCCAAAGCGCAGCCGGGCGGGTTAGAAGCACGCACCAGGGGGGCGGAACTTCCGGTGGACGCGCCATGTAAACATCCGGTAGCCGACCGAGCTAGGATAATGGCCGAGCTAATGCAGCGTAGCAGTGTAGGGCTTAGCCAGTCACAGGCCGACACCGTGAAGTCCCTTTTGCACGAGTTCGCGGATATTTTCGCGGTAGATGAGCGCGAGTGCACACATACCAATCTGGTACAGCACACGATTGATACGGGTAACGCAGCGCCTGTTCGGCTACATCCGAGACGCCTCCCATTAGCTAAACGAGCTATCGCCGAGCAGAAGCTGCGCGAGATGGCCGACTCGGGCGTCATAGAGCCAGCGTCCGGACCGTGGTCTTCACCCGTTGTGCTCGTGCGTAAAAAGGACGAATCGTGGCGGTTTTGTGTGGACTACCGGCGGTTAAACGAGGTAACGCGTAAAGATTCTTATCCGTTACCGCGGATAGATGACGCGCTGGAGCACGTTGCGGGCTCGGCGTGGTTTAGCTCGTTGGATTTGCGTAGCGGGTATTGGCAAGTAGAGCTCGCCCCGGAAGCACGACCAAAAACCGCGTTCTCGATCGGCCAAGGGCTATGGCAATTTCAGCGCATGCCGTTCGGCCTCTGTAACGCGCCAGCGACGTTCGAACGGTTGATGGAGAAAGTGTTGACGGATATTCCTCGCAACCGTTGTGTCGTTTACCTGGACGATTTATTGGTGCACGGCAAGGAGTTTGAGGTCGCGCTAGCTAACTTGCGTGAAGTATTTTCGGCTATCCGGCGGGCGAATTTGCGGCTCAACCCCAAAAAGTGCCAGCTGTTGCGGCGGGAGACGGGTTTTCTAGGACACGTAATTAGTGCTAGAGGTATTGCCACCGATCCAGCAAAAATTGCGGCAGTGCAGAATTGGCCTGAACCGCTAAATGTGTCACAACTGCGCACCTTCCTCGGGTTAGCCTCTTACTATCGCCGGTTTGTGAAGGATTTTGCCACGATCGCCAGTCCGCTGCACGGGCTCACAAGAAAGAATCAGCCGTTTCGCTGGGACAGGGTGCACGCGCGTGCTTTTACTCGGTTACGGAAAGCTTTGGTCACGTCGCCCGTTCTCGGATATCCTGATACATCTCGTATGTTTATCCTCGACACGGACGCAAGCGATGTAGGGCTGGGGGCCGTCCTGTCTCAGGTTTCCGAGGGTAAAAAGCATGCTATAGCTTACTTCAGCCGCGCGTTGTCAGGACCGGAGAGGAACTACTGTGTCACCCGGCGCGAGCTGCTAGCGGTCGTCGCGGCCCTTAAACATTTTAGGCCGTATTTATACGGGCAATCCTTCCTGCTGCGGACCGATCACGCTTCGCTGATGTGGCTGCTTAGTTTTAAAGAGCCCGAGGGGCAGTTAGCGCGATGGCTCGAGCGGTTGCAGGACTACCATTTTACCGTTCAGCACCGAGCGGGAAAACTGCATGCCAACGCCGATGCTTTATCCCGCCGGCCGTGCAGCAAAGAGCGTTGTCGGCACTGCGAGCGGGTGGAGGAGCGCGTGGGTGATCACGACATCGAACACTCTCTGACCCCCGTGAAGCCGAATGTTCTCCCTGCGCAGTCCTCCGGAGCCCCCGTCGGTAATCAGCCGTCCGATCCGGTGTGCAGCCGAGTTATCGCGTCACGTAAACCATCGCCTGTAGCCGTTCCGCCTGTGCTCCAGATCGACTGTGATCAGCTAACTGCCGAGCAGGAGAAGGATCCAGCGCTGCAGCGGGTGCTGGGGTGGGTTAACGCGGGCCAGAGACCGGATTATGCCGCGGTTGCTCACCTGGGGCCCGAGGAAAAAGCTCTCCACTCGCAGTTCAACCGACTAGTGTTGCGGGGAGGTTTACTCTACCGTCACTGGGAACGACCGTGCGGCACTGGCGAATCTTTTCAGCTGCTGGTGCCGCGGAATCTGCGGTCACGAGTGTTGGGAATGGTACACGGGCATGCGGGTGCGGGACACTTCGGAGTCACTAAAACGCTGCGGCGGTTGCGCGCTCGCTTCTACTGGCCGGGCTGCCACACGGATAGTGAACTCTTTGTGCACAGATGCGACATCTGCATGGCAAAGAAGGGACCTACCCAGCGCTCGCGGGCACCCCTGCAAGACTTTCGGGTGGGGGCACCTATGGAGCGTATGGGCGTGGACATTCTTGGGCCGTTTCCTATCTCCGATCGCGGGAACCGGTATGTGCTGGTGACCATGGATTATTTCACCAAGTGGCCGGAGGCGTTTGCTGTTCCTGACCAGAGCGCTTCCACCACGGCTCGAGTGCTGGTGGATGAGATGTTCTGCCGATTCGGCGCCCCGGAGCAGTTGCACAGCGATCAGGGGCGTAACTTCGAGGCGGAGGTGTTTGCGGCGGTGTGCGAGCGCCTCGGGGTGAAAAAGACCCGCACCACGCCCCTTCATCCGCAGAGTGACGGCCTCGTGGAACGCTTCAATCGCACGCTCACCACCCAACTCGCCGTGCTTACCAGCGACCGTCAAAAGGATTGGGACGAACATTTGCCTCTCGTGCTTTGGGCTTATCGCACAGCAGTGCAGGAGTCCTCACAGCTGACGCCAGCTGCGTTAATGTTCGGTCGCGAGTTGCGCACGCCCGTGGACCTTGTGTTCGGGTCCCCCCCACAAGTGGATTTACCCACGAAGCCGGGGTTGGATTATTTTTTTGTACTGAAAGACAAACTGTTCCGTGTCCACGAGTTGGCACGTAGACACTTGGCGGACGCCGGTGTTAAACAGCGCCGCGTGTATGACACTCACAGCCAGGGGCGAGACTTTGCTGCTGGGAAGCAGGTGTGGGTGTATTCCCCTGGAAGGAAAAGGGGGCTCTCGCCTAAGCTCATGTCTCACTGGGTGGGCCCCTGCACGGTCATTGCCCAGCTCTCCAATGTAGTCTACCGGGTGCGGTTGACGGGGCGGTCGCGAGTGGTCGTGCTCCACCGAGACCGTCTCGCTCCCTATCGGCCCAACGCCAGTGAAACATTGAACTCTGTGGAGGCCGGTCCGCCTCGGGAGGGGGGCTGCACCCCTCCTTCCCCCGCGGAAGGACTCTGGCGTTCACAACGCCAGCGCCGGCCACCGTCACGCCTCCAGGACTGAGTTCGCCATGGTGACCGGGGACGGTCACAGCTCGGGTGGGGGCAGTGTGGCGTGGGTGGGGTTTGACAGACGACCATCATGCTTTGCGGGAGGGGTTATGATGTGTTCACCGTGTTGGGGAAAGGTGTTTGGGGTAGTGGCTTCGGCCAGGTTGTGTGTGTGTGGGTAGATGTCTGTTTAGTGACTGTGGAATGTGCTGTTGCTCAATAAAGTACTCCCAGCCATTTGCATTGGGCAGCCAGGAAGCTCACTTGTCTCTCCAGCATTCTTCTTAGCGGTAAAAACGCTACAATACTTTTCACGCACATACAGACATACTTTCCGCGCACACGCACGCACACACACATACATACTTTCTGTGCACGCGCACAAAGCCAACTGTAGTGGTGTAGGAAACGAGTGAACAACGGATCTTTAGTTTAGCGGAAAAGGGAATGGATAATTTCCTATAAGTCATTACATATCGCTGGAGTGTGAAAAAAATTTACTCGAAAAATAATTTATATTTTTATTATAATTATTATCGAGGCGAGGACATCATATAAATAGGACACAACAATTTACATTTTGATTTAATAAAGAAACCATTCGTATTATATAGGCTAGTAATCTGTAAAAATAAATAAATAAATAATAAGTTTTATATTTTTTTTTATGGTGTCAGTTTTTGTTTCAATAAATAATCTATATTTAATGTCCGTAGCGTGAAATTTCCACAGCAGCAGCGACAGGTATCCGAGGTGCTTGTGTTACCATGGTAACGCAAGGAAGAAGTGACGTTGCATGGTGTTCTGAATGGTGGAATTTTGTAGAGTGAAGTTCCCTTTTTAGACATTTCCTGCGCAGGGAGTAGGGTGTAGGGTGTAGTCATTTCAATGTATATGAACTTCATTCTCCCTGATTAGTAATAGCGTTTCTTAAATAGACCGTTAATGGACAGTTTAGAAGACAACGAGTGATTTATTTATCACCACAAAAGTGGGTGATATGGGGGGTCGGAACAATGTTTGTCCCGTGGGATTCCGATGAGTTATTGTTCATATTAGCGAAGGCGAGGAAACACATTTCACAAAACAGTATTTCTTTCTGTTGTAGGATCCGACATATTAGCCACAGATTCCGTGCTTCAATTTTCTTTTTGCAAATCATCACCTGCGTTTTCTGCTGCTGAAATATTCAGACATTATGTGGATAGTTCTGAATACGCCATGTGATTGAGCAGTGATGATACAAACCAGTATTACCATTCAGGGAGAATGAAGCGACAAGTCCGTCTACACTGAAATGCCTTCCTTTTACACTGAAATGCCTTCCGGTTACACTGAAATGCCTTCCGGTTACACTGAGAATCTCATAGGTGAATGTGCGAGAAGAGTTTGTATGTATGTGCGCGGAAAGTATGTATGTATATGCGCGGAAAGTATGTATGTATGTGCGCGGAAAGTATGTATGTATATGCGCGGAAAGTATGTATGTATGTGCGCGGAAAGTATGTATGTATGTGCGCGCGCATTTCATATGTAGTTGTTTGAGCAGTTAGTAGTATATATGTATGTGTGAGTGTTTCATATATGTGTATGCAAGTGTTTCATATGTAGTTGTTTGAGCAGTTAGTAGTATATATGTATGTGTGAGTGTTTCATATATGTGTATGCAAGTGTTTCATATGTGTGTGCATGAGTAAAGTTTGATTTAAGCCCTATACGGCGCCTCATACATCTCGGTAATTGTTCGTAATAGTCAGTAGTGTTGTTGTAATTTTGCTTCACGTTGGTAGCAGCAGTACAGTTTCATTATCAATTCTTTAGGACTCAGCATAACATTTTTTAATTTCCTTAACAGCTTGCTATTAAAACGTTACCATGTCACTAACACTTTGTCTTTGTCTTGTGTCAAAATTCACTGTAGAGATGTTTGATTATTGAAGCTGGCAGTTATTAAGCCGCTTCTTAAAAAATCTAATTTGGACGCGAATGAAATAACAAATTATAGACCGATTTCAAACCTTCCGTTCATATCAAAAATATTAGAAAAAGTAGTATCAGCTCAAATATGCACATTCTTGCAGGAAAACAACATCCTAGAAGAATTTCAGTCAGGTTTCAGGCCACATCATAGTACAGAAACTGCACTAGTTAAGATTGCAAACGACTTGTTTTTAGCTTCAGACCAAGGCTGCATCTCAATATTAGTCTTACTTGATCTAAGTGCTGCATTCGACACCATAGATCATAATATTCTCATAGACCGCCTACAAAATCATATAGGTATTCAGGGGCAGGCATTAAAATGGTTTAGATCATACCTGTCTGATCGATACCATTTTGTAGATCTAAATGGAGTACCGTCTGATGTAATGCCAGTGAAATATGGTGTCCCACAAGGGTCAGTTTTAGGACCTCTCCTGTTCTCAATTTACATGCTTCCCCTGGGAAACATCATTAGAAGGCATGGGATTAGTTTCCATTGTTATGCTGATGATACCCAATTATACATCTCAACAAAACCAGATGAAATACCCAAGTTGTCTAGATTAACAGAGTGTGTCCAGGACATAAAAGATTGGATGACCAATAACTTTCTTTTACTAAATTCAGATAAGACAGAGATATTGCTCATCGGCCCAAAAACCAGCACACAACAGCTTTCACAATTCAGCCTGCGTTTAGAAGGATGTACTGTTACTACTAGCTCAACAGTAAAAGACCTGGGCGTGATATTAGACAGCAACTTGTCTTTTGAAAATCATATTTCCAATATCACAAAAACAGCCTTTTTCCATCTTAGAAATATTGCCAAACTTAGGAGTATCCTATCCGTATCTGATGCAGAAAAGCTAGTTCATGCATTCATGACCTCCAGACTGGACTATTGTAATGCACTACTAGGTGGTTGTCCTGCATCCTCAATAAACAAGCTACAGTTAGTCCAATGCAGCCGCCAGGGTTCTCACTAGATCCAGAAAATATGATCATATAACACCTATATTATCATCCCTGCACTGGCTACCTGTTCAATTTAGAATTAATTACAAAATAGTACTACTTACATACAAGGCTTTAAATGGTTTAGCTCCCTCATACCTAACCAGTCTTTTGATACGCTATAATCCACCACGTCCCTTAAGATCACAAAACTCCGGACTTCTGGTAATTCCCAGAATTTTAAAATCTACAAAAGGGGGCAGGGCATTTTCATATTTGGCTCCAAAGCTTTGGAATAGCCTTCCAGACACTGTTCGGGGAGCAGACACGGTTTCCCAATTCAAAAGTAGGCTCAAGACGTATCTCTTTAATCTGGCATACGCGTAACTCAACCCATAACCTCATACTCCATTACACTTATCCTGAATGGCAACTACGCTAATTCTCTCCATCTTTTCTGTATTTTTCTACCCATCCTGAGACATCTGGAGATTGTGCCAGCTTCAGTAGACAAAGGCCAACCCTGCGAGGTTTCTAAAGCATCTTGAGAAGGACCTGCTCCAGCTAGATTCTGCTTTATGATGGCTGGAGCTACACATCCTGCTCCTGTGCTTCCAGTGATCTGACCCCATCTGCCCTCTGCACCTACTGCTGAACTGAATCTACACAACTTCTGATATATTGAACTTTCACCTGCACAACACACTTGATGTTATTTCTATCTGTTATCACCCAGATGAGGATGGGTTCCCTGTTGAGTCTGGTTCCTCTCAAGGTTTCTTCCTATTGCCATCTCAGGGAGTTTTTCCTTGCCACTGTCGCCGTCACCCTTGGCTTGCTCATCAGAGACATTTCATTCATCATTCATTCATTTAATTATTATCTAGACACATTTTTCTCACACATACACACTTCCAAATATTTTCTTTTCTTTTCTTTCTTAAAAAAAAAAAAAAAAAAATCTTTCATTTTTTTTCTTGTGAAGCTGCTTTGGGACAATGACCATTGTTAAAAGCGCTATATAAATAAAATTGAATTGAATTGAATAGATGTTTTTTATGGCTATTTTACGAATTTGTTTCAATGTGGGGTCGCTATGTTTGAAAAATTATCCAAATTGGTACCAACCGGATCTGATTACAAATCGAGAGACGTTGGGTGAGGTCAGTAGTAAATGTGGCTGTGTAGTATGCAAGTATAGTCTTTATACCATTATCCTATAAAATTATGGGCATGAAGCTTTCACAGGTGGGCCAGGTCCCGAAGCGAATCAAGTAAGTCGAAGTCAAGAAAAACATTTAAAAAGTGCACACCACAACCTCCAGCGTCCGGGCTCGTAAGAACACAAGTGGACCGAATTCCAAAACTAGTAAGCTTGAAATTTATATTGAAATTACTTACCTGTTTCATTTGCTCTCCTCAGAAGCATCTCCTGTGTGTTCTCCTGTTTGTTTCCCTCGTTCCTGGCTTCAGGTGTGCGCACTTCTCCTGGCTATTGTCCTGTTTGTCTCCCTCACTCCTGGCTCCGTGGCGCCATGTGGGCACACTTCTCCCTCGCCAAGTCTTCAGGGTCTCCCGCATTACCCTCATCGCTGAGTATCCTCCACAACAACCCAAAGGGAAGAGGAAAAAATTTCTTACGCTCACTCTTCCATAGTTACATTCTGCCTTTTTGACCCACGGTGCACCGTCATTAACCTGTCTGCCCTCTGTGTAAATAAACTTTGCTCAATGTGATAAAACGTACCATCCTGTGTCAGTCCGACTTTGTTACAGAGGCCCAAAATGCAGAATGTCCAGTTTTACAGAAAGGATCTCAGAATCAAGTGATTTTTCTCAGTTTAATGACTTGGTAATTTTATATATAAATGTTTGGGCTTCAAAGTAAATGCTACTGAGTGTGTGTGTATATATATATATATATATATATATATATACACTGTAGTGTAGTTGTAGTAGTGTAGTTGCCTTATCTTTGTAGCAGTGGTACAGTTTCATTATAAATTCTTTAGGACACTGTATAACAATGTTAATTTTCTTACTAGCTTGCAATTTGAAACGTTATTAAACCTTTAACCCAAAACTTTTTATTTAAGTATACAATCACCGGCCATTTCACAGTTGATTTAATGACTTTAAACATGGCATGATTGTAGCTGTAGATATTTTAGAATTAAATCTGTGAGATCTACTGGGATTTGACTTGTAGTCATTTCTAGGATTTACAGAGAATGATTTTAAAAAGATCAAATATACTCTTTTTTGTGTTTTGCATTGTTTGTCAGAGGAGAATTGACTGGTTCCAACTTATAGAAAGACATCAATAACTCAAATAACTTCTCGTTACAACTGAGGTATGCCAAAAGAACATCTCTGAATGCACAACACTTTGAAGCCGATAGGATCAGCAGCAGAAGACCTCACTGAATGCCACTCCTGTCAGGTAAGTGTAACGACGTGGGTATCGCGAGGGGCGGAGCCACAGACAAGCGGTTGGCAGGCAACGCCGCCGTAAGGCAATCAGCCTAGACATGCCACACCTGGTGGCGTGTGTGAGGGTTTACCACTAGAGGGCAATGTGTTTGTTGTGTAGTTTTTGTTGGTAGACTCAGTTTCCCAGAAGGCACCTCGGTCAGGTGATGCGGGTGCTCACCTGAACGAGGTGGCTCATTAATAACGTTATAAATAGCTGGTTGTTCTGGAAAACTGGATCGAGCATTAATTTCAGTTCTGTTAAGTGGGTTTTGTTTTGTCTGGTTATGTTCTGTTTCAGTTTATTTAATTATAGTTGGCCTTTTGGTTTCTGAAGCTTTAAGTTAAATTTATATTTGTCTAAATTTAGTATGTCTCTTTGTCTCTGTATCTCCTAACAGGGTTAGCCTCTAGGAGAATTAGTCTTTTGTGTTTACCCTAATATGTGAGTATTCTCTTTTGTATGTGTAGTCTTAGTCTGTATAAATACTAATCAGTGCACTACCAACCTGCTTAGATCTTAGTCAAATTCAAATTCAAAATTTATTTGTCACATACACAGTCATACACAGTACGAAATGTAGTGAAATGCCTACACGACCGCCAGTGACCTTAAAAAGAGAATTGAAGCTTATAATAGTAATAAATATGAATAAAAGAAATATGATAGAAAATTTAAATAAAAAAATAAAATAAATAAAATTTAACTAGGAAAAATAGAACTAAAAGTAGAAACTGAAAATAGAAATGTGCTGTACAAATAGAAATATAATGGTGTGCAAATATGCATAGAAAAAGTGACTTTGTGCCAAGGTTATTAAAGTGTCTTTGTGCAATGGTCCAGAATGTAAACGTAAACATGTAGTGTAGATGTGCGTGGAGTTGTCCATAGTGTCCATGTATGTATAAAGATTGATTGATTGATTGATTGTAAAAATTGTGAAAATATTGTGTTAATTCTGCATAGTGGTGTGGTTGAGAGACCTTATCGCCTGCGGGAAGAAGCACCTCCTCAGTCACTCTGTATTGGCCCTCAGGGAGCGGAATCGCTTCCCAGACCGCAACAGAGTGAACAGTCCATTGTTGGGGTGGCTGAGGTCCTTCACAACCTTCCTGGCCTTGGTTCAGCACCGCTTGGTGTAGATTGAGTGCAGGTCAGGGAGCTCGGTGCGGATGATGCGCTCAGCTGATCGCACCACCCTCTGTAGAGCTCGTCTGTCCTGCATGGTGCTGTTCCCGAACCAGGTCGTGATGTTTCCCGTCAGGATGCTCTCTATGGTGCAGGAGTAGAAATTCCTGAGCACCTTGGAGGGCAGTCTAAAGTCTCTCAAGCGTCTGAGGTGGTACAGACGCTGCCAGGCCTTTTTTACCACGGTGTTGATGTGACAGGACCATGCCAGGTCCTGCGTGATGTGAACACCGAGGTATCTGAAGCTGTCCACTCTCTCCACTGGGCTCCTGTTGATGATGGGGGTCTGGTAGTTCCTCATCTGCTTTGTCCTGAAGTCCACTATCAGCTCCTTTGTCTTGCTGACGTTCAGGAGGAGATTGTTTCTCTGGCACCAGTTCTCCAGATTTCCAACCTCCTCCAGGTAGGCCGTCTCATCGTTGTTGGTGATCAGGCCCACCACGACAGTGTCGTCAGCAAACTTGATGACAGTGGTGGAGTTGGTAGTGGCCACGCAGTCATAGGTGTACAGAGAGTACAGCAGGGGGCTCAGAACACAACCCTGGGGGGCTCCAGTGCTGAGAGTGAGTGAGGCTGAGACATGTCCGCCCATCCTTACTGCCTGTGGTCTGCCAGTCAGAAAATTGGAGATCCACTGACACATTGATGAGCTGAGTCCCAGGTGCTCCAGCTTGGTGGTAAGTGTGGAGGGAATTATGGTATTAAATGCAGAGCTGTAGTCGATGAAGAGCATTTTCACATAATTCCCCCTCCGAGTGTCCAGGTGAGTGAGAGATGTATGGAGGAGATGTGAGATTGCATTGTCCGTTGAACGGTTTGGACGGTATGCAAACTGTAGTGGGTCCAGTGTGTCTGGTAGTGAAAAAATGATGAAGTCTCTGACCAGGCGTTCAAAGCACTTCATCACTACTGAAGTGAGGGCTACAGGCGATAGTCATTAAGAGAAGCAGGATGTGGTTTCTTTGGGACAGGAACAATAATGGACTCTTGAAGCATGTGGGGATCACCGACTGAGATAAAGAGATGTTGAATATCTCAATGAACACAGGTGCAAGCTGGTCTGCGCAGGCTCTGAGGATACGGCCTGAGATGCCGTCTGGTCCTGCTGCTTTCCTGGTGTTCACTCTCCTGAAGGCTCTCCTCAGGTCATGCTCGGTGATAATGAACGCGCTTCCGGTGCTGGCAGTGACTTCCTGTCTGCAGCCGTTAGCATTAGCATCGCTAGCGTCTTTAGCTGCAGCCTCGAAGCGAGCATAGAAAGTGTTCAGCTCGTCTGCCAGAGTCACGTCCGCGTTCATCATACTGGTTGTTGGTGTTTTATAGTCCGTTATTGTCCTTAATCCCTGCCACAGGCTCCTAGAGTCACTCTGTTGGAGTTGTGACTCTAGTTTCCTCCCGTAGCGCTGCTTCACCTCTTTCACTGCCTTCCGGACGCTGTATGACGCAGCCTTGTACGGTTCCATGTCCCCCAACGCGAGTCCCGTGTTGTAGGCAGCGATGAGAGATTTCAGAGCGTCGCGGATGGTTTTATCCACCCACGGCTTCTGGTTGGGAATCGTTTTAATAGTCTTTTTTTCCACAGTATCATCCGCTAGTTTCCCGATGAATCCCACAACCGCTTCCGTAAACACGCTGACGTCACCATCGGAGCTGTTTCTGAACATGTCCCAGTCTGCGTCATCGAGTGCGTCCTGTAATGCGGCCACCGATTGGTCCGTCCAGCGCGCGACCTCCCTCTGAACCGGAACTTCCTGTTTCAGCCTTTGTTTGTATTTTGGCATGAGGAAGATGGCGGCGTGGTCGGATTTACCAAACGGTGGACGAGATTGTGCCTTGTAGCCGTCCTTGACAGTTGTATAGCAGTGGTCCAGTGTCCTTTCGCCCCTGGTGGGGCAGGTGATATGCTGATAAAAGTTCGGCGCTGCGCGTTTGAGGTTGTCACTGTTAAAGTCCCCCGCCACAATAAGCGCAGCGTCCTGGTGTTGTGTTTGGTGCTGTGTGAGTGCCTCATGCAGCTCGCATAAGGCAGTGTCCGTGTCGGCTGGAACTTTATCCTGGCCCTGAGGTCATCGACCTTGTTTTCCAGTGACTGGACGTTGGCAAGGATGCAGGTTGGACGTTGGCAGGATGCTAGGCGTGCACGGGCTCTCAGCCAGTTCCTGACGCTGGCTCGTTTCCCTCGAGGCCGCCGCTTCGCGTCGCGTCCTTTGTTTTCCTTCAGGATCTCACTCGGCCAACTCAGATCCGGAGTTAAAAACGTCGAATTGTAAGTACATTGTATACCAATAGAAACAAGAGTGTCTCTATCATAACTAATGTACTCCATGGTGGTAATTTGACTGGTTTTAAAATGCTAAAAACTAACTTAAAGAACAAAAACAAAGAAAAGGTGGTCGGAGCAGTCGTGACGGCAGCCGACCTCACCGGCGCCATCTAGTCTGTCTAGTCTCCTCGTCTGTCTAGTCTCCTCGTCTGTTTAGGTACTAACCTGTTTAGCCACTAACCTTTAGAGTTCTTCGTCTGTTTCATACCTAGTCTGCTGTGTACCTAGTCTGTTCATCCCTTGGGTCTCTGGCTACTAGCCTGTTTAGCTACTAGCTAGCTTAGCAGCTAATGTGCATAACAGCTAGTAGGCCTAGCCAAGGTTGTCTTGTGTGTGTTTAGCCCCTTCCATGTATTGTCCCTTGTGCTTAGTCCGCTAGGCTGTTTAGTGTGTCTTGTCTTGTCTGGTTCGTATCCCTTGTCTGTACTGTATATTAGTGTGTGTAATCCCTAGTCGGTGTATGTATTCGTTGATTATTAGTTCGGTTTATAGTATACTCCAAGTTCAAGCCAACTTCCCTTGTTCTTGTTTGTTTGGTTTGCTTATAATTAAGACTTTGTTTGCCATCATCCCCCTCTGCGTCTATGCCATGCCACACCATACCCACAGTCCAACACCTAACATTCGTGACGGCGTGTTTATTTAAGGGTCTTAATACCTCCGCACTTCGTGCGATCATTTAGGTAGCACCGGTTAGGTATCATGGTCAAAAAAAAGAAAGAAAGAAAGAAAGAGAAGCACGCAGAAAGTCGAGAGACAAAAGCAAAGACCCAGCCATCAAGCATCAGTTCAGCGTGTGCTCTCAAGTTTAAGTATAAAAAAACACAAAACTCTCTCTCTCTCTTTCCCTTTTATAAATCCTCGGTAAATCCAAACGCTCAGAGGATATAGTTTCACAAAGACAGCGGAGCCCTGTTTGTTTTTTGTTTCCAGCTTTCTTTTGTTTTCGTTTTTAGTTTCTTATTAATAATCCCACACCATCTCTAAACAGGGAGGTCTTCCTGTGCGTATCATAAGCACTCGCCCTACGCCTATTTCATTCACCCCCTCAAAAGCCCTGTGTTAGGGCTCTTACAAACATTATTACATCTTGTGGTGCAGCTCTCCATACCGCACCACATGACAGTAAGAACAGGAAACGGAGGCTACAAGTTACATAGGCTGACCAAAATTTGACAATAGAAGACTGAAAAAATGCTGCGGAGTCTGATGAGTTTCAACTTCTGGTGAGACAATAGTAAGATAAGAGTTTGACGTAAACATGGATTCACGCTTTTACACAATGGTATGGGGGATATTCTCTTGGCACATATTGGACCCCTTAATACAAATTAAGCATTGTTTATTGTTAATTTAATACTGTTGATGACCAACTGTCCCTTTATCACAACAGGATAACTTACAATTTTACAAAGCTAAACTCATCTCAAACTTGTTTCTTGAACATACTGTAACGAGTTTACTGTACTCATATGGCCTCCACAGTCAACAGATTCCAATCCATTAGAGTCTGGTATCCAGCAAAGTATACAATCCTTTGGGATATGGTGGAATGGGAGATTTGTATCATGGATGTGCAGTCGACATATCTGCATCAACTGTATAATGCTATCATGTCAACATGGACCAAAATCTCTAAAGAATTTTTTGAGCACTTTTTTAATCTGTGCCATAAGGAATTAAGGCAGCTGTGAAGGCAAACAGAGTACTAACAAGATGCACCTAAAGCAGTTGGTAAGTGTATGTGGCTACTAGAAAAGTGTAATTAGGTAATTTCTAATGTTTCCACTAAGAGGTGTGTCATCATCTCTCCTGTGGCCCACATGATGTCCATTATAAACTAGAAGTGGGATTCTGTGCAGGACATAACAAATCTGTACATGCACATCATTTAAAATAGTTGTCTTTGAAAACCTAACATGTAGGGAGGTAGTTTTTTCTTGTAGTGGCTTATATATTATTTGTTTATATCTGTAAATACTGTCATTATATTTTTAACTATATTATGTCACTTAATCAGAGTAGTGGTGGAATTTTGTTTGCACAACAAATATTTCAGGTTGTGCTGTCTGATGGAGCAATAATCAAAATTATTTTTGCAATGTTCCTGTCTATATTCTTTACTTCTTTAAATATCATCATGGTCTACAGTCTTTGGAGTAAGCCTGTTTTTAAAGAGACTCCACGCTACATTCTGTTTGCCCACATGCTTCTCAATGACTCAATTCAACTTCTCTTCACATCCATGTTACTCATTGTGAGTCTGTCTTTACTCAAGTTATTCACTGCTGCTTGTGCTTTCATAGTTTTTGTTTCAGTTACAACTTTCCGTAACGCACCCTTAAACCTGGCAGTGATGTCACTAGAGCGTTATGTGGCCATATGCTTTCCTCTAAAACATGTTGAAATAGCCACGCAGAGAAGGACTCATGTTGCTATTGGAATCATTTGGTTTATTGGTTCCATAAACTTTGTAATTGACGTATTTTATATAATAGTAACTGATTCTAACTATTTCACCTTACAAGTATTGTGTGGAAGAGAAACACTTTTTGTCAAACAGTGGCAAACCGATGTTTATCGAGGATTTAACATAGTCTACTTTGTGTCAGTCTCTATGATCATCATTTTCACTTATATTAGCATTTTGATCACAGCAAGGTCCATTTCCTGCAATAAGGACTCTGCTATAAAAGCTCACAAGACCGTGCTGCTGCATCTCATTCAGTTGGGTCTGTGCCTCACCTCTTTTCTTTTTAGCATTATTGAGCAAGCTGCATCAAAGATTGACAACATTAAACTTTATATAGACCTGCGTTACATAAATTATTTGTTAGTTCTGGTCTTGCCACGCTGTCTAAGTCCACTTATTTATGGACTGAGAGATGATGCTGTGCGGCCCTTATTCGTGTACTACTTTCTTTGTGCCACGGGTAAACAAAAGCCTACTGCAAATGTTCACTGAAATAAAGATATAAGTTGCTTCTAATTGCTAAATGTCATGTTTTATTGTGTTGGAAAATATAATTGAAATGCTCATATGTATTGTAACCCCACATCCCATTTAAAATTATGTAAAACACCATTGGTACTCCTCTCCCATCTGCTCAGTTTAAAGCTACATTTAATGCATGATAGTGCACTCCCTTAAATGGCACTGCTCTTGTTTTACAATTTAAAGATTCTCTGTTTAAGTTCTGTCTGTGTTCTGTTGAACAGGTAAATCAAAACATACATACATTTAAACATAATATTGCCCCATTATGGTCAATTAATTCATTTTATAGTTGAGACAAACTTGAAAATATGTTAAATCATAAACACAAATTCAAGATAAAAACACAGTAGTTAATAATTACATTTCCCTTATTATGCATGCAGATGAATACCAATACATTTTTTAAGTGATAGTACTCCTGAAATAAAAAATAAAAAAACACAGTTATGAACAGGAGGTACACTATTTTGTTATTATTATTATTATTATTATTATTATTATTATTATAAATACTTGAATCAGACTGAATCAGACTAGGAGTATGTCATGATGGTCACGTGTAATCACTCACTCACTCATCTTCTATACTACACTACCGTTTAAAAGTTTGGAGTCACTTTTGAATTCCATGATCGTTCCTGATTTTTATTTCTTTCTACAATGTAAATGAATGCTGAAGGCGTCCAAAAAAGCATTAATCTGCTTTAAACAGGTAATGGTAAGATGTGTATGCTACTTATGCTCTGTAAAGACTTCATAACGCCTCTAATCTGAGGTGCTGTTAATTGGTCATTTTTCAGGCTGATAACTCTAAATGAACTTCTCGTCTGCGGCAGAGGTAGGTTTTGGTCTCGCCCTCCAGGGATGGCCTTCATGGCCAGTTTCATTATGGTGCTTGACGGATTTTGCAAATGCACTTGACAATACTGTTTTTGCAGGAACCATTACAGAAAGGTTAACCTTTGTGTCTTAAAATAACAACTAACCCCAGTATTGTTGTAGAATGTAGACAAAAACAAAAACAAAGAAATTTGCCTGTTTGAACGGTAGTGTAAATTTGAGGGTTATTTCATGTTATACGTATCCCACACTTACCGAGATTTATAAATATGTGCCTAAACTTAAGGTAGAACATGATGAAACATTAACTGTTTTTGCCTGTCCTAGTCCACTATATTTGTATTTTACAAGCAAACAAATGTACGTGCAAGCAGTGACATATATGACTTAGATATATAAAATATTGTTAGGCTCCAAACAGAGCAAAAAGCATGACAAATGGGTGAAAAATTGGAAAAAAGGCCATCCCAGCAGGAAACCTAGATTTAATTAAATATGTCGTCCACTTAAAACACACATTCAGGACATTGTTATCGAAAGTTAGGATGACTTTGATAAAATGACGTTGTGATAATGTTGAAGGAAAATAAACGGAATACAACAGTATTCTTGCAGAATACCACAGTAGGGTGTTCGCCTGCCATATTTAAGCAATAATTATTATTAATTAACCCACCCTACAGTCAAAATAATTATCCTAAAATTTAAAATGTTTTTTTTTTTTTTTTTTAGCTAATGGTTTCGGTTAATTACATTTATTTTTACCCATCACAACAACTGCTGCATGTCCAATACACTTTTTGAAACTACAAATCAATAGGAACAGTATGAATAATACAATGTTTTGAAACTTATTTTTAAATATACAGTATATGAAATTACATACATGGATTGTTGTAAGCATAGCTCCTGCGGGTCACAATCATTTGTTAGCCTATGAGCTTAAAAGGTTAGGTAACGGTTTAGCTATAAAATAAAATAAAAATACATAACATGTAACAAAAAATAATTAACACAAAGAGGTTGTAAAAGTTCCTTGAGTTTTTAATAGTATGCCTTGATGTGTCTTTTCAGGTTTGTGGTATTTTTCCCAGTAATTGAGTGCCCACAATATTTCCCCTCCGATATTATATTAATAATAATGTATATTACTACACGTCAGCTTTTTTCTCCGGTTCAATATAAACAAAATGTTCCCAAATATAGGCTTTGTCTGAGTAGTACTGCTGTGATGACGAAGGTTTAAAGATGACTGAGCTTGAAACATCCCATCACTGATGCTCATGTCATAATGAATCCTGTGAAAACACACTTTTTTGCAGTAGATTGTGACAAATTTAAATGTTCCCAAACTATTTTTTGTCATTATTTTTGTTGACAAAATTATCACTTATTATTTTAGTTTGCATGTTCTTCCTGTGCTTGGTGGGTTTCCTTTGGGTAATCGGGTTTCCTTTCATAGTTCAAAGACATGGAGCCTGGGCTGACTGGCATTCCTACAATGTGTGCCCTACAATGGATTGGCACCCTATGCACGGTGTATCCTACCTTGCGCCATAAGTCTCATGGGATAGACTCCAGGACCCCTGTGCCCCTGTATACAGCATAAAGCGATATAGATGAAGTAAACATGATTAAAAGATATATTACATGTTAAAGTCTGATGTACAATAGAAATGTTTTAATCTAAAATGTCTGTTTGATTTTTTCTGTTAATTTTATAATAAAGTATGACAAATGTAAGATTTTTAAAAATAATTTCTGTTAATTTTGTAATAAGTTTTGATGACAAATTTAAGATAAGATTTTTCTCATTTCTAAAATGTATATGGTTTGGTCATTTCATTTCATTAAATTTTTTTTATATATTTTTATTTACATTTTAATATCATTAGGTTTCATCAAATTTTTATTTATATTTACAATAAGAAACAGGTTTTCAATCACAAAAATACAGTCACCAGGAAAGGTCTTCACGTCTCCACCTAGATATCCTGTATAGCAGGCTTAATGGTAGGACAGGTTACAGTTTACAAAAAATCATCTATGAAGTGTATGTGGGGCGTGTCTTCACAACACACGTGGGGTATAGCCACGGAAGTGTAGTCCAGTGCGGGCAATGCTTTGGACTGCATTACCCACAAAGCATTGCCCACAACGCAGGATTATAGAGCCCGAGCCTGTTTTCTTCAGTCGTTTTTGGTTTGATTTAAGTACGGAACCTACGCGGAAGTTTGTAATATCGCTTGACAACGCAGAAATTAAAAGAATGGACATGCATCGACTCGATTTGTCTTTCTCATCACTGCATGGGCATGAATTAACGGGCTGTTGCGCTGCCGCGAGCAACAACAACAAAAACCGGAGAAGCTTACCGGTGTGTTTACTGATGTGTTTACATGACTTTTTAATCTTCGACAGACATCGTTATAAACCATCTAACGTAACAAAGGTAAGCATAATATAGTTTTCCGACTACGTACACAGTTTGCAACTAGACAATCACCTTAATGCATTGTTTATTATAAACGGGCGATTAGGGATTATATAGAAACGGATGTACATAGAGAAGAAGCCATAACCATGTTCTATGAGAGAAAGTTAACTTACACTCCGCATTCATCGTGATTATTAGAAAAGGCGATCTGCAAAGAGTCATAGTAAAATAAATCACACTCACCGAGCCTGGTGAAGATGAAGCAGGAACACGAAGCGTTAGTACAGATCCCTTTTTAGGAGCAGCTTCTTACTAAAACCTGCTTTATATTGACCCGTGTTCATAAAGCAGTCTGGTGAAAAATGATTATCGCAAACATGAACGCATTTAGGTAAATCAGCGGGGACGTTAGCTTTAAAAACTAAATTCAGCCACTCAGTCCTCAGTGGCTCAGATACCTAACCTTAGGTAGGTACCCTAGGTCACTAACCCAGGTAGTGAATGACAACTGCTGTGTTCGCTATTACACCCAACAACTGTACACAACACTCGCTTAGGCGCCATTTTGCTCCAGCGGCGAAAAACAATGGCCGACAGCTTCTTCTCACTCGGGGCGGGTCTTTGCTAAAACACCAGTGTCAATCAACTTGTGTAGGAACGACCTCTTGTGGTGTGGCGTCACACGGCAAGGCATTTGAGATTGGCCCGATTTCAGAAGGGGGATGTTATTGTAATAAATGAAAAGAAAACCACTGGGCGGCTTTTTATCATCGTAGAGTGGTTGTGTACGCATTTTCCTAACACACAGTTCAGTCCAAACAGCTTAAAAAAGTGCATGTAGGCCTGTATGACCCCTTTAAAAAAACAATTACCAAGCCGTTAAACTACGAAAAAACACTTGATTTATGAGATCCTTTTTGGACATTCTGCATTTTGGGATTCATATAAAGTATAATGGTATAAATACTTATACCCGCATTCCACTCAGGGAATTTGCAACCAACCTCTCCCAATGTTGCTCTCAAAATCTCCTTTACAGTGAATTTTGACACGAGGCAATAACAAAGTATTAGCGACATGATAACGTTTTAAATACAAACAAGGTCACCGTGAGATATCCTGTAAGTCCGCATCTACTGTAGGGCTTCATCAAATACAGTAGGAAGTTAACCAAATTGTGATGACCACAATGCTCACTGTAAAACTACAGGGGCCAAAATGAATCAGTGCATTTCAAAGTCATTCATGAAATGGCCGCTAGGTGGCGCAACGTGACATTTTCAGATGCCACAGTTTTTTATTGCAATTAGAGCTTAAGTCATAAAAAAAGTCATAACAATATCTAATACAATGCTACAGTAATGTAATTTTCACATCCGAGTACTTACAACAAACATGAAAAATCAGAACCAGGGCTATTAACATTTACTGTACAATAATTAATTAAAAAACCATTTGTTTAGACAGACGATCAAGTTCACTAGCTGACAATTTTATTTGTGCAAAGAATGAACTTTTATATAGCCTATCTCTGTTACGTTTAAACACATCAAACTTTAAATACAAAAATAACTGGGGAAATAGACTTTTAGAATAGAACATTAGAATAACTAAAAAAATAATTCCTCCTACATTTGTGTAAATATTCCATAGGATTTTTTTTTTTTTTTTTAGGATTTATGTTGCACTAAAAAGCATTTTTTTTTTGCAGTATAATCAGAGCCTCTGAATTCACTATTTATTCATGTTACTGTGTGTGATTTACAATGTCAGACAACATTAAAATGCAAATAATGCACCCTTCTCTCCTTCCCAGGGTGTGAACATGTCTCAGCTGTTCAAACTTATAAACTACCCTAAAAACATACCTTTTTGGTATATTTTTAAAAAATATTGTCGAAATAATTATTGTACAGAAAGTATACACTAGAATAATTTTTTTTTTAAATATACCACAAATAAATTGTATATTTTGGTATAAATTTTGTATATTTTGGTATATTTTTTAAAAATATACCAAAAATAAATTGAAAAACAAAGTTTAAATAAGTGTGCTTTGAAAATTAGACCAATCTCCCTGGCTTTACTAACACCATTCCAGATAAGAATCCGCTTTATTTCTTCGTTTTTCTTCCAGTAATCGAATTTGATATGTTACCACGATACCGTCAGTCTCTACAGCGTTTAAATGTGGTTATATAAATGTTTTTCTTTCTGTCAAGTTTCTTATTCTTTTTTTCTTTTTTTCTTTTTTTTTTTTTAGTATTTTTCATGCATCCCCTCCTGTTTTCTTCTTTCCCCCTTCTGCTGTCTTTCTTAATACTAACCTCTCTCACTGTACTGATCACCCGCCTTATTTACACACACACACACACACACACACACACACACAGCACTTTATATCTTTACACATCGGCACAGCACGACCAAATATACATTCACTCAGCGTCAATATTACCACACCGTACTCTTAGCGCACACAGACATACAGGACATACTGTATTCACACACACACACACACACACACACTCACACGCTCGCTCATATTTCATTCATCTAAGCTTCACACACAGCAGGCAATACTAGCTACACACACACATCCATGGGTGCACTAAGGCTTGTCACATGGAATGTGAATGGAGCTGGCTCCAGAGAGAAAAGATTAAAAATATTCTACCAACTTAAAAGACTACAAGCAGACGTTGTTTTATTACAAGAGACTCATAGACCTGCCACAGCTATAGATGAACTTAAAACAGCTGAGTTCCCTAATGTGTTCGCAGCCTGCTATAACTCTAGGCAAAGGGGGGTAGCAATTTTATTACATAAAAATGTTACATTTACAGTACTCAACACAGTTATAGACCCAGAGGGTAGATATCTAATCATTAAATTATCTATATTTAATAAAAAGTTATGTATTGCCAGTATATATGGTCCAAATGTTGATGACCCCTCTTTTTTCCACACTTTTTTTACTGCACTTTCTGAACATCTAGACTGTACACTGATTCTTGGTGGAGACTTCAACTTTGGACTAAATAAAGAAAGGGACAGGCTCAGCACAGCTGGAACTCAGCGTAATTGGGAATCCACTAATATAGTTAAACAGTACATGAGCGACTACGGACTTTGCGATGCATGGCGATCTCTTCACCCCAACTGTAGAGAATATACTTTTTTTTCAAAAGTTCATCACAGTCACTCTCGTCTGGATTATTTTTTAGTCAGCAGCTCACTGCTGGGTGACATTTCAGACACAGAAATACACACCATAGCTGTCAGTGACCATGCTCCTGTATCTTTAACTTTAAAAAACAAGAAGGACACTCCACCAAGTAAAAACTGGAGATTTAATACATCATTGCTTAAAGATGAAGATTTTATTAATTATTTTAAGAAAGAATGGGCTTTATATCTAGACTATAACGACCAGCCTGGAACTTCAGCATCTGTTCTCTGGGAAGCAGGCAAAGCTGTGATGAGAGATAGAATAATCTCATTCTCATCACATAAAAAGAAAAGAGAAAATAAACATATTCAGGAATTAGAAGAAACAATCAAATCTCTAGAAGAAGCTTATGTATCCTCTCAGGAGAAGGAAATATTGAAGAAAATATGTAAAGCAAAACTAGAATTAAATGAAATTATTGATAAAAATACTCAGTTCTTAGCACAAAGACTCCGCTGGCAAAACTTTGAATATGGTAACAAATCTGGTAAATTCCTAGCTAACCAGTTAAAAATAAATAAAGAAAAAACAACTATATATGCTGTTAAAAACTCAACTGGAGACACAGTATATGACCCTGAAAGAATAAACAATACTTTCAGGGACTTTTATGAATCTCTTTATTCACCACAGATGAACCCGTCTAAAGAAGAAGTTGACCAGTTTCTTGATCATATAACTCTTCCGAAATTATCGGACAACCAAGCGATGGCATTGGATTCTCCACTGACATCAGATGAACTCCAGGAAGCCTTGAACAGTATGCCCAATAAAAAGGCTCCAGGTCCAGACGGCTTCACAGCGGAATTCTATAAAGAATTTTGGACAATTCTGGCACCAACTTTCAACAGAATGTTGCAGGAATCTAAGGAAAATGGTAGACTCCCGCCAAATATGAATTCTGCTAACATTAGTCTCTTACTAAAACCAGGCAAAGATCCGGTACTGCCTAACAGCTACCGTCCAATATCACTTATTAATGTTGACATTAAAATAATCTGCAAAACGCTCTCAAAAAGAATAGAGAAGGTAACCCCTCTCATAATCCATCCAGACCAAACTGGTTTCATAAAAGGAAGGCACTCCTCAACAAATACGCGCAGATTACTTAACCTGATAGACTATTCATGTAATAAAAACCTTCAAATTACAATATTGTCTCTAGATGCAGAAAAGGCTTTTGATAGGGTTAATTGGAATTTTTTATTTGCAACTTTACACAAATTTGGTTTTGGAAACTCCTTCATAAACTGGTTAAAAATATTATATAATTCTCCAACAGCATGTGTCAGGACAAATGACCAAACATCCTCCAGCTTCCATCTTAAGAGGGGCACCAGGCAGGGATGCCCTCTCTCCCCTTCACTTTTTGCAATTTTTATTGAACCACTAGCAGCAGCTATTAGACAGACTATAGCGATTAAAGGCATTAAATGCAAGAATATAGAACATAAAGTTAGTCTTTACGCAGATGATGTGTTACTTTTTCTCCAGCATTCACAAACCACACTCTCTGAGGTAATTACATTAATAAACTCTTTCTCAAGAATCTCAGATTATTCAATAAACTGGTTAAAATCTACTGTTCTTCCGATTAACTGCTCCTTTCAGTCCTCCTCCTCCACTCCACTACAATCTGGAAATATTAAGTATTTAGGTATTAATGTCTCACCTAGGCTCGCAGATTTAACAAAATTAAACCACATCCCACTCTCAAAGACGATAGAAGATGATCTAACCAGATGGAAGTCTCTACCCATATCACTCATGGGAAGGGTAGCTTCAATAAAAATGATGGTTTTGCCAAGAATTAATTACCTATTTGCAATGATCCCAAACAAACCGTCATCTGACTGGTTTAGATCTCTAGACTCCTCCATCTCTAAATTCCTTTGGAAAGGTAAACCCCCGCGTATTAGCTTAAAAACACTACAAAAGGCCAAGGACAAAGGAGGTCTAGATCTGCCGAACTTTCACCACTATTTCTTAGCCAACAGGCTTCAACACATATCAGGGTGGTTAAAACACACCCTCTTAGATGAGCCTTGGCTAGATGTAGAACAGGCACTATGCAATAATATAGAGATTTCAGATCTACCATTCATTAGCTCAAACATCAAACGACATGTTTGCTTCAAAAGTATCAGTATCAGCTCCTCTCTGACAGCATGGTGGGAGTTTCTTAAAATGACTGAGTCTTCACTAATCCCATGCAAACGCACTCCCATATGGAACAACCCTGACATAGTACAAAACAATAATATGATAAACTTCAGGGACTGGGGTGGTAAAGGTATTAAATACTTGGAACATATATTCGAAGGGACAGATTTTATTCCTTTTGATATATTGGTCAATCAATATGGGATGAACAAGAACAGATTTTTAGAATATCAACAAGTTAAATCTATAATAAAAAAGAAATTTAATTCCGATCGTATCAAATTACAAATACCACCAAGAGTGGCAGAATTCCTTAACCTCAGGACCCCCAAATTATTATCTAAAATATACAGGACACTATCCAAAATAGATGAATCAGTATCGATTCCTATTGCAAAATGGGAGGCAGATTTATCAGTCAGCTGGGACCAAAATTTCTGGTCTCAGATATGTTTAAAACCTTTTGAACTGATTAGAAATCCCAGTTTACAATTAATACAATACAAAATTCTGCATAGAGTGCACTACACAGGTCATCGGATGTTCCGGATGGGTCTTACAGCTTCTAACAACTGCTCACACTGCCAAAACAACACACCTGACAATTACATACATGCTCTATGGTTCTGTCCACCTGTTCAGAAATTCTGGTATGAGATTTGTGAAGACTTATCAAAGTGTCTTAAATGTTCCATTCTAGCCTCTCCTTCAGTTTGCTTGTTAGGTGACCTAGAGGGTGTCACTACAGAGGTCAACACAATCCACATGGCTTTCACCGCCTTATGCATTGCTAAGAAAACTGTCCTCATGAACTGGAAAAATAGAAATAATCTTAATATCAACCAATATAGAGATCGTTTGTTAGACTATATTAGTCTTGATACGGCGTCTGCTGCCACATTAGATCAATCTCTCTGGGCTCCTTTGATCGGCTCCATTACCTAGTGTGGCTGGGGGCCGCAGTTCTGTCCGGTTTTGGTCCTGGTTGCTGATGCGGCGGGGGGGCATGCTGGCCTGGGGCGTCTGGGCGTTCTCGGGGGGTGGGTTTCTTGGGGGGTCCGGCGCTGGGGCTGCGGTCCTGGCCTGGAGGGGGCGTGGGTGGCCCCTGGGCGGTGGTTTTCCCCACCCTACCGTCCGCAACGAGGCGCTGCTGGGGAGGCCCGTGTCGGCGGACGTAGGTTGCCGGCCTGGCGGCCGCACCGCTCCAAGTTGGGTCCGGGGGGGGTTTGGGGTCCTGGGGGCGCTCTACCTCTGGGCTGGGGTTCCGGCTGGGTCTGGGGGGCCTGGGTCCTGGCTGGTGTGCTGCCGGGATGTGGCTTGGTGCTTGCCCTGGTGCCCGGCCCTGGGCGGGGACCTTCGACGCATCGGTGGAGCTGGGGGGCCTCTTCAGCTGGTGAGTGTGTTTCTACCATCTCTTTGCAGGGGGGGGTCCATTACAGGAGGAGGACGGGCCTAACTTGGGTGTCTATTGTTCTATGTAGTCTGGGAGTCGACTGAATGTGGGGGTGGGAGTATTTTTATTTATTTATAAATTTTTTTTCCTTCTTCTTCCCCTCTGTTGTGGGGCCTGGTGGGCTGCCCCGGGCTCTGCGGTGGCCGGTGGGGCCGCTGCCATGGGCCCTGGTTTGGATGGGCCTGGGCCCCCGGCCCTGGGCGGTTTTTTTTTTTTTTTTTTTTTTTTTTTTTGGGCAACGGGGGGGCCTATGGGGGTCAGTCGGGGAGCTGGTCCCAAGGGGGGGGTACTTGCCCCCTCCGATTATTTTCTCCCCATCCCCGATGCTTCCCTCTTCCCGCTCCATCACAACACCATACAGGTAGGGCTTTGGGGTGCGGGGGTGTTGCTGGGATGCAGGGGAGGTTTTCCTTCCCTGTCTCCTTGTGACCACCTGCATCTCAATTTTATGGGCCGGGGCCGGGGGCTGAGAGGAGGAGCTGGCCGTTCGGTCGGGGTCTGGGCTGGTGGTCCTTTCCGCTGCTGCGGGGACCGGGGGGGGTCTTTCTGTCCCCACGACGGAGGGAAGTGGGTATATGGGGAGTGTGAGTGTGTATACTGTCTATTTTTGTGTGTCTACATGTGTGAGTGTGTGAATATTTGTTTGTGTGTATGAGGGTGGGAATGTATGTTTGTGTATGTGTGTGCCTGGCTGTCTACGTTTAGGTGTCAGGTCAGGTCCTAGACTCCACCTCTCTCAACATCCCAGGCCCCCCCTGCTTTGCCACCACACACAGCTGTGGGGTGCTCCCAGCCGCTGGTGGGTTGTTGGTTTCTGGCTCCGGGGCGGGGCGCTCGGGTGAGCGCTGGCTCACTCGCGGCGGTCGCTGGGCGGAATCTGGCTCTCCTGGCTTGGCTGGGCACCGGCTGGTGGATGGGGGGGGCCCTGGGATCTCTGGACCCAGGGACCGGACTGCCTCGGAGTGGACGACCACCGGCGGAGCCTGCGGTCCTGTCACCACGGCCCCCTGGGGCGTCTACACTGGGGCTGCTAGATGACCCCCCTCTGGGCTCTCCGCTGCCCCTTTCGGGGTGGGGGGGCTGTCCCTGCGGTGGTTCGCCTGAGACTCCTGTGCTCTGGGGGGCCTCTGGATGTCTGGGACCCGTGTCTCCGCCGTATCTGCTCCATGCCTCGCGAGACGGGACTGTGGTCCCCCACACACACTATTAAACATTTACATGGAGGAGCCCTATGAACACAAGCGCGCTCACACACACAGGTGTGCACACAAACGTTCACACTGGTGTACAAACAGGTGCTCACACACACACTGTCTTTGCTGTTGCTTCAAAACAAAATGTTTATTTCAAAATATTTTATTAATCAACAGGTTTTGGGATTTGTGGTTTGCCGCGAGTCGTGCAGGTGTTGGTTGTGGCTGCGGTTTCTCTGCTGTTGTGTCTTCTGTTGTTTTTTTTCTCTTTTTCTTCGGCAGGTGCGGAAGCAAATTTTGATTGTATTCTCTCCCCCCTCCCACCCCCCCTCCCTTTTTTTTTTCTTCTCTTTTCCCTTTTTTTTTTTCCCCTCAATTGTTTTTGTTTATTTATTTTTATTCCCTTTTTTTTTTTTTCTTTTTACTCTCTTCTCTTTTTTTGGTTCCCCGGTCTTGTCTGTTATAATATGGGAAACAAACAATAAAAATAAAAAAATGGCTGTGAATGATGATAGAACAGCTACACATACACTCTATGTGTTATCTGTGATACTGACAGGCCGGGAAAAAAAAAAAAAAAAAAAAAGGAAATTAGACCAATCTTTCACTTAAAGTATATTTTCCAATAATATATTTTTGAAAAGTGTACTACAGTATAATACAATTATTTTGAAGTTTGTTTAAAGTTTAACTCCAAAATTTGGTAAAAGTATGATGTAAGTATACTTTTTGTATATTAACTGATGGTACAACTTTTTGTTAGTATATTTGCAATTTATTATCGAAGATTTCAATATATTTGTAATACACTGAAGTGTATTTTTTTCACTGGGGTTGGTATCATTATTATTTTATTTTTATCGGCATAAGGTAAATTTCATATTTTTTTAAGGTAGTTTAGAATACATAGTTTAAACTATAGAATGTATTGTCTTTAGAATGTGTTATTGCTAAATCTTATGTACTTTGCTTCTGGTATAATGCTCCGTAGCTCTCGGCCTGTTTTCAGTCTCTGTGTAACAGCTCAAATTTTAGTTTTGTGTGTTTGTGGAACAACCAGACATTTTGTTGGACACAAATAAACTATAGTACTGTTTTTTTGTAACCTTGTGCAAATAAATAAAATCTGCCTCATAATTACTGATGTAATGCTTTTCAAAAACATGTTATAGTGTAGAAAATGCATTCAGCATTTGTGAATGATCCTAAACACCTTTAGTGTACTGGTAACACATTTGCAATACATTATTATAAAAGACTGTGTACTATATTATATAATAAAATATTTTAGTATTAACCACAAAGTGTACTTTTTAAGTATTTATATTTGTATATTGTTATTGTAATTGTAAGTATAACAGCATGTGACTGCGGCAATAAAATATACTCATAGTACATTAATCATGTGTTTGTAACACTAAAAAATTACTGTAACGTACTTACGGTATAATACATTAAATATATACTTAAAGTAATTACTGTCATGTATGTATGTTAGTACATAAATAGCCATATATGCTGCCGTGGCAAAACAAATTTCCCACTTGTGGGACTAATACAGGTTTATCTTATCTTATCTTATCTTATATACTTTAGGTGTACTTAGTGTAATTAAAGTTGTTCCACTTTAGCACACAAAAGTATACTTAACACGCTCAAATTTGTGCTTTTCTACAATTTAATTACAACTTAAATACATTTAGTACAAAATTAGTTGTTCCAAAATAGCAAACGTTAAACATATTAGTCTAGTTTTGTTCAGTTTGTATATCTGTTATGTTACAACTAAATTATAACACTTAGAATGACCTTTTATTTGGAGTAAAATGCCAGATGTGCCTAACTTTTTTCAGCAGAGCCTCTGTTTCACTGAATGATCCATGACTTTTCATTAATATATAAGACGTATTGATACCTGGATCAGCCACAGTTTAGAAAAACATGTTTATTTAGACTATAAAAAATTATTCTTTTCTTTTGTGGCTCTTTGTCAGGGTAAATCATTCAGTGACAACCCTGTAAATTTCCATGTAAAACAGGTACATCTGTATGAATAAACTATTTAAATGTATGTTTCATAAGCTACTGATCATTGATTTGTGTAAACGACTCAGTTTGTATGTAAGTAAATACTCATTGCTGCGTTGTTTAAAGAGAGTGACAACAAGGGCTTAAATGAAGAAAAAAAATTCATTTAAATTCTTTAAAAAAATAGTTTTTCTGGGGTACTGTTGTTGATTTTGTGTTTGGTCTGCTTTGCGGGAGTTGCCACTTTTTGTGATCTGGGTGTGTTGTAATTGAAGTGGGGCACAGTGCTGGCGCGATGTGTGCAGCTTTGTTTTAGTCATGGGGGGTGGACAAAGCAGGGGATCAGTGGTGGTATAGTGGTATATTTATACCTTTTGCAAAGTGAGAGTAAAATAAACGTCAATAATCGTACTGTAAAAATGCAACAAAACACAAATATATACTTGTATAATAAGTGCAGCCTTTTGCGATGTGGGGGTCTGATGATAATGGGGGCCGATGAGCAATAAGTTGTAGTATACTCAGATCACAAAAAATAAAAAATCAACAGAGCACAAATATATGGTAGCTTAATGAACGCTGCCTTTTGCACCAGGGGGCGCGCTGAGCTGAGGGTTTGGTTTAATTCTGTAAAATAAACTGTAAACAATTCTCCAACTGCTTAATTTAAAGCTAAGCACAATGCATGATACTGTGCACTCCCTCACATAGCACAGGATCTTCTTTTATAGGTGTACAAACGAAGTATTTCAGTAATTATGTTCCATCTATGTTCTAGTGAACTGCGAAACAAAGTAAATAAATGCAAACATAATATTATTAATTTTAGTTCAAATAATTTATTTTTTTATGTTAAAAACAAATTGATAAATTAAGAAAAAAAAATTATAAAAATAAGACAAAATAAGATTATAAATGCAAATTTTAGACTAAAATCCCATTATAAACATATACAGATCAGCCAAAACATTTACATCACTTCAAGTTTAATTTAATAACATATTAATTATATACCAGTAAACTGGTTATGAGCACCCAAACCTTATTTACTGTATGCCTGTGGGGACCAAAGGCCAGCCTATCTGGTCTGAACTCACAAGAAGAGCTGATGTAGGAAAAAAAATGCTTAAAAAAGGTGGCTACAATAAAAAGCGTTCAGAATACTCTATGCATAACATCTTGCTCTGTATAGGGGTTAGCAGGCAAAGAGTTCAGGATTGTTAATCTAGCTTTAAATTTCCAAGATCTGAGTCGGATTGAGCATACATGGGGAATCCTTTTCTGCGTGACAGAACTATGGGATTATTACATGTCTTGATTGATATTATTAACTGTGTGTTTACCTATCCCAGCCCATGATAAATGGACTTTACCTTAATATAATAATTAATACACAAATAAACTAACACAAATAAGCAAGCAGTGGCAAATGTAAATTAGTAACGTATAGATAACCAAATGTTGTTGCTAAGGGCCCAAACAAAGCGAAAGCAAAAAAAAAAAATTAAAAAATCACCTTCATTTTTTTGGCTCATGTACAGTTTTAATGATCACATTGTTTTTTGACAGTAAAGTTTAGCATGCTGGCAACAGTATATTTATTTACTTAATTTACTTACTACTGCTTAAAACTGCTGACAGGTTTAGGACACACCTTATGGCTAACATGAGCTATAAAACTAACATCTTCTAACACATGGCTGAACCCCAAATACCTCTCTAACCCCTGATCAAGAGCACTACTTTGTGTGTGAAACAATTGATTTTGCACCCCACATAGTGTACTAGCTTCTATTGTATGTTATTAATTTTTTAGGCATAAAAAAAGACAATGAGAAACTTACAACATTTAATTAACTGTTTATTACCTCCAATAATTTATTTTCCTCACCTTTTTGCTATGCAGTCCCAGCAACAATTTAAAACTATTTAACCTTTGCTTATGTTACAGATCAGCAGTCCTCATCCCTCATCCTGGAGTGATGCAAAGTTTAGCATGTTCTCTGCTCTCCTACATCCACTTCAATTAATAAAGCCAAAAAAAGCTGTTAATTAGTTGGACATTGATATGGGATGTGGCAGACACTAACTTAAATCAATAAAGCTTATGTCATGCAAGAGAACTTAAACAAGCAAAATGCTCTAAGGTGCTTTTAGTAACATTTATTGTTGTTTAATTCACAATGGTAACTCCTGCACTGAGTGAAAAACAGTCTAGCTTAAAAACTGGCAGTAACCTTTTAGCATCCCAGAGATTATAACTAATGAATTAAAAGGGTAGTGAAAACATTTCCTAATTTTTTGGAACTGCTAAAAGGTAATAGCAATGTAAAATATTGTGATGTTACAGTTCCTGTTCTCAGCAGCATGGAGCAAAGGTTGAGTATTGATTTAGAAGGAAAACCAGACTTGGAACATTGTGAACTGTATTGGTCATGATATTTGCACTTGGTGCTACACCGCAGTATATCATATGGTCTTGCTATAACTACTGTACTAGAAAATCTTGGACACCTGCACATTCCTGCTCCACGATCCACCCTGCTCCTGGCTTTTCACTGCCTCATTCATAGTTCCAAACACACCTGTTCTCAATTCCAGATCATCACAGCTCTCTTTTTAAACCACACTTTGTTTTCACAACCTCGTCTTTGTCTCACGTTACAGATGTTCTGCCTTCTCGGATTTACTGTTATCAACCCTCAGATTTGTCTATCAATCATGAGCTCTGATCACAGACTTTCTCGTTTCTCTGGTTCTCACCCCTACCTGTTCCTCGGTCTCACTTTGCGGGAGTGTCACCACTTGCAAATACAGTATTAAACTCCTCAGCTTTGGTTTCTTATCTCAAGATTCCGTACACACCACTTAACCAACCATTCAATGTACAGTCCCTTTGAAGTAAACAAGCTCTCCTTAATCACCCACTGCACAGCTGCAGTCACACTGCAGTTTTTGGTTAACCACGTAGAAACCACCACAGTCCTCATCATTAAAAGCACTCATACACTGATAGTCCTGGGTCTGCCATGGTTAAGACTGCATAATCCTTACATTGACTGGACTAGGAGTAGCATTTTGGTTTGAAGTCCTACTTGCCACATATCATGCCTCCGTTATACCACCACCAGAAGGGTCTTGCCCATCTCTCTGAAGGGGATCCCTAACCTATAGACGACTATAGAGATATGGATAAGCCTGCTACCCGCTTCCCCTCATGTCCACTGCATTTGAGTTACTCCAGGATGCACGCCTTTTTTCCAAATTAGACCTAAGAAATGCCTACCATGAGTTGTAGACTGCATTTAACACCCCCACTGGTAAGTACTTGGTGGTCCGTTTGGTTTAATCACTGCACCGGCAGTCTTCCATGTGCTCATTAACAATGTTCTCAGAGACTTTCTCAATGTTTTTGTGTTTGCTTACCCTAATGACATCCTAATCTTCTCATGCTCCCTAGAGGAACATAAGCTCCACGTGCATCAAATCCTTTAATGTCTGCTAGAAAATAATCTCACAGTTTTACTGTGAATCCATCTTCTTCCTGGGGAAGGGAAACAGATGGACTCAGTTAAGGTGAGGGCCATAACGTATTGGCCAACACCATCAACAAGGAGGGAACTTGAACGCTTTCTGGACTTTGAGAATATCTATCAACATCTATGTTTCATTCATGACTTCCCAGGGCAACCCACAACTATCAAACCCCTGGTCTGATTTTTAAGATTTTTTTTCCCCTTTCCCGTGTTGTTTACATGTCTATTTAAGCACATAGCATTTGTTTTGATCCTTCGCCATGTGTCCGTGTCCCTGTGACATTACTACCATCCCTCCCACTTCCTCTTTACTATTCTATCAAGATGAGTTCACTCACCTGTTCCCCTTGTTTTCGTTGTAATCATTCGCCCTATTTATTCCATCTTGTCTGTTGTCCTGTGTCAGATCGTTGTTCCATGTTGCCTTCCTGTCTCGTGTCCTGTATGTGTAAACCCTTATTTTGGCTCCGAGCCGGTATTCTCCTGTTTGTTTGTTTTTTTCGCTTTTCCTCCCTCTCTCTCTGTGTTTTTGTCTTTTTGCATCCAGACTGGGTCCTGTTTTTTTCCCTTAGTTTGCGCTGCGCTGCAGTTTCCCACCCTGAGGCCGGCTTCCGCTCGCTCTTCTTCAGAAAGGTTCCGGTGAAGTACCACGACTTGCGTCTGATGTTCAGCAAGTCCCATGCCATGTCCTTGCCTTCTCACTGCCCTTACGACTATGCTATTAAGCTCCCCAGGCACTTCTCCGCCCAAGGGTTACTAATATTCCCTTTCAGGTCCAGAAAGAGAGGCCATGGACACATATATTAACGAGTCCCTCAAAGCCGGCCTCATCCATCCCTCCTCCTCTCCTGCGGGTGAAGGGTTCTTCTTTGTCAAGAAGAGCGATGGCTCCCTGCGTCCTTGTATTGATTATCGTGGGTTAAATGACATTACCATTAAGCACAGGTACCCCCTCCCTTTTATGTCTTCAGGTGGGATCAGAGCCGACCCTGCTAAAATAAGGCCGGTAGCTGAGTGGCCAACTCATGACTCTCAGAAGGCTCTGCAGCGGTTCTTGGTTGGGATCTTGGACCACAAAAATTTTGAGTACATCAATTCGGCCAGGAGACTAACAGGCCTCGCTCCCTGAAGGCCAACACAGAGAAACTGAGGAGGAGCTTCTTCCCGCAGGTCTCTTAATCAGTACACCACACAGTACTGACTCACACATATGGTTTTTTACACTCACTCTGGCCATTCTGAACATTTGTTTACACTAGTGCATACTGCACAACTACACTTCATGGTCATTATTTGAATCACTCTATCACAAGCCACTTTAAATAAATTACTTTAAGCATATTTGCACTGCACAAGACACTTTAAATATGTGGATTGCACAACCCTGTACATTGCCATTTTCTTTTTACCATTTATTCCAACTTCATTCCACAAAAATGACATAAATCCATACCTACTTTATACAGCTGTTTTCTTTTTGTTCTATATTTTTTTAAATATATTTTCTATATTGTGTATTTTTGTTGTATAGTTATTTTATTTTAACTTTAATTTATATTTTATTTTATTCTTCCTAGTTAAATTTACCTGTTATTTTATTTTTCATATTTATTTTTTATTCATAGTCTTTTATTTTAAGGTCACAAGCAGTTGTCTAAGCATTTCAATGCATGTCGTACTGTGTATGTCTGTGTATGTGACAAATAAAATTTTAATTTGTTCCTAATAATCCTTTTATTTATTTTTTTAACCCAATTTCTAAAAACTTTTATGTCAAGTGAAAATTACTTAGATTTTGTTTTCTGGGCTTAATGATGGATTTACAGTTAGATCCATAAATACTCATTAAAAACAAATTGCCTGTTAAATATAATCTAACCACTGGCATTATATCTGTTCAGCCTGTCTCTCTTATTCTAGGTAAGCAAAGAAAAACAAACCGCAGAAGAAGCACTTTGTTTACCGCCTGAGATGAAGGCTCAACACCTGCCAACTCTCCATGGCTTGCACATACCCCAGATGATGTCGTGCCAGGTGCATGAGATTAAGTGCAAAATGGCTAGATTTATTACCACACCCAAAGAAGAGGTGATCAGTGCGACCTGCTAGTGGTGCAACAGGCCAAAGTGGGCGCCATAATGCACCCAAAGCACTCAACTCCCCTCCGAGAGAACCTGGGAGTGAATAACATAATTGAGAAGATCTGTAATTGCTTTAACTAGCTGGGACTGTGAAAGTAAAAAACTTGTGCTATTGCTGCCAGGATTGTAAAAAACAGCAAAGCCTCCCTTGCCAATCATCAGCGTGTTGTTTAAGCGCATCAGGGTAGATAGACCTTGCTATTAAGTGAGCAATAGAAGAGCTGAAGTACGATTTAGAAGGTTGTCACTTCACCAGGGTCACCAGACCAGGCTCCTCTAAAATGGATGGAAAGGAGAAAAGACCCTCACATAACACACTGGTTTCTATCACTGCATGACTTTTCTGTAGTTTACAGAGCCTTAGCTCAACATGGCTTTCCCAGCGTAATACGTGGGCCAAAAGCAAGTGCCTCTTTACATTAGACAGGTCCACACTCCAAACAGAGAAGGATTCAGAGAGCTTTGAGTATCTTGGACAGCTCTATTGTGTGCAGAAGAGGGGCATGGCGCCTCAACTGCAGCCAGGCCTGGATGCTGACTATTGCCTACCACCTCGCTGTTGTGCACACCATTTACACTTGGTCTCATCCTTGAAAACTTTTTAAAATAATGTTAAAGAAAGTGTAACAAATAATAATTTTCATACTAGGTCAGTCATTATGTGAGTAGGTGTGAGCTCGAAGCTGAGGTGGGGGGCTGTGATGGCAGGCTTGCAGCCTGTGTGCGCGCGTTATCTAGAACTTAAGTGTAAGGGCCATATTTCATTCTTGTAATTTGTTGTTGTGTTTATTTTATTTCAATGTATTAGTTAAGCATTAAGCATCAAGTCTATTAGTTAAGCATTAAGCATTAAGTATCATACTCATAATTTGTATTGTGACATCATTTCATGAGTTGTTCTGTGACATCATCTCACAGTTATGTAGCTGCATGTCTATCACGCACGTTAGTTGTTCAGTTGTTGTTAAGACACGGAAGGATACAGAAAGGTGTGGAGCACACAAGCTTTTGACTGTGAGGCAGTAAGCTAAAAGGATACAGTAAAATGAGTTGTTGTAACTGTAATCTATCAAAGCTACAGAACACAGCAAGCGACTTATCGTGACTACAGTGGATTTATGCAAGAAACTGTAACAACCGTTGTACTTTGATGTTGAAAATAAACAAGAGACAAAGAAATCAACGAAACATCTGGAGTCGTGAGTGACACTGTGTAACAAAAGGGACACGCGTCAGAACTTGTAAATAACATGCACGTACATTAAGAAAATAACAAATGAAACATGGTGAGAGCTGTAAATTAAGGAAAGATAAAAGTAAAACGAATGAATGCAAACTAAGAATCATGACATACAGATTTTTTTTTTTTTTTTACATGTTTTTAAATCTTTTATTACATCTGGGACTTACTTGCAAAATATATGATTTCAATTAGCATTTCAGTCCAGGCATTACAGTGATGTATACAGAATGCAGGCAGAGATGGTCTTATAAGACTGGCATGAAATCTAGTTATGACTGACCTAGTATGGAAACAATTATTTTTTACTCTTTACTCTATCTTTACCATTATAAGCCTAAAATTTAAACAGCAGCTTGTTTTTTATTATAGAAATATTTATATTACAGAAATATAATTACTGTTATTAAAGAATTACATGTTCATTGATTAAGTTTTTGTAAATCTTTTAATTAGTTTGTAAAATAAAAAATAATCACATGAAAAACTAAATAACAATTCTAGGAAGGTATAAACACAAGGACTAATTTTACACTGGCATATTTCATCATCTTTCTCTGGGGATCATAAAGCGCCTATTATAATTATCAGCGCACAAATACATTACTCTTTAGAGCTGGACACACAGATAAAAGTAGGGTTCTGTGGTGGTGGTGAAATGTAGAGACGAATAAATTTTTTTTTATCATATTATGTCAGTTAACAACGAAAGCACACCTGAAGTATTGCTTTTATATCAGCAAATATTTCAGATTACAGTGCTTGAGGGAGCAATATCTAAAGCTAGTTTTGCAATGTTAATGCCACTGTTCTTTATCTATTTAAATGCCATCATGGTCTACATTCTTTGGAGCAAACCTGTTTTTAAAGACACTCCACGTTACATTTTGTTTAATCACATGCTTATTAATGATTCGATTCAGCTCTTAGTTACTTCTTTGTTGTATATTTTAGGTCTAGCCTATCTCAAGGTAGTCATGTATGCTTGTGCTTTTTTAGTTTTTGTTTCAAGTACAACTTTCAATAATGCACCTTTAAACCTGGCTCTAATGTCACTTGAGCGTTATGTGGCCGTAAGCTTTCCTCTAAGACATGCTGAAATAGCAACTCAGAGAAGAACTTATATTGCCATTGGAACTATTTGGTTTCTGGGTCTAATGCACTTTACTATTGATTTGCTTTATGTAGTAGTGACAGAGCCTAAAGTTTTAACTTCACAAATATTTTGCACAAGAGAAAGGACTTTCATAAGGCAGTGGCAGCTGGATGCTTTTCAGGGCTTTAACATATTCTACTTTGTCTCTGTGTCTATGATCATGCTTTTTACATATGTTAAAATTTTAATCACAACCAGATCTATTTCCTCTAAAAAAGACTCTGCTTCAAAAGCTCACAGAACTATAGGACTGCACCTCATTCAGCTGGGTCTGTGCCTCATCTCTTTCTTTTTTAGCTTTACAGAACGAGCTGCAGCAATAACTGGCAGCAGCAGCCTTTTCGTGGACCTGCGTTATCTAAACTATGTGTTTGTGGTGGTCCTGCCACGCTGCTTAAGCCCACTCATCTATGGACTAAGAGATGAATCTCTGCGACCCTTATTTATGTACTACTTTTTCTGTGCCACAGGCAAATGCAAGTCTAGGGTAAATGTACACTGAATTATAGCCGTTTTTCCGGATACATAAGGATATTAAAACCTGTTAAAAGGCATATTTACTGTATATTTTCAACACACACTGTTACTCTATGTGTTTCACACTGAAACACACATTGATTTTTCACATAAGGATAAAATAACTAATGTATTCTTGTGCCAAGGAGAATGAAGTAAAGATTGTATTATGGTTATATTAAGACTAAATAATAAAATTTAAGGCGTTTTCATAGGGCCAATTAGACACCTGTAGGATTACAAATTTAGAAAATGTTTATTCTAGCTTCCAGTGTAATAGTATATAATCTGAAAGAGTTATATACATTGGGTTTTACATTTGGAGGTAAAGATGGTGACATTCTAAGAAGATCAAGTCTGGTAGCCCAGGTGTCTGAGACATTAACCTTTTGTCTTTATGGACTTCCTGACCACTGGGTAGGGTCCCAAAGTAAATTTGAATGCTAATCTTAAGGCCAGGCTGTGCCTTTGTCTCTATGATAACGGGAAGTTTTGGGTAATACTGTCAGGCTGATTAGATTAGCGCATTAGAAAGGAACTGTTATGCTGATGGGATCAATGCTGGGGAACTTCCATTACCAGACTTATTCCTGTACTACGCTATGCTTTGTTTAGATTGCCTTCACCTCTTTGTATCCCTCCCCCTTGAAAAGTATAAACTCTCCAAAGCTAAGTTTTAGTCAGACTTTGATGACTATAGCAACGCACTGAGAGTTCTCAATAAAAAGTTACTTCTGCTTGAAAGATATACCAACGTTTCCTGGTCTCTGCTTCAACAAAGGAAAAAGTTTCCAACACACCAATATAGAAGTTTGAACTATAGTTTGCAAAAAAAAAGTTGGTACACAGTAAAATTAAACAGAGTATTTTAATCATTAGTGGATAGCAAAGAAAAAGCCTGGACTAAAACAAAGAACAAACAAACAGAAAAAAAACAAACAAATTTAAGTGCTTATAGATATTATTTGTTGAGGCTTATATTAGTGCTTTCATATCAGTTTGTGCTTATTAAAGGACAAATAAATAAAGGTCATAAAAGCATTATATAAGTACACTAAGATAGAAATTAACTTTTTGACCTTAGAAAGAATTAATAGCACAATACACTTAAGCAACGTTAGTATTCATTGTATTATTATAGGTACACATATTACTTTTTGGAAAGTAGCTGATTAGTCTGGGAAATTGGGTCGAGCATTGAATGTTTGTTTATGTGGGTACTTTTGTATTTAAGTTTATTTATATTTTGGTTTGTTTTATATTCGTTTTATTGTGTTACCTTGTACTATGACTTAGAAACTTGTCCCAAGGCACTAAATCTATGTACGTTTTTTTTGGTGTTTAGTGTAGTGTTGTGTCTTAGAGAGCAGGTAAGTAATTAGCCTCTGTGTGTCCCCTGGCCTAGCCTTTGTGTGTCCCCTGGCCTAGCCTCTGTGTTTCTGTGTCCCGAGTCCATAGTGTTGTGTTTAGCTATCAGGTAAGTGTAGCTAAGTGCATGTTGGGCTAAAGACATGTTTAGCTAGGTGTATGTTTAGCTAACTGCCATGGTTAGCCAATGACCATGTTTAGCTAATAGCCATGTTTAGCTGATTGCCATGTCTTTAGCCCTAGTCCTGTCCCGTGTCGCTAGTCCTGTCTTGTCAGGCACAAGTCTTGTTTTGTCCCATTTCAGCTCCATACTTACTTTGTGGGTAATGTCAGGTATGTCGTCCAGAAGCCCTTTGTCACAACACCGAGCTAGTTCTGGGTATCAGGTATTAGAGCCTGTAAGTTTGTCTGTAAGCCTGTGTTTCGCCATAAGGCTTAGCGTTTATGTACCAGGTATTGGAGCCTGAGTGTTCGTCTGTAAGCTTGTTTCACCTAATGTATGTGTCTCCCACTAGTGCCTTGGTGAGGTCTCATGCCGGTTATAAAGTACAAGTGTTTGTTTCTTTGTTACTTGTTTTGCTATTAAAGACTCTTTTGTTTTAAAACACCTCTCTGCGCCTATGCCAGCCCTTTTCTGCCCACGGCAACACCATCCGCCATACCACCCCGAACATGACAATGTATATTTATCTTGTGCTGACTAATTGGAAACACCCTGAAATAATTAAATAGGTCATCCATCAAACTCAGTGGCTGTGCTCTAATGCTGATCTGCTCAATTCGATTCTTTCAGTTAAGGTCCAGGAAAATGTTTAATAATCAGTGGCTAAAAAGGTAGACTATATTCATAATAACAATCACTAAAATATAGGTAGAACAATAATGTGACTGTGTGCTACATAAGAGTTAATTATACAGGTCAGTCCTATTATACTGTATGGGCAAATGTCAGCACAGTAAGAGATGGACCAGTTGATATTGTTGATCAAATGACCCAGGTTTAATTCCTGTGGATTACAATGGTAATTTATTTTTCTTTGGACAAGAAGAAATTAAATCAGAGATTTCATCTGCTGTGAATGAATGTGACAGCTAACTTACATTAAAAGGTTTCACAATTTGCAAGCCCATTTATGAACTACTTTACTCATTTTTTTTTACAAAAAATAACTTAAATTTTTTTTATAGTAGTACATATAAATCTATTTTTATTTTCTGTAAATTAATAAGTCAACTTTTATTTTAAGTATTATTTCAATACTAAAGTATTTTTACCACATTTTTTTACCATAATATTTCATAGTATATTTGTCTGTTTTCATAAATTACTTAGAGCTTTGTCAAATTACAGTCTTCTTTGTCTTTCGGCTGTTCCCTTTCAGGGGTCGCCACAGCGAATCATCTGCCTCCATCTAACCCTATCCTCTGCATCCTCTTCTCTCACACCAACTAACTTCATGTCCTCTCTCACTGCATCCATAAATCTCCTCTTGGGTCTTCCTCTAGAAGTCCTGCCTGGCAGTTCCAACCTCAGCATCCTTCTACCGATATATTCACCATCTCTCTTCTGAACATGTCCAAACCACCTCAATCTGGCCGCTCTGACTTTATCTTCAAAACATCTAACGTGGGTTGTCCCTCTGATAAACTCATTCTTGATCCTATCCATTCTTGTCACTCCCAAAGAGAACCTCAACATCTTCAGCTCTGCTACCTCCAACCCTTCATGTAAAATTACAGTAATGAACTGTAATTAAATATGTAACTCATTAGATAAAGGTCAATGACCATACTAGAAAAGTTTGTTTTTATTTGTACTTTTTAGGTAAACCATATGTGTTTTATATTACTTAGACATTCAAGTTCTAAATGAAAGTTTATTATTTCATGAATTTTTAAAAGATTATCCATAAGAAGTGGCACAGGTAAGGCAGCAGAAACCCCTCACTTACATGTAGACTGTAGTATCTGCTTCATGCCTTCAAAGAATGTGAATCAGAAAATGTAGGAGATTGAAACTCAGTGCAGCACCCATGCGCACATTGCAAACCCCACCAAAAAAGTTTTTGTTTTGTTTTGATGACATTTACTCTGAAGCCTACACGATGTGATGTCACCAGGGCAATCTAGCCATCTGCTTTTTAATATATGTCTGCACGTTCCGACATAAGGATAAATGTGTTTGCTATCTAGCTGTTTTAGAGCAGTGGAGGTTGAAGAACCAATCTGCTGATTGATTTCCAGTCCTCATTTTGGTTATTGAAATTAAACTTTCTCAGCATCTATCCCTGAGGAAATACTTTGGAAAGAAAGCAAAAGGGTGGGAAGTCAGGGCAGTTCAATTTTTATATTTTGACTATGGTCTTATTTTTGTACCAGAAACCTTAGCAAAAACATGTACGCTCTTTGTGTTTACTGTAGCAGTCAATGAGAAGCTGGAGGAGGGGATGTTCTGATTCTGTTTGGCTCTTTTAAATAAGTGCGCCAGTAAGGGCTTTGATTTAAATGTCCAGTTCACCTGAGTTTATTGTTTAGTTATTAGACACACAGGTACAGTAACATGATTGCCGACTGATGTGATGGGAGGTGAACTGGGCAATGAATGAGGGGTGACAGTGGATGGTGAATAGGGTGACAACTTAAAATGCAGAGAGTAATGTTAAGCTTCTACTGCGTGCCTTTTTTCTTCTTTCAGGAGTGTTGGATAGGTCCAGACTCTTCCAGATTTTCAGGATATTTTCTACTGTATTTTTAGACTGTTGGATAAGTCAAAAACAGCGTGTTTGTCCTTAAATAAAAGACACAAACCTTGGTAAAATCATCAAACAATGCCTCATTGCCCTCCACTTACTTTGTGCAAATTGTTTTCAATTCCACTGCACACTCCTCCACACTTTTTGTTCATTGGATAATGCCTAATATCTGACATGATGCCTCCTTATCGGTCACAGCATGACTTCCAATCCTTGGTTTTTTGAGTTTAACATCCTCTGTCTTGAGCTCCCATTCTGCCGTTCCGACAAATAAGCATGACTTTTTCAATTGGGAATAAAGAAGGCTGAGGCACAAATATCAAGGTGCATAGTGTCAAAAAGGCAAAGCATAATTCAGGCTCTGCATTATATCATTCTAATGGTGGCAGGTGAGGCCCTAGAGGTGGACAAGATGGTGCAGATTTGATAAACCTCTCCAAGGAGTGTAGAGTGGCTTAAACAGAGACACATTAAATCTGAGTTGTTACTTCCTCAAGTTGCTGTTTATGCTTCCTAAAAACATTCATTAGATAATGGCCTGCTGGGTTGGATACGTTCATGACTGACCATTTTGCATCATAACACTTAAGAACCCAAATGCACAGCCATAACAGCCTTTAGAAGAGAGAAAATGATTTGTTAACAGACTTTGAACAATTCCAAGCAAACATTTAAAAAATGATTGTCTCCAGGAAAATCCACAAAGGTTGTATAACGTTAGGCACAGTTTCTTCTTAAAAACATAAGCTAGGCAAGAACCTGAAGAGTATAACAAAATAAAATCATAAGATCACCTGACTTCACAGCCATAGTCAATTTCCAGGAGCATGGCCATGACAACAATATGGCAGGAAATGTATGTTCCCTTTCAGTCGATTCACTCGGTACAACACATATAGTATGGGATATCACGCCCTCTCGTGTCCTGGCTGAAGCCACCTTTATTCACGCCGTAAAGGCAGGCAAACCTGTGGTGACGTAGGTGTAGCCCCGCCTACACCTATAAACCATCGTCGCCACGGTTGACCCTCAGTTCTTACGCTCTTCACCTCGCTGTGAACACCTTTTCCGTAGAGTTTTCTAGGTGCTGCTAGTAAACTCTACGTTTTACGTTGAAAGACTGCGCTTAAAATCAGCTTAACTGCTCTTGTTGGCGTTAGCGACAACAGCCTCATTTTGGTGAGTCGTCTACCCGCGGGGCGCTGACTTTTAAGTTTTCTGACAGTCAGAACATTAGCAACATCTCAGTTAGTTGGCTTCTGTTTAGCTGTGCTAACAGCGCTAGCTAAGATGAGCATGCAAGCTAATGTAGCTAAGAAGAGGTCCGCTGTTCGCCCCTGTCCTCAGGAGTGCGGTTTCTCCTTGCACGAGAAGGACCAGCACGAAGCGTGCCCCGTCTGTCTGGGGATTCTCCATGCTAGGAGAGCTCTAGCTGAGCCAGAGTCATGTGAGCTTTGTCGCCAGCTCCGGCGTTCAACGCTGAAAAGACGGGTCACGTTCGTGGAAAGGACCCTGGGGAGAAATACAGTCGCTCAGCAGGACCCCCTCCTTTCCGAATCAGCAGTCCCAGCTTCGCCTGTGTCTGCTGACGAGGAATTTCCGTCAGAAGTCCCCGCACCTAGCTGGGCGGACCAGATGGAGTATCTCGAGGGTTCGGAGGACCGTGGGCTCTCCTACAGCGCTGGCCAGCAGCCAGGCACCGAGCAGCATGCTTTCGAGGACGATGACGTGCTCGACATCGGCCTAGAGATACATGGCTTGTCGGAGGACGAGCATGAAATTGTGCCGCCTGCTCAGAGCTCCGCTGCTACTGTGTTAACCGCTCGGGACGACACTTCATTTTTTGCTCTCTACCGCCGAGCGGCTGAGAAGCTGGAGGTGGAGTGGCCCTCCCCGCAGCCGGCTCAAAAACCGTCAAGGTTCGCGGGATTTTTTCTTCCTCCTGAACCGACAACAGTTAAGAACTGCTTGCCCATGTTTCCCGACTTTGTCGGCGAATTAACGTCGTCATGGAGCAAGCCGCTGTCGACCCGTGTATCAGTGCCCGGTTACGGACAATATTTGGAATTAGACGGAGCTGAGAAGGCAGGACTAGTTAGCCCACCGCCAATGGAGCCATCTTTGGCTGCTTATTTGGCACCCTCGCACAATCATGGAGTGTCTGGACCTACTCTCCTTCCGTCTAAACATTGTAGATTCTCCTCTGCCCAGCTGGAGAAGATTTATCGCGCTCAAGCGGGCACTGCTCGTGCACTCAATTCCGCTACGCTGCTTCAAACATATCAGGCAATGTGTTTGGCAGAGCTCGGCTCACTGGTGCCTCAGGAGAGCCCGTTCTGTGCGCTGCTTAACGAGGTCAGGACAGCGACAGACTACATTTTGCGCATGTCTCGTTGTGCGGCTCTTTCCCTCGGAAGAGGGATGGCGAGCGCAGTAGTAGCACAGAGGCATTTATGGCTCACGCTCTCTGACATTCCTGATAGAGACAGGGCTGTCTACTTGGACGAACCGCTGTCTGCTGAGGGTTTGTTCGGCCAGTCACTCGATGCCATTCAGGCAAAGTTTGACTTCAGAAGGAAACAGGCCGAAGCGTTGCGAGACATTATTCCGCGACGAGAGGTGAAGCCCAAACAGGCTCGAAGTATGACCACTCCGCGACCACCTCATAAGAGACCACCGCCGGCAGCTAGCTCGAGCTCTCGACCGGTGAAACAACAGCCTCCCAGGCAAAACCCACGGCAGTCAGCCTGGGGTATGGGCCCCCCACCAGGCGTCCGAAAGGATTCAGCGACTAGGAGGAAGAATCCTCACTCCTCCTAGCTCAGATTTTAAAGAGAGAGGAGCTCTGGCAGCAGGGAGACACTGCTTCTCCTCTCTCAATGCCGCCCAAGAGGCCGCTACGTTATGTTCAGGAAATCAGTCCCAAACGGCGCTGCACTTCCCTAACACAGTCTCCCAAGCACAATCCCCCCCCCTCACACACAAGTGTTTATGTTCGAGTTATGAACCCCAGTTGGGGCGTGTTAAAAAGTTCTCAGGGACTTACAGCAAGTACCCTCGATGTTTGCAGTGTGATTGCCCCAAAAATGGTGCATTTTGTAAATCATGTGAATGTTACATTATTAAAACCAATAAAGAATTTTCCTGTTTACAATGTTGCAAAACAAAAAAGCCCAGTGCCATCGATGAGGCTGCACTCTGGCGAAACGCCAGGGGGCAGCAGACCCCTTTCAGAAACCAATGCGGGCCGGTTGGCGTCCCACGTTCTCGAGTGGCGCGCATGCGCAGTCTCGACATGGGTGCAAAACACAGTCGCTATGGGATACCGACTGCAGTTTCGCGTAAAGCCACCGCGCTTCTCTTCCATAATCAACACCGAGGTGTCGGACGACGCCGCAGCGGTGCTTCGGGAAGAGATAAATTCTCTTCTGAGCAAAAGGGCGATTCAAGTGGTGCCTCCTTCGGAAGCGAACTCAGGTTGGTACAGCCGGTATTTTGTCGTTCCGAAGAGGGGGGGAGGACTGCGTCCTATTTTGGATCTGAGAATATTGAACACGTTTCTAAGAACGTACAAGTTCAAAATGCTTACTCTGAGGCAACTGCTAAATGCAATAGGCCCGGGAGATTGGTTCACTACGATCGATCTCACAGATGCTTATTTTCATATAGCGATCTTTCCGCGCCACAGAAAGTTTCTGAGGTTTGCATTCGAGGGCGTGGCCTACGAGTACCTAGTGCTGCCGTTCGGCCTGTCACTAGCTCCCCGAACGTTCACGAAGTGCGCCGAGGCGGCGCTGTCTCCTCTTCGGGAGAAAGGCATTCGCATATTAGCCTATTTAGACGACTGGGCACTGATAGCGAGCTCAAGCGAGCAGGCAGAGAAACAGACAGCACTAGTTCTGTCTCACATTCAGACTTTAGGGTTCTCAGTAAATATGCAGAAAAGCTCACTGATTCCGAGTCAACAGTGTTCATTCCTGGGTCTGGAGATATGCTCCGTTACCAGCCGAGCACGTCTCTCAGAGCACAGAATAGCCGCGTTTCAGCGCTGCCTTGCTCTGTTTCAGTTGCAACACAAACTTCGTTTCCGAGTGTTTTTACAACTAATGGGAATGATGGCGTCTATGATCACTGTGGTGCCTCTCGGGCTGTTGAACATGCGTGCGTTTCAGCGCTGGGTGCGCTCTCACCGCCTATGTGCGGCGCGCCACCTCAACAGGAGGCTGACGGTGACACCGTCATGCATGTCAGCCCTTCTGCCCTGGAGGGAACCCAGGCTATTACGTCAGGGCTCTCCGATAGGCAGGGTATCGTTTCGCAAAGTGGTGTCAACAGATGCCTCCCTCAGCGGCTGGGGCGCTCTGTGCGACGGCTCCGCGATCAGGGGGGCGTGGTCACAGAAACAACGCAGGCTTCACATCAACTATTTGGAGCTGTTAGCAGTGTTCTTAGCCCTGAGTCATTTTCGTCTGGCTTTAACAGGCCATCATGTTCTAATCAGGACAGACAATACAACAGTGGTGTCGTATATAAACAGACAAGGGGGGACTCGTTCACTTCCCCTGCTGAAACTCTCTCATTCTCTATTGCTATGGTCCAGTGTTCATCTTCTGTCACTCAGGGCCACTCACATTCCAGGGCACCTGAATTTGGGGGCGGACCTTCTATCCAGAGGGGGCCCGCTTGTGAGGGAATGGAGATTACACCCATGGGTGGTAGCTCAGATCTGGGAGCGCTTCGGCAGGGCAGCAGTGGATCTTTTTGCATCCAAAGAAAATGCTCACTGCCCACTATTCTTCTCCATAACGGATCGCAATGCCCCACTGGGGATCGATGCGCTGGCACACTCATGGCCCCCAGCTCTATTGTATGCTTTCCCTCCGGTAGAACTGATTCTGCCTGTCACAGAGAGGGTACGTCAGCAGGGCCTGTCACTAATCCTGGTGGCACCTCATTGGCCGGCGAAGTTGTGGTACGCAGAGATAGTCAGCCTGCTAGCAGCAGAACCATGGAAACTTCCTCTCCTCAGGGACCTTCTGTCTCAGGCAGGGGGAGAGGTAGTGCACCCGCGTCCCGAGCTGTGGAACTTGCACGCTTACCTGTTGAAAGGTCCAATTTGTTAGCAAAAGGGCTTCCCCCGAATGTGATTGAGACAATCCAAAGTGCTCGGGCCTCGTCTACTAGAGGTTTATATGCTTACAAGTGGCGAGCATTTGAGCAATGGTGTCAAGAACATAATGTTCTTCCATTTCAGTGCTCCATGGTGGAGATTTTGTCTTTTCTACAAGAACTATTAGAGAAAGGCCTTTCCTTCTCTACTATTAAAGTGTACTTGGCGGCTATATCAGCCTGTCATGTTGGTTTTGACGGAGTGTCACCAGGGGCTCATCCGCTGGCAGTACGGTTTTTAAAGGGAGTGCGACGTCTGCGACCCACTACGAGGTCCAGTGTTCCGTCCTGGGATTTATTGTTAGTGCTTGAGGCCCTCTGTGGTCCTCCTTTTGAGCCAGTTGAGTCTATAGATATGAAAATTCTTTCATATAAGACGGCACTTCTTCTTGCTTTAGCATCTGCTAAACGAGTGGGCGATCTCCACGCTTTATCCGTGCATCCATCCTGTACGCAGTTTGCTGCTAATGGGTTAAAGGTTACTCTACGGCCGAACGCGGCCTATGTACCGAAGGTCGTCTCCACTGATTATAGCTCTATGGTCTTTGACCTTTATAGCTTTTTTCCTCCTCCTTTTGCTTCTGATGAGCAGAGAAAATTGCATAATTTGTGCCCCGTACGTGCACTACGAGTGTACATGGACCGTACAGTAGATATGCGCTTATGTGATCAACTGTTTATCTGCTTTGCCAGTCCAGTAAAGGGTAAAGCGCTGTCTAAACAGCGGCTTTCCCATTGGATTGTGGAGGCTATTACACTAGCTTATAGTAGCAAGAGTGTCCCATTGCCTCTGGGTGTGAAAGCACATTCAACGAGAGCTATGGCAACATCATGGGCTCTGTTCAAAGGAATGTCTGTGGGCGAGATTTGCGCGGCAGCCAGTTGGTCCTCACCACACACTTTTGTCCGGTTCTACCGACTTGATATAACGGCCCCCTTGGTGGCTCATTGTGTCCTCTCTGCGGGATCCATAATGCAGTAGAGTAGCTGTCAGGGTTCTTGTGACTAACTTTGATAGATACTCGGCGGGGCGTGAATATATGTCCCATACTATATGTGTTGTACCGAGTGAATCGACTGAAAGGGAACGAATGGTTATGACTATAACCTCTGTTCCCTGAAGGAGAGGAACGAGGTACAACACATTGCTGCCCCGCCTCATAGTTACGCTCGGCGAAGAGCGGCTATCGAACTGAGGGTCAACCGTGGCGACGATGGTTTATAGGTGTAGGCGGGGCTACACCTACGTCACCACAGGTTTGCCTGCCTTTACGGCGTGAATAAAGGTGGCTTCAGCCAGGACACGAGAGGGCGTGATATCCCATACTATATGTGTTGTACCTCGTTCCTCTCCTTCAGGGAACAGAGGTTATAGTCATAACCATTCGTTCTGGTGGCACTAAATCCAAAAAGAAACAGGAAGTGAGTGTGGTCAGGAAAAAGAGCTGGGGGAAAAATGTATAGCATGGCTGATCGATAAGCTGGTGATCTGAAAATAACAAAAGAAAACATGGTGAGAGCAGGGAATGAAGGAAATATAAAAATTAAACTAGTAAAGCAAAATTAAGAATCTTTTATTATATTGGGGTCTGACTTTCATCAAATGCAGAAGATTTAATTACAGTGGTGTGTACAGAATGCAGGCAGAGATGGTCTTATAGACCTGGCATGAACTCTAGATATGACGGACCTAGTATAAAAATAATTTGTTGCTCCATTTTCAAAATTATTTTTGAAAGCTTGTAAGGTTTGTGAGCAAGTGTAAATTTAGTTTAAAAAAAAAATAATAATAATAATATATATATATATATATATATATATATATATATATATATATATATTTTTTTTTTTTTAATTAATATTGCAGAAATATACCCTGCGGTTTCCTAACTATGTATTTCTCTTGTTCCTACTTAAGGCCACTCATCTATGGATTGAAGATGAGGCTCTACAAGTCTTATTCATGTACTATTTTTGCTGTGCCAAATGCAAGTGTGCTGTCACCGTAAACTGATTTTTTTCCGGATAGCTAAGCATATTTGATACTTGTTAAAAGTCATATTTTTGTTTGTATAACAAATAATTAGGCTTTTGGTTCATCGCCCATCATATCATAAAAAAAATAATCTAGAAAAAAATCATTAGTTCTTAATAAACGCAATCTCACATGTACATTCCATACAATCTCACATGTACATTCCATACATGTTTCATATCATCCAATAAAAATTGTTAATTTAAAAATTTAACAAAAAGTGTTGTAATTTTTTAAAAATGTGCTTATGAGTGTGTGAATGAAGTTGTAGGCCCATCTACAGTAGTACAGAATAAATAGTTCTGCACGATTACCTTGACTCAGAACGTAAAAACATTTGCCAAATCAATGATGCGAATCACAAATATCACAATTAGATACTAATACAGAAGTTCTAACTATAGTTTGAGAAAAAAGTTGATACACATTAAAAGTAGTTTAACCATGAGTGGATAACAAAAAAATAATAAAAATCCTGATATAAATGCTTTTGGGGACTATTTGTTATGGAGACTATTTCTGGTCATTATTTAGTAGTTTTTTTTTTTTTGCTTCGAGTACAACTTTACATAATGCACCTTCAAACCTGGTGCTAATCTGGAAGTTTTATTTGGCCATAAGCTTTCCTCAAAGACATGCTCCAAAGGCAACAAATTTTATTGATTGATTGGCTAATGTGAGCCCAAGACCAAGTGTTTTTTATCATACAGATATTTACATATACATTAAAAATACTATACTATACTAAAAATAGTATTACTAAAAATACTAGTATAGTATACTATACTATACTAAAAAAAAGCTTGCAGATTAAACAATGATGTGCATTAATAAACATTGTCATAAACAATGCATCACATAAATAAATTAAAAGTAACTGATAATTTTTTTCAGGAAGGTATAAACATAAGATTTGTTATTACACTGTGGAATATTTCATCAGCTCTCTCTGGAGCTCATAAAGTGCCATTTAAAACCATCAGCGCACAACATTATTACTCTTCAAAGCTGGGCTCACATATAAAAGTGGTGTTCTGTGGTGGTGGTGATTTGTAGAGTCTTGCTCTCTAATTATATCTGCAAATTATATCTGCAAATATTATATGGTTCTATTTTGTATAATAATATGCCAGTTATAAATGAAAGCACATCTGAGGGATTGCTTATATATCAGCAAATAATTCAGATTACAGTGACCGAGGGAGCAATATTTAAAGCTAGTTTTGCAATGTTAATGTCGTTGTTCTTTATTTATTTAAATGCCATCATGGTCTACACTCTTTGGAGCAAGGCTGTTTTTAAAGACACTCCACGTTACATTTTGTTTAACCACATGCTTATCAATGATTCAGTTCAGCTCTTAGTTACTTCTTTGTTGTATGTTTTAGGTTTTGCCTATCTCAAGGTAGTCATGTATGCTTGTGCTTTTTTAGTTTTTCTGTCAAGTACAACTTTCCGTAATGGACCTTTAAACCTGGCTTTAATGTCACTAGAGCGTTATGTGGCCATAAGCTTTCCTCTAAGACATGCTGAAATAGCCACTCAGAGAAGAACTTATATTGCCATTGGAACTATTTGGTTTATGGGTCTTATGCACTTTACTATTGATTTGCTTTATGTAGTAGTGATAGAGCCTAAATTTTTAACTTCACAAATATTTTGCACAAGAGAAAGGATTTTTATAAGGCAGTGGCAGCTGGATGCTTTTCAGGGCTTTAACATATTTTACTTTGTCTCTGTGTCTATAATCATGCTTTTTACATATGTTGAAATTTTAATCACAACCAGATCCATTTCCTCCAAAAAAGATTCTACTTCGAAAGCTCACAAAACTATAGGGCTGCATGTCATTCAACTGAGTTTGTGCCTCATTTCATTTTTTTTTAGCTTTACAGAACGAGCTGCAGCAATGACTGGCAGCAGCAGCCTCTTCGTCGACCTGCGTTATCTAAACTATGTGTTTCTGGTTGTTTTGCCACGTTGCCTAAGCCCACTCATCTATGGACTGAGAGATGATGCTCTGCGACCCTTATTTGTGTACTACTTTTGCTGTGCCACAGGAAAATGCAGGTCTAGTGTAAATGTACACTGAATTATAGCAATTATTTGGATGCTTAAGGATATTACAACCTTTTAAAGTCATGTTTACTCTTGTATAATGTAATGGTTAAAATACAGAATAAATGGTCATGAGCATGTACTTTGAAACTCACAAGTCTTATCATACCGTGGGCAGAGGGGGTCTGGATCACTGGCAGCTCAGGAGTGACATGTATAGCTTGACAGAGAGACAGGTATAGGGAAAGAGAGAGGTAGAGAGAGAAGAGAAAAAAGAGGAGAGAGCAGAAGAGAATATAGTACTTAGCTAGTTAGTTTTTGTTAATTTATGTTGTAATATATGTTAGGTCTTTCTGTTCTGTCTCTGCTAGCCAGCTAACTAGGCCTCTTGGTTAGCTAGTTTAGTGTTTCTGTTAATTTATGTTGTAAATTTATGTTGCATGTAGCACCTTGGTCCTGGAGGAACGTTGTTTCGTTTCACTGTGTACTAACTGTATATGGTTGTAATGACAATAAAGCCTACTTGAACTTGAACTTGAGGAGGAGGGATGGCAGTTAGGTATGTTCACAGTCAAACGTATAATGTGTATGTATACAGTATGTTTAGAGTGCAAGCAGGGACTCCGGCAGGACTAACTATGACAGCATAACTTAAAGGGAAAGCCAGAAGGAAAATCAGACATGAGGGCTCCCTAAGATGTAAAGCGACCAGTCACTTCACCATCAACAAACTTGAGTGATCAATAAGAGAGGGGAAGACAGCATCCATACCAGTTCACCATAATACTATACACCCCTGAGTCCCCCAGATCTGCTCCTTTACATAAGGGAAATCTATTTACAAAAATCCTTGGCTTAATAAATAGGTTTTTAGCCTAGACTTATACACTGAGACTGTGTGAGTCCCGAATATTAATTGGAAGACTATTCCATAACTTTGGGGCTTTGTAAGAAAAGAATCTGCCCCCTGCTGTAGTTTTCATAACACGTGGTACTGACAAGCAGCCTGCATCCTTTGATCGAATTAGGTGTGGCGGATCGTAGGTGTTATAATAGTCCAACCTAAAGGTGGTAAAAGCATGAACTAGTTTTCCTGCATTGTTTGATGACAATATATATTTCTTATCTGGGCAATATTTCTGTGGTGAAAGAATGCTATCCTAGTAATAATACCGACATTTGCTTTAAATGAAAGGCTAAGATCTATATTCACACTAAGGTCTTTCGCTGTTGCACTTGATGGAACAGAAAGGGCATTTAAACTTACAGTGTGATCAGAAAGAATGCATATTGCTGCCTGTGGCCCTATGACTAGAAGGTCTTTCTTATCAGGATTGGATAGAAGGAAGTTAATTACCATCCAATCTCTTATGTCCTGCACACATTGCTCAGGTTTAGTAAGCTGTTTTTTTCTCATCTGGTTTTGCTGAGCAAAACTGTCTAATTGTGCGTCACTAACTTGTGCGTCATCAGCAAAACAATGAAAACTAATACCATGCTTATGAATTATGTTGCCTAGAGGAAGCCTGTAAAGAGAAAAAAAGCAATGGGCCTATAACTAAACTCTGTGAAACACCAAACTCCACTTAAGAACATGCAGAATGGTCACCATTTTAATCTACAAACTGATAACGATCAGTCAAATAGGATCTGAGCCACGAGGGGGCCGTTCCCTTAATTCCTACTACATTTTCTGTGAAGAAGAATACTATGATCAATAGTGTCAAAAGCTGCATTGAGGTCAAGTAACACAAGTATAGTGACGCAACCCTGATCAGAGACCAATAGGTGGTCATTTACTACTTTAAAAAGTGCTGTCTCTGTGCTGTGATGAGGCCTGAATCCTGACTGATACAGTTCGATTATGCCATTCCTATGTAGATATGAACATAGTTGGTGTGCTATTATCTTTTCCAGAAACTTAGAGATAAAGGGGAGATTTGATATTGGCCTGTAATTTGACAGCTGACAAAAGTTGTTGTTTTTAATGTCGTTTTTCTTCACCTATTTGACTGCCTTTATGGTCTACAGTATTTGTAGCAAGCCTGTTTTTAAAGACACTCCACGTTACATCTTGTTCATGCTTATCAATGATTCAGTTCAGCTCTTTGATTCAGTTACCTCTTTGTTTAATGTTTTTGGTCTGACTTATCTCAGGGATCTGTATGCTTGTGCTTTTTTAGTTTTTGTTTCAAGTACAACTTTCCGTAATGCACCTTTAAACCTGGCTGTAATGTTTCTAGAGCGTTATGTGGCCATAAGCTTTCCTCTAAGACATGCTGAAATACAGTAGCCACTCAAAGAAGAATTCATATAGCTATTGGAATTATTTGGTTTATGGGTCTAATGCACTTTACTATTGATTTGCTTTATTTAGTAGTCATAGATCCTAAATTATGCACTTCACAAATATTTTGCACAAGATAGAGGATTTTCATAGGGCAGGGGAAGCTGGATGTTTTTCAGGCCTTTTATATATTCTACTTTGTCTTTGTGTCTATGCTCATGCTTTTCACATATGTCAGAATTATCACAACCAGATCCATTTCCTCCAAAAAAGACTCACAAAACTATAGGCATGCACTTTATTCAGCTGGGTCTGTGCCTCATCTCCTTATTATTATTATTTTAGCTTTATAGAACAAGCAACAGAAATGACTGGCAGCAGCAACCTCTATGTGGACATGCGTTTTCTAAACTATGTGTTTCTGGTGGTCCTGCTCTGTCACGGACAAATGCAGTCTAGTGTCAGTGTACCCTGAATTATAGCTTCTTTTTTTTTTTTGCCATACTTATTGATACTAAAACATGTTAAAAGTCATATTTACTATTTATACATTTTACATATTTTTTATTAAAACACACAACTTGTGTTCTTATGCCAAGGGAAATGAATTAAAGACTGTATAATGGTTAAATTATTTATGACTAAATCATATAATTTTTATTATATTAAACACTAATACAGAAATTCTAACTATACTAAAGTTGATAAATACAAACTGAAAACTTTCTCTATGTTTTAAATTAAACATCTTCTAGCAATTTATTTCCTAACAAAACTTTTACTGTAATATATTTGCAGAAATGCAAAATAAAAGTTTTTTTTTTTTTAATGACTTGTACAATTCCTCACAATTGTGTGGTACTGCAAAATAGTTCATCTAAGGCATTATTACATTCATCCCGCAGTGAGTATTTTTCTAAATGACTCATCTAAAGTATTTAATTTTAAAGTGTTAAAATAAAAATATATAAATGAATAAATAAATAAATAAAATATCATGATAATATTGTTAAACTTATTAAAGAACCAGATATGCACATCATTCCCCCAATAGCAATCTGTTGTTTTATAGGAAACAGCCTAAACTTTAACTTTGTTTCTAGCCAATTTTTTAGAGTTGCAGCAGAAGCTACATTCATACGTAAACAACACATACTATGGGAATTTCTGTACTTAACATCTAACTCTTCAAACTCCAAGGAACTGCTTCTAGAATGTGGTAATCTCTCCTTGATCAAAGTTGAGGAAGTGGACTCATCAGTCTCATCAGTATCACTGCTCTGACAACTTAGGCTTTGTGACCTCTTTCTCAAAGGGGTCGCTTCCTGTTTCTTTTTGGGGGTTGACACATTCTGAAGCCTTTTCATACGTTGCTTCTTTAAAGGCTCCTAACAAGACAGACAACAAATTGTTTGTGTTACTAATTACAATAAACTAAATCAGATCCTGAAATTAAACCATACAAACAAAGATGTTACAATTATTAATCTGGATGAAGCACATTCCTCCTATTCTGAGTGTTGGATGTATGCACCTTGGCTGCCAACAGTACTGTGTTTGGAAATGTAATGAATACCTGACTAGTGACTTACCCACTGAGCTCTACTGGCTTCAGATTTGTCCCACAGCATTGGGTAGTAGTCAACGCTCAACTGCGACCCTTCGCCAGTACTGTGAGTGCATGAGTGCATGGATACTGGAGGCCATTTCCTGCTGCCCCAAAATCATGCTTGTCACTGTATTTCTGATTAATCAACAGTGAAGATCATTGGAAAGGATATATTCTCCTTCTTTTCCAGCATGCTGTTTTTTTTTTTTTTTAAAGATGCTTCTTGATTGCTCCATCTACATGTCTGTGTATATGACATACTGTGGACTGACATGCTGCACAGTCATACAGTAGTAGCCCCTTAAAATAGCCGAGGCCATTTGAATGGCGTGTGGCTGCCATTTGGATGGCGTGATCCCCCCTCCCTCTCCTGCCAAAAAGGCATGTCATGAGTTCACAGTAAACATGCCCATTTAAGCCCTATTTAGTCATTTACCTGGTGCCACCAATAGGCATTATCTTGAGATAGAGATAGTAGCTAGATGGTACAGTAAATATCCGGCTAATTAAATGCAGATGTTGATAGAGACAGACAGTGGCTAACGCTAACAACGTTCATTGGTTAACATTAGCACGGGCAGTTTATTTAAATTCCAGAATTCCCAGAACAGTATTTTACACACTCTTTGTTAAATAGGTTTATAGAAATCTTTTATTTTTACCACAACTAGATATATATAAAAAAAAAAACATTTACTTGAACCAACTACTTCAATAGGAAAAAATAGGAGACAACTTTGTTTAAAATAGTCAAAGAGTTGGGCTAATAATTATAATAATTATTATTAATATTATTATTATGGGTCATAGAAACAAACAAAAACAACAGTTAAACACTTGATCATATGTATCTGTGAGAATTTGTGCTATGTAATCCATAATTATTTTTTCTCAGTATAAATAAATGTTTTGAGTTTTAAGAACTCCATCAAAAGAGCAAAGACAAACTTAGGAGGAGTGGAAGGTGAGAAACCTTAATGGAGAATGTACTGACTATGCACAGACATACCTCTCCATCCACAAACAAATGCTTACCTGTGGCACTTTAACCGTTGTCTTGTAAATCGCATGGTTTATTTTTGTCCTTAAATAAAAGACATCAATATGTTAATAATTTAAAAAGTAACAAAGTTAATAAGTAATTTTTAAAATAAAACAAACCAGGAAGTAAGTGTCCATGCATTACAGTACTGTGTATAACCGAGAGGAGGAGGTGTGTGTGTATATGTGTGAAGGCGAGAGGAGGAAGTGTGTGTGTGAAGGGGCACAGTGTCCAATGGCGCACATTGCAAGTGCAGTGCAGACACACATAGAGAGAGAAAATGGATTTTTAACCTCTCTAATAAGGCTTGCGTTTGCTTTACATGCGTACAAACAAAATAAAATGTGTTTTACGCGCACACAGTGGCCACAGTGTTATAGTAAGTGGTACACACATGCACGGATGTTGATTATACTAGTGAGAGACATGCACTAAGACAGAGCAGGGAAGACAATTACCCACAATTCCACAGTGCAAGAAAGAGAAAAACCATTAGCTCAGTCGTGATCATGTGACACTAGGCCTCTCAAAAAAAGAGGCACATGCGTTATACATGATACTCAGTAGTCGTAAACCAAGACTTGCTCGTTTTTTCCGTTCACTTGCGGAACACTCACAAACCATGTTATTCGCAATTTGAGGTTCTACTGTAAACTGTATAAAGCTGCCTGGACACTACAGTTACCTAAAGCAGTCTATGCTCCACCTGGCGGGATTATACAGCATTGCAACCATCTTATTAGAAAGCATATGGGGGTGTTTATGGGGCGGGGCATCATTAACTGCGTCATTGCGAAGGATCACATTCCATGCACAAATCGTGCACGACTTGTCATGGTTCGCGGTGTCCCGCCATACTCCAGGCGGCTGTTTGAAATTGCTCCTACTGTAATGGCACTATGTTTGTCTCTTGTGTTTAGAGAAGAGTCAGGAGATGGAAAGTGGTGGTTGGGTTGAGAGGATCGGTGGCCAGAGCAAGAGGGAAAAGGGGTTGGGTTAAAAGAGCAGGTTCCAGGTCTGCACGGGTCTGATTCTTGACCCTGTTTTCTGATTCTTGACCCTATTGCATGAAGAAACCCTTAATCCTTAACAAGAAAAAAAATGGGTGCTACCATGCCAACTTGGAGCTGTGGGCCCAGTCTAATACAGCAGAATGGAGAGGACTTAAAATTAAGAGTAGGTTGGGAGAGACATTCGGGACTGCAATCTCCTCTGCTTCACCGAGACATGGCTGAACCCAGCGGTGCCGGACCATGCCATCCAGCCGGCCGAGTTCTTCTCGGTTCACCGCATGGACAGGACGCGGGACTCGGGGAAGTCAAGGGGAGGCGGCGTGTGTTTAATGGTGAACAGCAGCTGGTGCAACAGCGCGAGCGTTGTTCCTCTCACACGCTCCTGCACACCAAACCTGGAACTACTGTCCATCATGTGTCGTCCTTTTTACCTTCCTCGGGAGTTTACATCGGTCATAATCAGCGCCGTTTATATTCCACAACAAGCGGACACGGACACTGCCTTATGCGAGCTGCATGAGGCACTCACACAGCACCAAACACAACACCGGGACGCTGCGCTTATTGTGGCGGGGGACTTTAATAGTGCCAACCTCAAACGTGCAGCGCCAAACTTTTATCAGCACATCACTTGCCCCACCAGGGGCGAAAGGACACTGGACCACTGCTATACAACGGTCAAGGACGGCTACAAGGCACAATCTTGTCCTCCGTTTGGTAAATCCGACCATGCCGCCATCTTCCTCATGCCAAAATACAAACAAAGGCTGAAACAGGAAGTTCCGGTTCAGAGGGAGGTCGCGCGCTGGACGGACCAATCGGTGGCCGTGTTACAGGACGCACTCGATGACGCAGACTGGGACATGTTCAGAAACAGCTCCGATGGTGACGTCAGCGTGTTTACGAAAGCGGTTGTGGGATTCATCGGGAAATTAGCGGACGATACCGTAGAAAAAAAGACTATTAAAACGTTTCCCAACCAGAAGCCGTGGGTGGATAAAACCATCTGCGACGCTCTGAGATCTCGCACCGCTGCCTACAACACGGGACTCGCGTCGGGGGACATGGAACCGTACAAGGCTGCGTCATACAGCGTCCGGAAGGCGGTGAAAGAGGCGAAGCAGCGCTACGGGAGGAAACTAGAGTCACAACTCCAACAGAGTGACTCTAGGAGCCTGTGGCAGGGATTAAGGACAATAACGGATTATAAAGCACCAACATCCGGTATGATAAACGTAGACGTGTCTCTGGCAGATGAGCTGAACACTTTCTATGCTCGCTTCGAGGCTGCAGCTAAAGACGCTAGCGATGCTAATGCTAGCGGCGCTAACGGCTGCAGACAGGAAGTCACTGCCAGCACCGGAAGCGCGTTCATCATCACCGAGCATGACGTGAGGAGAGCCTTCAAGAGAGTGAACACCAGGAAAGCAGCAGGACCAGACGGCATCTCAGGCCGTATTCTCAGAGCCTGCGCAGACCAGCTAGCACCTGTGTTTACTGAGATATTTAACATCTCTTTATCTCAGTCGGTGATCCCCACATGCTTCAAAGAGTCCATTATTGTTCCTGTCCCAAAGAAACCTCATCCTGCTTCCCTCAATGATTATCGCCCTGTAGCCCTCACTTCAGTAGTGATGAAGTGCTTTGAACGCCTGGTCAGAGACTTCATCATCTCTTCACTACCAGACACACTAGACCCACTACAGTTTGCTTATCGTCCAAACCGTTCCACGGACGATGCAATCTCTCATCTCCTCCATACATCTCTCACTCACCTGGACACTCGGAGGGGGAATTATGTGAAAATGCTCTTCATCGACTACAGTTCTGCATTTAATACCATAATTCCCTCCACACTTACCACCAAGCTGGAGCACCTGGGACTCAGCTCATCTATGTGTCAGTGTATCTCCAACTTCCTAACTGGCAGACCACAGGCAGTAAGGATGGGCGGACATGTCTCAGCCTCCCTCACTCTCAGCACTGGAGCCCCCCAGGGTTGTGTTCTGAGCCCCCTGCTGTACTCTCTGTACACCCACGACTGCGTGGCCACTACCAGCTCCACCACCATCATCAAGTTTGCTGACGACACTGTTGTGGTGGGCCTGATCACGAACAACGATGAGACGGCCTACCTGGAGGAGGTTGGAAATCTGGAGAACTGGTGCCAGAGAAACAATCTCCTCCTGAACGTCAGTAAGACAAAGGAGCTGATAGTGGACTTTAGTACAAAGCAGGTGAGGAACTACCAGACCCCCGTCATCAACAGGAGCCCAGTGGAGAGAGTGGACAGCTTCAGATACCTCGGTGTTCACATCACGCAGGACCTGGCATGGTCCTGTCACATCAACACCGTGGTAAAAAAGGCCCGGCAGCGTCTCTACCACCTCAGGCGCTTGAGAGACTTTAGACTGCCCTCCAAGGTGCTCAGGAATTTCTACTCCTGCACCATAGAGAGCATCCTGACGGGAAATATCACGACCTGGTTCGGGAACAGCACCATGCAGGACAGACGAGCTCTACAGAGGGTGGTGCGATCAGCTGAGCGCATCATCCGCATCGAGCTCCCTGACCTGCAATCGATTTACAGCAAGCGGTGCTTGACCAAGGCCAGGAAGATCGTGAAGGACCTCAGCCACCCCAATAACGGACTGTTTACTCTGTTGCGGTCTGGGAAGCGATTCCGCTCCTTGAAGGCCAACACAGAGAGACTGAGGAGGAGCTTTTTCCCGCAGGCGATAAGGTCTCTCAACCACAACCACACCACTATGCAGAACTAACACAATCTTTTCATAATTGGTCAAATCTATCAATCTTCTTACATCCATGAACACTATGGACAATTACACGCTTACCTTCCTTCATATATACACTACATGTCGTACGTTACATCCTGGATCATTGCACAAAGTCACTTTAATAACTTTGCACACCTACCTTCACAACTACACTACATTTTACAGTTTTACGTTTACATCCTGGACCAGTGCACAAAGACACTTTAATAACCTCTGCACTAAGACATTTTGTTCTATGCATATTTGCACACACCGTACAGTATATTTCAATTTGCACAGTATATTTCTATTTTGTACATCATATTTCTATTTTTATTTTTAGTTCTATTTTTTCCTAGCACATTTTTCCTAGTTTAATTTAATTTTTTAATTTAATTTCTATCGTATTTCTTTTATTCATATTTATTTCTTATTTGTAAAATTTTATTCTCTTTTAGGGTCAATGGCAGTCGTATAATGCATTTCACTACATTTCGTACTGTGTATGTTTGTGTATGTGACAAATAAAATTAGAAAATTTGAATTTGAATTTGGCAAGAGAGGAAGGAGCAGGTGTGGAGTTTATTCCCCTTCGAAGACCTTTGGGAGAGAACTACTCCAACACCTGTTTCCGATCGGTCCACCTCGACCACAAACTGGAGGGACGGGTTGGGGCAGCTGAGGATAGGGGCAGAGGTAAAACAACATTTGACTTTCTCAAAAACCTTGTCTGCCATTGAATTCTATCGAAAGAGTGATTTTGTGGATGTGAGGGCAGTGAAAGGTACTACAACAGAGCTATAGTTCTGGATGTAACGTGAAAATTTAAAATTGGATGCAACCCCTGTTCCTCTTGGGAACCAAAAAATACAGACTGTTGTAGCCTGACTCTCTGTCTGGTAGGGGAGCATGTTCTATGGCTCCTTTTCCCAGCAACTTCCGTAACTCCAGAGTCAGCAGATGCACCCTTTCCGGTTTTACGGAAGTGAAGACCACGCTGTTGAGAAAACTGAATCCTGTAGCTTCTCTCTACAGTGCTTAGTACCCAAGGAGATATACTTGGCAGTAGCTTCCACGCTGCCAGTTTCTCCAAAAGGGGCAAAAATCTTGGCGGCTTGGTTAGACGGGGGGTGGGGTGTTAGATGTTTGGCATCCTGAAACATGGCAGGAAAAGACAGAAAAATTAACATTTTATTGGATACCAGTGTTGCCTGAACACTAAAGATGTCAGAGCATGAACACCGACCCCCTGGGGGTGCCAGGGAGAAGACTTCATTCTTGAAAAGAATTCTACGAGCCTCTTCCCGTTGGGGGCCCTACGGTCCTGGGCACATGACCTGAGGACTTCTTTTTGAAGGAGACAGTATGCCGGTCCGACTTCATTGAGGTGGATTGTGAAGCACATGCCGCCGCACCCCAATCTTTACGAGGGGGTGCCCAGCTCAAAACACTCTCCTTGTGTGCCTCGCGAGAGTCAGACCTAGTCGAGACTGGGTGGCCGACAGTCCCGACTCTTGAGCACGGCGGGAAAGGAATTTCCGAAGGCTTGTTCATATAACTTTGCCTCACGAAACCTAGTGGCGACCGAGTTAACAGTGTCGCCAAACAGGCCGGAAGGCGAGATGCACGAGGAGGAATGCACGATCCGTATTCTTGATGTCCCCAAGATTCAGCCACAAGTGTCTCTCCGCGGAAACCATCGCAGCAATAGAACGGTTGATAGCACGAGCCATCTGCTTTGTTGCACGAAGAGACAAGTCTGTGGCCCGGCAGTGCTCAAGTCTCTCAGCAGGTCAGCCTGGTAGGCCTGCAAAACTGCCATGGTGAGCAGTGGAGAACCAACCTGATCTGCTGCCTGAAAAGCTTTTCTGTCTAGGCAAGTCTACACCACTTGGAAGGAAGTGTTGGCTTTTCAGGGAGGATAATGTCCCAGGAGAGATAGCCTGGAAGCATTTTTTTTATCTGGGGCATCATCATATAATCCCGCGCTTCCACATCAACTATATTAAAATAAATAAGTTGACGGCACGAAAAAACAAGGGATGAATAGCTTACTCCATAAAAGGGTTAATCCGTCATGGAGGTTGCTAAGGAAAGGGAGAGAGCGTCATTAAGGCTCCGCCCCCCCGGCCACCCGACAGAAACCTGTCGTCTAATTTGAGTGCTTGGAGGCTATTTTCATCTCTGCGGAAGCGAGAGAAAATGTCTATCCCGCCTATTTCACAAGAAGCGCAAGGCGCGCTTGAGAAGCGGACGGAGGAATTTCACGAGCGCAAGAGAAAGAAGGGGAGTCCGTCTCCCGCAGCTTTTTTTTGTTTGTTTGTTTGTTTACTATCCATTTACAAGAAGCGCCGAGGTGCGCTTGAGAAGTGGACGGAAAACTTCCTGATTGGCGAGAACGCAAGAGAAAGGGGGACTCCCGTCTCGTGCACGCCTGCCAGATTGCACTGTTTAACCCAGGAATTTGCCGTGGCTCGCAGTTCTGCTTAAAGAATGCGAGCCGTGTGTAAAGCATTCGAAACAACGATGTGGAGATCGCACTCCGAAAGGGCGGAGGTATGGATCTCCTAACAAACTACACCATATCGGTGAGTTAATAAAGTTAATACTTTTAAATTCGCTTGCACACTTCACACGCAATCACAATACGGTCCTGAAGACAAAAAGATCTGAGGAATGTTTCCGGTTCACTTTTATTTATAACCAGCAGGTGCGCTTCATCAGATGGCGTCACCTGACCAAGGTTATATATGCCAAAATTTGGCGTGTTTAATACACACATGCTTCACAACAGGCAACACAGAAAGATGTTCCCATAGCGTTTTTACGCAGCATCGAGTGTAGCTTTTAAAAGGGAACTTAATTTATTATTATTCATTTTACATCTTTATATTATTACTTAATTTATATGGCTTTTTTATATTGTGTACAGTGGTCTGTATCCATTTAATTCTACTCATGCACTAACCATGAGTGTGTTGTGGTTATCTGATTGTTTCTTGATGAGCTATAATGATTGCCTCTTAGCTACAATAACCCATTAATACTTCAGCATTGCATCTCTCCGCACTTTTGTATATTTTTTCAGCTGAGGCTTATTTTTTCTTCATCCAGTGTAAGTGTGTGGTTTTATGTGCGAAAGTGCTTCGCTTTTCTTAGGCCCACTATGTCCCACACTTTATCCTATATGATTTTTTAAAAAAATTTTTAGCAGCAAACCTTATGAATTCTTAAATGTGTACTGTAATTTAGTACTTAGTGTGAATATATATTATATATGAGCAAAGTGATCAAATATTGTTATATACTGTATGGGATTAGATATGTTTTATCTAAAAACATACTTACAAGTGGATGGTAAATAGGGTGACAAAACTTAAAATGCAGAGAGTAATATTAAGCTCCTACTGTGGACCTCTCTCATGCTTTCAGTACACCTCTCCCACAGCCATCGGATAGGTCCAACCTCTTCCAGATTAACAGACTATTGGATAGGTCACTGTAAAGAAGAACAGCAAGTTTGTCATTAAAAAAGGACAAAAACCTTAGTTCACACATCAAACAATGTCTCATCATCCTACGTACTTTGTGCAACGATTGTTCTCAATTGCAGTGCATACTTTTTTATACCTCTTGAGTCATGTGTAGTACTTAATAACTGACATGATGCATTCTTATCAGTCACAGCATTCTAAAACCTTCCAAGACTTAAAATCCTTTGCTTTTTCAGATTTACAATCCTGTCTCTCTCATTTTGTCATTCCACCCAAACGACTCGTTCTGTGGAGAATAAAAAGGGCTAAGTCACAAATATAAGTGAGAATGGTGTTAAAAAACAAAAACAAAGCATGATTCAGGCTCAGCATCATATTATTCTAATGGTGGCAGGTGAGGTCCTAGAAGTAAAGTGGCTTAAAGAGAAAGACACTGAAGCTGAGTTGTTACTTTCTAAAGTTGCTGTTTCTGCTTCCTAATAATGCCTGAACTTGCAGCTCTCTTATAAGGAATGCTGTGTTGGCAAGGTTCATGACCAGATCATAACACTCTAAGCACGGATCCAAATGTACAGCCATGACAGCCAGCAGAGGAGAGAAAATTATTTTAAAAAATGACTAACCCTTGGTAACAGGCTATACACAGTTCCAAGCAAATGTTTTAAAACTAACTCGATTTAGGGTAGGCAGCATGATGCTATAGTGGTTAGCACTGTTCGATTCCTGTACCTGTGTACATGGAGTTTGCATGTTCTCCCTGTGCTTGGTTGGTTTCCTCCGGGACTCTGGTTTCCTCCTACAGTTCAAAGACATGGAGATTAGGCTAAATGCCAGTAGTGTGTGAATGAGTGTGTGAGCGTGTGTATGTGCGTGCACCCTGCGAAGGATTGGCACTAGCAGAGTTCCATGAAAATGGCCATGAAGACAAGATCTGTATGGAATTGTATGTTGTGGTGGCGCTATATCCAATAATAAACAGAAAGTGGGTGTAGTCAAGAAAAAGAGCTGAAAAAATCTAACGGGCATGGCTGATCGATAAGCTGGTGATCTGAAAATAACAAAAGAAAACATGGTGAGAGCAGGAAATAAAGGAAAGACAAAAATAAAACTAGTAAAGCAAAATTGAGAATCTTTTATTATATTTGGGTCTAAATTGCCTCAAATGCAGAAGATTTGATTTTAACTAGCATTTCAGTCAAGACATTACATTGTGGTGTGAACAGAATGCAGGCAGAGATGGTCTTATAAGCCTGGAATGAACTCTATGACGGACCTAGTATAAAAATGATGATTTGTTGCTCTATTTTTAACATTATTTTTGAAAGAGTGCAAGGCTTTACTAAATTCACAAGTGTAAATTTAGTAAAGTAGTTTTTTTAAATTATAAAAATATTGATATAACATAAATATACTTACTGTTATACTAGCAAAAAAGAACCCTGCGTTATCTCAAATACGTTTTTCTCTTTTTTTTTCTGCCACACAACTAAAGCCCACACATCTATGGATTGAAAGATGAGGCTCAATGCCCCTAATTCATGTACTACTTTTGCTAGTAATACAAATCTGCTACTAAAGGATATTGAAAACAGGTTAAATAATCATATTTTTTTGTATAACCTCTTGGAAGAAATCTATACATATAACAAATATTGGGTAATGTGAGGACAACACCAAGTATAAATCTATGAAAATAACTTGTTTTTTAAAATCTACATATACAGTATGTGGGTCTTATCAGCAAGAACAACAAGTCAGCATACAGAGAGGAAGTGGAGAAGCTAACTGACTGGTGTAAGGAGAACAACCTGTCTCTGAACGTTGACAAGACAAAATGGTTGTTGACTTTAGGAGAACACAGAGCGATCACTCTCCGCTCAACAACGACGGCTCCTCTGTGGTGATTGTCAAGAGCACAAAATTCCTGGGTGTCTTCCTGGAGGAGAACCTCACCTGGTCCCTCAACACCAGCTCTCCGCACAAGAAAGCATGAGAAGGCTGAGGAGGGCCCAGCTTCCACCACCAATCCTCACCGCCTTCTATAGAGGGACAATTGAGAGCATCCTGAACAGCTGCATCACTGCCTAGTTTGGGAATTGTGCCATATCGGGCCGCAAGACCCTACAGCAGATAGTGAGGACAGCTGAGAAGATCATAAGCGTCCCTCGCCCCTCTATTGAAGACATATACACTACACGCTGCATCCACAAAGCCACCAGCATTGTGGCTGATCAGACACACCCCTTTCACACACTCTTCACCCTCCTGCCATCTGGAAAAAGGTACCAAAGCATTTGGGCACTCATATGTAACAGTTTTTAGCCACAAGCCATCTGTCTCCTCAATACAAAGGGACTGGACGGATAGACACACACACACACACACACACACACACACACACACACACAAATCACTCAGACAATCTAAATAACATCAGGACTGAACTGATAAACACACACATGCACAAAACCTCTGATTTACAACTATTTCAAAATTTGTTCATACCTACCTGCCTGATCTTCTCTTTTTGCAATATATTGCACAATATTTATTAAGTGCCAGCGCACACTTATTACTCTTCTTCCCTAGAAATCATTGCACATTGCGCAATCGGTGTTTATATCCCTAAAACTTTGGACCGTTTCTCGTCCCGCAGTTTCAAGACGACTCAGACGTATGTTAAACTGTTTCATGCGGCTCACTCGGGAATAGTGAGCTATGACTTTTGGTGGGGGGGGAGGGGTCGTCGGACAGCGCTTCCAAAATCCTCAAAAAAACCCGACACAAAAAGTCCCATAGCCTTAACATTGGGACCGGTCTCGGCTGTGACATTACGGCCATGACTGTGATTCAACGAAAGGCTCCTGGACGGTGTCCACGCTTATTAGAACTGACCCGGCTGTCGCAGAGGCACACTAACAAATTTCTCCAGAGATTTCCGCTCTCTAGTTTTACCTGCTATTTTGCACAAAGTATTTTAAAATCATTGCTGCTACTTTAGGAATGTCAAATGTTTACTGTTTCTCTTCCCACTACCTCAACTTATATCTCATTACTACAAAAGTACTGAAACGAATTACGTTGTTGTGTTTGTCACTCTGTAGCTCTTTGTTTGCACATTTGCATGTGCACTTTATTATCTGTTGTTTATCGTTGTCTCTTTTTTGTATGGAAATAGTTTTAGGTTAACTTAAAAATAAAAAATGTAAATCTTTCATATTTGAGCTAATTAGCTAATTAGGTCTCTTAGTTAGCTAGCTGGTTCCGGTAGAGTTGTGTTGTTAATTTATGCTGTTGCATGTATGTTGCATATACATAAATTACAAAATAACTAACTGATAATTTTCCAGGAAGGAATAAACATAAGATTTGTTATTACACTCTGGACACTATGTCATCATCTCTCTCTGGAGCTCATAAAGTGCCTATTATAACCATCAGCGCACACCTACATTACTCTTCAGAGTTGGGCTCACATATGAATGTGGTGTGATTTGGTGATTTGTGGATACTTGCTAATAATATCTGTAAATATTATATAGTTCTATTTTTTATAATATTATGCCAGCTACTAATGAGAGCACAGCTGGGGGGCTGTTTATACATCAGCAAATATTTCAGATTACAGTGCTTGAGGGAGCAATATCAAAGGCTAGTTTTGCAATGTTAATGTCGTTGTTCTTTATCTATTTAAATGCCATCATGATCTACACTCTTTGGAGCAAGCCTGTTTTTAAAGATACTCCACGTTACATTTTGTTTAATCACATGCTTATCAATGATTCAGTTCAGCTCTTAGTTACCTCATTGTTGTATATTTTAGGTTTTGCCTATCTTAAGGTAGTCATGTATGCTTGTGCTTTTTTAGTTTTTGTTTCAAGTACAACTTTCAATAATGCACCTTTAAACCTGGCTCTAATGTCACTAGAGCGTTATGTGGCCATAAGCTTTCCTCTGAGACATGCTGAAATAGCCACTCAAAGAAGAATTTATATTGCCATTGGAATTATTTGGTTTATGGGTCTAATGCAATTTACTATTGATTTGCTTTATGTAGTAGCGACAGATCCTAAATTTTTAACGTCACAAATATTTTGCACAAGAGAAAGGACTTTCATAAGGCAGTGGCAGCTGGATGTTTTTCAGGGCTTTAACATTTTCTATTTTGTCTTGGTGTCTATGATCATGCTTTTGACATATGTCAGGATTTTAATCACAACCAGATCCATTTCCTCCAAAAAAGATTCTGCTTTCAAAGCTCACAGAACTATAGGGCTGCACCTCATTCAGCTGGGTCTGTGCCTCATCTCCTTTTTTTCTAGCCTTATAGAACGAGCAACAGCAATGACTGGCAGCAGCAGCCTCTTCGTGGACCTGCGTTATCTAAATTATGTGTTTCTAGTGGTCCTGCCACGCTGCTTAAGCCCACTCATCTATGGACTGAGAGATGAAGCTCTGCGACCCTTATTTATGTACTACTTTTGCTGTGCCACAGGCAAATGCAAGTCTAGTGTAAGTGTACACTGAATTATAGCTTTTATACTTGCTTCGATACTTAATGATACTAAAACTTGTATCATTAAGTCATTCTTACTCTATGTGTTTCAGTTAAAACACACAATGATTGTATGCATGGGGATGAAATAACTTGTGTTCTCACACCAAGGGGAATGAAGTGAAAACTGTATAATGGTTAAATTATTTATGACTAAATCATATAAATAATTTTTTCACATGGCCAATGGCAAACACTAATACAGAAATTATAACTATACTTTGCAAAAAAATTGATACACAGTTAAATTAAACACAAAAAGTATTTTAGTCATTAGTGGATAACAAAATCAAAGAACAAACAAACAAACAAACAAACCCCAATATAAATGCTTATGGTATAGTATTTTATTGAGGCCTATATAAATGCTTTTTAAGTTTGTGCTTATTTATAATAATGGTCATACAAGTAACATACTGTATGAGCACACTAGATAGAGATGTACTTTTTGACCTTAGAATGGCACAATACACTTAATCAACATTAATATTTATTGTTTTATCATATGTTTAAATATTACTATTTCAGTCAATAAGGTTAAAGGTATGTAACCACATTGAATAAATGTCAATAAATAAATAAATAAAAAGTAAAAGTAATTTATTAAATGTCATTAAATAATTACTATTTAAAACGGACATATACGCATGTATTGTTTTCATTGTGATTTATGTCTTATGTAATTACTTATTCATAGATGTATTTCTTTATAAAATTAATTTATTTAATTTATGTAATTATATATTTATTTGGGCTGACTATTTGGACACACCCTGTAAATTTGTCAGTCATCCATTAAACACAGTGGTCTCAAACTCAAATACTGATCTGCTTATGGTTAATTCTTTCAGCCAAAGTTCAAGAAAATCTCTAATAACCAGTAGTTAAAAAGTTAGACTACAGTATATTCATAACAATGACTGGATTGTAAATTATATATTGAAGGAAGTACTATACAAGATAACCGGTGTAACTTCAGGGTGGATCAAGGCCAAAACAACAAACAGAAAAACTGATTAAGGAAGCTCTACTTCACTACAAAATAAAATAGAAATAAAACACAATTTGCTAACCTAACTTCCTGTCCATAAACAGTTAAGAAAAAAACCCTCCCACACCCAACAAAAATGGCAGCCACAAAAGACAAAAGACACTGGCAGAGTCCTTTCAGCCTCAAAAATATCTAGGTAAAAAATATGTTTTTAGTCATATTGAATCTTCAACATGAAGTGTCATCACCATAGTTGTTGTAACAAAACAAAACCATAGGTAATATAAACCACAACTTAACAATGCTTACACTAACCATAGTTTAAATGTGGTATTTTTTTTGTAAAACTGCGGTTTTATACACCACAAAATTTGGTTATCTAAAGTGATTATTTTGCTGGTGTTGAAAAATGGTAACACCTTACAAATAAAGTGACATTTGTTAACAATGTATTAATGAAAAACGAATAATACATTTGTGACAATATTTAATGAATCTTCATTAATGTTATTTATGAAAACTAAGATTAACAAATAACTGCACTGCGCCAGTGTTTACGGTGTGTGTGTCTGTTTAATTTAACCATGAAAGGGACACTATAGGATTGTTTTTTTAAGCTACAAGTGAATAGCCTATAGACTAAAATGAATAATTGTTATTTCACCTACGTGATTCCCCAAGAGTGATCAATTTTACAAGGAGCCTTGCTGAAATGATCGCAAAGGACCTGCAACCTGTCTCCATTGTTGAAGATGAAGGTTTTAGGAATTTAGTGAAGATACTCGACCAACGCTACAGAATTCCAAATAGAAAACAATTGATGAAAGAGAAAATACCAAAACTGTATGAAGAGTACCACTTAAGGGTGAAAAAAGCTGTAGATGGTGCAAATAGTGTTGTACTCACAACAGACATTTGAACATCAAGGGCCACAGAGGCTTACTTAACTGTTTTATGCCATATTATTGACGAGAACTGGCAAATGCAAGCATATGTTCTACAAACCTGTAGTTTTCAAGGACAACACAGTGCTGAAAACATTTGTTCGGAATTGAAAAGAGTCACTCAGGAATGGGGCATAACAGACAGAGTTCAGGCTGTAATCACAGATAATGGTGCAAACTTTGTTGCAGCTGTGCGCAAAGCAGGTTGGGCACATTATCCATGTTTTGCACATACCCTAAATTTGGTAGTTAAAGACTCTATTAAGGCTTTCCCTGATCTGCTTCACATGCAGCAGAGTGCTATTGTAACTTAATTTCATCACAGCACAAGAGCAGCACAGAAGCTCAAAGAATTTCAGAACCAACTTAAATGTCCAGGGTAACGTCTTGTGTTACTTTGCTGTAACCCTGTTCCCTGAAAAGGCGGGAACGAGATGCTGCATCCCAATGCCGCACTGCCCACGTGCCAAAACGCTATGGGAACGAGAGTACCAACGTTGCCGCACTGTGAGTGTCTGGACCCCGCATTGTGTAGCATGTGCGCACAAGGCTGAGAGGTCTCAGAACTATGTCTGGGAAGCTGACTCGAGGACTCGTGAGCCCGGAGTGACATCCAGACTATAAAATCGAATAAATGTGTGCGGGAAGGACCAGCCCGCCGCGTCACACACTTGTTGCAGGGGAATACCTCTTGCTAGTGCAATAGATGAAGCAATCCCCCTGGTGAAATGAGCCCTGATTCCTAGAGGCGAAGTGAGCCTACGCGCCTCATAGGAGAGAGCAATAGCATCTTTCACCCAATGTGACAAGGTCTGCGTAGTGGTAGCCGCCCCCCGGTTGCGGCCTCCATAGCATATAAAGAGCTGCTCTGATCTACACCACTGGCTGGTGCGGTGGACGTAAATCCGAAGAGCACGTACTGGACACAATAGGTGAAGTTTCTCCTGCTCCGAAGCTGTAAAAGGCGGAGGACAGAAGGCTTCAAGAACAACAGGGTGCATGTTTGAAAATGGAACTTTCGGAAATAGTTCAGGTGAGGATGGAGAATGGCCTTGACTAGCCCAAGGGCAAAGTCCAGGCAGGATGGGGAGACTGACAATGCGCGCAGATCCCCAATCCTCTTGACATTTACATTTAGGCATTTGGCAGACGCTCTTATCCAGAGTGACTTACAAAAAGTGCTTTAATGTTTACATCAATGGATACAGTACATACTTACACTGGGTTAACTAGGTTAATAACTAATTAATTATTACTAACTTACTAACTAATTAATTAAGGGTACAGCCTTCCCTTGGCTCAGATCCTATCTGACCCATCATTATCAGTATGTAGACTTAAATGGTGATTATTCTGCATGTTCTTGTCACGAACGGGGTGTTGTGGCAGGTGTTGAACGCCGTGGGCGGAAGGAGCAGGCATAGAGGCAGAGGGGTGATGTAACCAAAAAAGAGTCTTTTAATAAAGGTTAAACACAAAGTATAAATAAAGACACAAACAAAGGAACAAACAAACTCAAACAATACTTAACTCTGTGCTAACAGGGGCTCTCTGGCAAGACACAGACTGGAGGGACACCGAACACGCCCTGTGGCGAGACACAGGCAGAGGGAGACACGTAACACGCCCTGTGGCGAGACACAGGCAGAGGGAGACACATAACACGCCCTGTGGCGAGACACAGGCAGAGGTAGACACATAACACGCCCTGTGGCGAGACACAGGCAGAGGGAGACACATAACACGCCCTGTGGCGAGACACAGGCAGAGGGAGACACATAACACGCCCTGTGGCGAGACACAGGCAGAGGGAGACACATAACACGCCCTGTGGCGAGACACAGGCAGAGGGAGACACATAACACGCCCTGTGGCGAGACACAGGCAGAGGGAGACACATAACACGTCCTGTGGCAAGACACAGGCAGGGGGACAAACACATAACAGGACACAAACGATGCGTGGAGCTGGAACATGACACTAGAGAGAAGGGAGACACTAGAGACGAGAGACCAAGAGAGGGACGGGACGAGGGCTAAAGACATGGCAATCAGCTAGTCATGGCTTTTAGCTAACATGGTTAAACAGTGCTTAACCATGGCAGTTAGCTACACATACACCTAGCTAAGCATGTCTTTAGCCCCAACATGCACTAAGCTACACTTACCTAATAGCTTAACACACACTAGGGAATGGGGCACAGAAACACAGACAAGGGATACCCAGTGGCTAGGCTAGGGGACCATCAGAGACTAGGCTAGGAGACCATCAGAGACTAGGCTAGGGGACCATCAGAGACTAGGCTAGGGGACCATCAAAGGCTAGGCTGAGATCACGTCAAAGGCTAGGCTGAGATCACGTCAAAGGCTAGGCTGAGGACACATCAAAGGCTAGGCACACTGGGCAACTAGGGAGGTAGGAAACACAGGACAGCTAGAGACACAGAGGGGCTATGGCTAGAAGCATGCTAGTTACTGTAACTCAACCTAGATTTTAGCTAAACATGCTTCTAGCCACACACACACCTACCTACTTACCTGCTCTAGCTAAACACAAGAACAACAGGAGGACAGGACTAAATAAAGCTCCACAAACACAGACACACACAAGATACACAGAAACATTGCCAATACGAGAGCCCAAGTCAACACAACTAAAATCAAAGTACAAACTAAACAAATAACAAAACAGAACAGAACAAAATGCCCACACAAATGACAGTGGTGTTACCAAAAATGCTCGACCCAGTTTCCCAGTCTAAACAGTTATTTATAGATTGATTGATGGCTACCTCGGTTCAGGTGTGCACCCGCATCACCTGACCGAGGTGCCTGCTGAGAAACTGAGTCGGCCAACAAAACTACAAAATAAAAACAGTGGCCTCTAGTGGCGGACCCTTACAGTTCTCTAGTGGAGTTTGGCGTTCCGCAGGGTTCAGTTTTAGGTCCACTGCTTTTTTTCCCTTTACATGCTTCCTCTGGGCAACATAATCCGTAAGCATGGTATTAGTTTTCATTGTTATGCTGACGATACACAGTTATATGTCTCAGCAAAACCTGATGAGAGAAAACAGCTTACTAAAATTGAGCAATGTGTGCAGGACATAAGAAATTGGATGCTAATTAACTTCCTTCTGCTAAATCCGGATAAGACAGAAGTTCTAGTCATAGGACTGCATATAGCTAGGAGTAAAATTTTAGATCACACCGTAACTTTAGATGGCCTTTCTGTTCCATCAAATGCAACAGTGAAAGACCTTGGTGTGATTATTGATTCCAGCCTTTCATTTGAAGCACATGTAGATAATATTACCAGGATAGCATTATTTCACCTCAGAAATATTGCCAGGATAAGAAATTTATTGTCGCTAAACGATGCAGAAAAACTAGTTCATGCTTTTATCACCTCTAGGTTGGACTATTATAATGCCTTACTGTCTGGTTGTTCAGCTAGATGCATAAATAAGCTTCAGCTAGTCCAGAATGCAGCAGCGAGAGTCCTCACTAGAACCAGAAGATATGAGCACATCACCCCTATCTTATCTTCACTCCATTGGCTCCCTGTAAAATTTCGCATTGATTTTAAAATACTACTTGTCATGCACACTCGGAACGCGACCGGCACTAGGACCCGGAAGTTAAGCGGTCGCAAACCAGGACGTATAAAAGAGGTAAACAAACCATAGCACCTCGCTCAGTCATTGAGTTTCGCCGATGCCACGTCGGAATCCTTCACCTAACTGTGAGTACTCACCTTTTTGGTTTCAATTCCTGATCGAGTGTGTATCTATAGGACGCGGGTTAGATTGTGTCTTTCCCTTACTCCCCATTTGTGAGAGTCCTTAGACTAAAAGCGTGATTATCCTGCCTACTCGTGTTCATCCGCGTTTGGGTTTACCATTCACGCTACAAAGGGCTAACCGCTAAAGCTACGTCTTCTGGTCATCTCAGGTTAGTTCTTGACAGAATGACTGAGCCTTCCGCGGTGAACCCAGCGGATTACGCTACCTCTGCGATGTGGTTGATCAGCACGCCAAGCTCATCAACACGCTAACCGGGGAGATCGCTAATCTGCGCCGGGACCTCCAAGACGTCGCGGCCTTGCGCCGCGAGGTTGCGGAGCTCCGGCGGGAGAACGCGGATCTCCGGGCGGCTGTGGATAGCGCGGCTAGCCGGTCTCCCGTCGCGCAGGCCGGTCTCCCTCCCGCACCAACCCCCCCCCCCCCCCCTTCTGATGTATTTTTGGCACTCCCGGATAAATGGGACGGCACGGATGGGAAGTGTAATGTGTTTTTAACAGCGCTTGATCTGGTGTTTGAGTTCAATGCCACCAGGTACTCCACCGATCAGCTACGCATCGCGCTTCTGGTCTCGTTGCTATCCGGGCAGGCAGCTGAGTGGGCCACGGCAGTTCTCCGGGCGGATTCAGACACCGCGCACTCATATAATGAGCCAACTCAGACTCACATTCGAGGCGAGGTGGAGACCGACACCAAGCTCTACCATCTGCGGCAGGGAGGATCGTCCGTGAGCCGGTACGCTGCTGAGTTCCGGACCCTCGCTGTGCAGACCGACTGGGGAGATGCCGCGCTCCGGACATCCTTCTACGAGGGACTGGCTCCACGTATCAAAGACGAGCTCGCCGGGCGAGAGCTTCCTGCTACCCTGGAGGGGATGATCCAGCTCTCCCTCCGTATCGATCAACGCATCCTCTCTCGCCCGAAGCCAGCCCCTAGGACCCTGCCGCCTACACCCACCTTCTCCTACACCACGCCACGACCACCTACTGCTCTCACCACCTCCACTACTGGATCTGTCGGATCTCCACCTCCTGCCGTGGTTGACACCGGAGCCGGGGAACCCATGCAATTAGGACGCGCCTCCCTGACCGTGGCGGAACGCGAACGACGGTATCGAGAGGGGCTGTGTGCCTACTGTGGGTCGGCGGCGCACCACCGAGCTATTTGTCCGATTCGCCTGGGAAACGCGCAGCCCCGGTGAGTGGAAGGAGAGACTCACCGGGCCCCCTCCACCTCTCCTCCACAATCGACGCCACCATCTCACGTTTCACGGTTCAGGTAAACCTCCAAATTGGCCACAAACGAGTTCGAAGCACCGCGTTCATCGACTCCGGTGCCGCGGGTAACTTCATTGACTCTAATTATGCCAAAGATTTGGGGGTGAGGACTGAGGCGTTATCCCAGCCGGTAAAAATCACTTCGGTCGACGGTCGGCCCTTACTCCACCACGTTCCTGGGTTTTGTCATCTCGCCCCAGGGTGTGGCCATGGACCCGCAGAAGCTAGAAGCTGTACGTCACTGGCCCCTATCCAGGACACTCAAACAGCTTCAGCGGTTTCTCGGGTTTGCGAATTTCTATCGTCGCTTTATCCGGGGCTACAGTACAGTTGCAGCACCATTGACCACATTGACCAGGCCCTCATCTCACCCATTTCAGCTCAATCCTACCGCCATCTTAGCCTTCAAGGAACTCTGCCATCGCTTCACCACCGCCCCAATTCTTCTTCATCCGGATGCCAACAAACCCTTCGTTGTGGAGGTGGACGCGTCGGATGTGGGCGCCGGCGCAGTTCTCTCCCAGCGAGGTCCAGACCAGAAACTGCACCCTTGCAGTTTCTTCTCCCAAAAATTTGACCCCACTCAGCAGCGATACGGGGTAGGGGACCGCGAGCTGTTGGGCATAAAGTGGGCTTTGGAGGAATGGCGTCACTGGCTCCAGGGCGCTAGTGAGCCATTCATCGTCTGGACCGATCACCAAAATCTGATCACCATCAAGAACCTCAAACAGCTCAATCCACGACAGGCACGGTGGGCACTATTTTTCGAACAATATAATTTCCATCTTTCTTACCGCCTGGGGTCAAAGAACACCAAAGCCGACTCCCTATCACGCCAGTATGAGGACGATCTCCCCCGGGCGGAACCCGTGCCTGTCATCCACCCATCTCGAATCCTCGCACCCCTCCACTGGGATTTGGAGACCAGGGTCCGCCAGGCACAGGCGGCGGAGACCGAACCGGCAGGTGTGTCGCCTGGACGACTCTACGTGCCCCAACAGCTGCGAGCGGAGGTTCTCCAATGGGGGCATTCGTCCACCATCGCCGGACATTCTGGGGCGCGACGAACCCTATCGTTTATTCAACGGGCGTTCTGGTGGCCCTCCTTGAGGAGAGACGTCCTCGAGTTCGTTCAGGCGTGCCCGGTGTGCGCCAGGGCAAAAGACACAAATCAACCAACTCCAGGAGAACTCCAACCACTCCCAGTTCCTCGACGGCCCTGGACGCACATCGTCCTGGATTTCATCACGGGCTTGCCGGTTTCAGAGGGTAAGGACACCATGTTAACCATCGTTGATCGGTTCTCCAAGGCCGTGCAAAAGACACCGCTGAATTGATTTTGGAACACGTAGTCCGACTGCATGGGTTCCCAAAGGACATCGTCTCGGACAGGGGGCCCCAGTTCACAGCCCGGTTCTGGAAGGCCTTCTGCCGTCTGATCAATTCCACCTGTAGTCTGTCATCCGGTTACCACCCCCAGACTAATGGTCAGACGGAACGGACCAACCAACAACTGGAGCGCTACCTGAGAAGTTTCGTTTCCGATCGCCAGCGCTCCTGGGCCCGCTACCTCAAATGGGCCGAACTGTCCCACAACCTCCACGTCTCCTCAGCCACCAACCTAAGCCCATTTGAGGTGTGCCATGGTTTCCATCCTCCCATGTTCAACCATCAAGAACCGGAGGTTGACGTACCATCGGCCCAACAGTTGGTCCGTAGGTGTCGGCGGATATGGAACCAAGCGAATCGCGCCATCCAGCGAGCCAACACCAGCTACGTCGCCCAGCATCGCCGCCGACACCCGCCGGGACGTTTGTACCACGTAGGTGACAAGGTATGGTTATCAACTAAAAACCTCCATCTGCACACCGAATCGAGAAAACTATCACCAAGGTTCATCGGACCATACCGCATAACGTTACGGATTAACCCTGTCACCTACCGGCTCCAGCTGCCTGCGGCGCTCCGGATCCACCCAGTCTTCCATACATCACAGCTAAAACCCTTCATCACTTCACCTCTGGTTGACCGTCTGGAGGCTGTCCTGGACAGGGGGGTACTGTCATGCACACTCGGAACGCGACCGGCACTAGGACCCGGAAGTTAAGCGGTCGCAAACCAGGAAGTATAAAAGAGGTAAACAAACCATAGCACCTCGCTCAGTCATTGAGTTTCGCCGATGCCACGTCGGAATCCTTCACCTAACTGTGAGTTCTCACCTTTTTGGTTTCAATTCCTGATCGAGTGTGTATCTATAGGACGCGGGTTAGATTGTGTCTTTCCCTTACTCCCCATTTGTGAGAGTCCTTAGACTAAAAGCGTGAATATCCTGCCTACTCGTGTTCATCCGCGTTTGGGTTTACCATTCACGCTACAAAGGGCTAACCGCTAAAGCTACGTCTTCTGGTCATCTCAGGTTAGTTCTTGACACTACTCTTGACATATAAAGCAATAAATGGTCTCGCGCCGCAGTACCTGAGCGAACTGCTAGTGTCTTACAATCCACCACGCCTACTTCGATCAAAGGATGCAGGCTGCTTGTCAGTACCGCGTATTATGAAAAATACAGCTGGGGGCAGAGCTTTTTCTTACAAAGCTCCAAAATTATGGAATAGTCTTCCAAATAGTGTTCGGGACTCAGACACAGTCTCAGTGTTTAAGTCCAGGCTAAAAACCTATTTATTTAGCCAAGCATTTTTATAAATAGATTTGCCATAGGTAAAGGTGCAGATCTGGGGGACTCATGGACATAGAGTATTATGGTGAACTGGTATGTTTGGATGGTGTCTTGCTCACTCTCATTGATCACTCAGGTTTGCTGACGGTGAGGTGTTTGTTTGCTTTACATGTCAGGAAGCCCTCATGTTTGTGTTTCCTTCTGGCTCTCCCTTTTAGTTATGCTGTCATAGTTAGTCCTGCCGGAGTCTCTGCTTGCACTCTACAGTTAATATACATTGACATTAAACATTGTGTGACTGTGACCATACCTAACTGCCATCTCTCCTCTTCTTCTCTTCCCCCCCCTTTCTCTTTCCTCTCTCCTCCTGTCTCCCCCTTTCACTCTTTCTCTCTCTCTCTGTCGAGCTACACATGTCGTTCCTGAGCTGCCAGTGATACAGACTCCCTCTGCCCTCCGGACCTGTCTGACCCATCCTGGTGCCCCGCTTCTGGCTGAAGATCTCGTCACATGGATGCCCCGTGTGTCTCTCTGGGATGCGTCTGGTGTCTGGGAATCATTCTCTCTCCCTAGAAAATGGTTCTGGCCTTGACTGGTATTGGCAACTGTTTCTCTGGGGACTTGACAGTTCGATAGTTCATGACTGGAACTTCTTACAAGTCTACCTGGGTCTTCAATAACTACCTGGACTCCATATTAACATCAATTAACATCAGCTATTATAGCTGAACTACCTCTCACCCTACACACTGTATAAATGCAGATCATTTACTGCTTTCTGTTTTACCCAAATGAGGATGGGTTCCCTGTTGAGTCTGGTTCCTCTCAAGGTTTCTTCCTATTACCATCTCAGGGAGTTTTTCCTTGCCACTGTCACCCTCGGCTTGCTCACCAGGGACAAACTGACCATTTTGATTCATACAAATTCACATTTCATACAAACTTAAATAATTCTTTTAACTGTGTAAAGCTGCTTTGCGGCAATGAAAATTGCTAAAAGCGCTATACAAATAAAGCTGAATTGGCGGTTAGTCCAAAAAAGAGAGGTAATGGCCATAAGAAAAACCATCTTAAGAGTCAGAAGCCTGTCAGGCGCTGACTCTAGCGGTTCGAAAGGAGTGTCAATTAGACCTTCGAGCACGATAGATAAATCCCATGAAGGGGTCGTGGCTCTAGTGGGTGGCCTAACCGTTTACCTCCACGAATAAAACGGGCAACTAAAAGGTGTTTTCCCACAGTAACCCCCTCGATTGTAACGTGGCAGGCTGAGATAGCGGCCACGTACGTCCTGAGGTTACTAGGGCACAAGCCCGAGGACAACTTATCTTGCAGGAAATTCAGCACTGAAACAATTCGGCAGTGGACTGGGTCTAACTGCTTCGTCATGCACCAACTTTCGAAAACATTCCATTTAAGGCCATAAGCTTTCCTAGTAAAGGGAGCTCTAGCGGCTAGACTAGTGTCAATAATGCTGGCTGGGAGATCAGCTTGACTTAGTTGGTCCCATTCAGGGGCCAAACGTGAAGGTTCCAAAGCTCGGGTTGGGGATGAAATATTGTCCCCTGTGCCTGAGACAGAAGATCCCTCCTCACCGGAATCATCCAAGGTGAGCCATCGAGAAGAGATATTAGATCCGAGAACCATACTCTGGACGGCCAACGGGGGCGCAAACCATGTTGACGGACCCTCGCCAGGGCTCCCGGGAGCAAATATATTGGAGGAAACGTATAAAGGCATAAATTGGGCCACAAATGGGCCATCGCGTCCAGACCCAGGGGAGCTGGATAAGTCAGAGAGTAGTAGAAAGGACACTGTGCTGTCAGGAGGCAAAGAGGTCCACCTCTGCTGTAAAGAATCTTTCCCAGATTTGGCTGACTACGTCGGGGTGAAGTTTCCATTTCCCGTGTGTCACAGCTTGTCTGGACAGTAAATCTGCTCCCACATTCATGCCCTGGAATGTAAATCGCTCTGAGGGACAGGAACTTGTCCTGTGCCCAGAGCAGAACCTGATGCGCTAGCTCGGCGCGAGTGCAATCCGCCCTGGCGATTTATATAGGAGACTACTGATGTGTTGTCCACCCGCACTAGAACATGGTAGCCTCTCAGCTGCTGGAGGAAGTGCTGTAGGGCCAAAAATAGAGCCATCATTTCGAGGCAATTGATGTGCCTTGCGAGAAGAGGACCTCTCCAGCGCCCTTGAGCTGGAAGGCCATCCAAGACCGCGCCCCAGCCGGTAAGGGAAGTGTCTGTCGTTAGCATTTTGCGATGACAAGACGAACCTAGAGTGGGACCCAAGGTAAGAAACCGGGGTCTGAACCACATAGAAAGATACGACGTCCTTCGAGCGTAACCCTTATTAGCCTTTGGGGATTGGCCCTTGTATGAAATCCCCTGGCTCTTAGCCACAACTAAAAGGCTCTCATGAGCAGAGGGCCCAAAGGTATCACCATGGATACGGCTGCCATGAGGCCTAAACATTTTTGAAAGTGATAAATAGTCACTTTCTGGTCTAGTCTAATTTCCTTGAGGGTGCTGAGGATGGATTCGACACGAGCGGGAGACAATTGTGCCCGCATAGTTATTGAATCCCATCTGACACCCAAGTATGTTCTCCTCTGAGCCGGAACGAGAATGCTTTTGGTAGCGTTAAATCTCAAACCCAGCGAATGGAGATGAGCTAGGACAACATCGCAATGTCGGAGCGCTAGCTGCTGAGACTGGGCCAGGATTAGCCAGTCGTCTATGTAATTGAGAATACAGATGCCCTGGAGTCGCAAGGAAGCCTGGACAGCATCCATACATTTTGTATATGTGCGGGGTGACAGAGCTAGACTGAATGGAAGGACCCGATACCGGTAAGCTTCTCCCCCGAAAGCGAACCTCAGGAACTTCCTGTGTTGTGGCAAAACGTTTATGTGAAAGTATGCGTCCTTTAAATCTATCGTCACAAACCAAACTTCTGGTTGGATTTGCGAGACAATCATATTGATGGTTAACATTTTGAATCTGTACTTTTTGAGATAACGGTTCAACCCGCGAAGATCCAAAATCGGACGCAGCCCCCCGCCTTTCTTGGGGACCAGAAAATAACGACTGTAGTAGCCTGACTCCCTGTCTGGAGGAGGAACCTGTTCTATGGCTCCCTTCTCCGGCAATGCCTGGAGTTCGGAGTTCAGTAGATGCGCTCTTTCCGGTATCACGGAAGTGTAGACCACGCCGTTAAAACGCGGAGGGCGATGAGCAAACTGTATCCTGTAGCCTTTCTCTACAGTCTTTAGCACCCAGGAAGATATAATGCCTGGCAGTAGCTTCCACGCTGCCAGTTTCTCCGAAAGGAGTAAAAGTTTTAGTACGTGGGGGGGTGTTAGTGATTCGGCATTCTGGAATATAGCAGGATATAACCGAGGCACTAACATATCTCTGGAGGTCGGTGTGGTTCGAAACACCAGAGGCGTCGGAAACTGAACACCAACTCCCTGGGGGTGTCCGGGAGGGGGGGGGGGGTGGTTGGGGGGATGGGGCATGCTCTTATAGGAAAGAGCGTTGAGTGTTGTTTCCCGGAGGGGATCACCCCCACAGTCCTGGGCGCGTAGGCTTTCAGGACTTAGTCTTTGAAAAGAAGACCGTGCGGCAATCTGATCTTTTGGAGGCGGCCTGTGAGGGGCGAAGAGCCGTACCCCAGTCCTTACGGGGGGGTGCCTGGCTGCTGACGCTTTCCTTCTATGCCTCTCGCCTGGCGAGATACAGATCAAAATCTTGTTGTTTCTGTAGACAAAGCATTAACTGCTGGAGATTTAATATTCATTTTAAAGATCTGGAAGACCCACTGGGAACTGGACCCAGTCCTTCAGATTAAGTATAAGAAATATAATCACAATTTCACAGTTTGAAGTTCTCTCAGATCACTATCTTGTCTCAATTAAAGTGTGTCATAGTAGTTGTTGTTGATGATCTTTCGGCTGCTCCCAGTAAGGGGTCGTGACAGCGGAGTATCCAGTCCGCACTACCACTTGGCACAGGTTTTACGCCGGATGCCCTTTCTGACGCAACCCTCCCATTTTATCCGGGCTTGGGACCGGCACTGCATCCAGTGGCTGGGCAGTGGTTTGGGCACTGGCTGGGAATCAAACCCGGGCCTTCCGCATGGCAGGCAAACACCTACCACTGAGCCACCAGTGCCCAGTCAAAGTGTTTTATAGTAATAATGTATAATAACAGTTATACAGTTAATGACATTTATAATAACAGCGACAGTTAGCGCTAATGGCATGTGCAGATTTGAATTTTGTGTCATAAAGTTGGCGTTAAAAGGATTTTTGCAAGTAATGCGTGTGCTAAAGCAGTTGGAATTAATCAGGACAGTGCATATTTGACAGAACAAAGGCGACAGGCACAACATGGCCCCAAAATAAACAACCAAGGGCATCACTGCCTGGCACAAACCCACTGGACAGGTATAGGCACAGATCTAAATGTGCTATATGTCAAAGTACATTCTACAGGGCAAAGGATTGCCCACACAAGAATGAACAAGTTAAAATACAGATCTAATTTGAGAAAATGAATCTTGCGAGCTGCCGCGGCAGAACGAGGCAAGCTGTGAAATTGCTGTTCATTACCTGTAGGGGGCAGTCGTGTTTCAATTTAAAGTATTGTGTATGTACTGAAGACGGAAATGTGTTCTCATTCTTAGTTGCCCATTGAGAGCAAGCGACAGATCTTATAAACATGTTGAGCTCAAACTGTAAATACTGATATGTATTTATTCTTTATTTTCTTCGCTCCTTCAATGATACTTCTTTGACTGCGCTTTCTCCATTCAGTATTATTATTAGTACTAGTAATAGTGGTGCTTCGAATTTATTATTGTTATTATTCTTATTATTATTGCAACACACCCGTGCATGTGTGCAGAAAGACAATATTCATAATAACAATTACTAAAATGTAAGTAGAACAATCGTGTGATTGTGTGCTAAATGAGAGCTACATGAAATGCACACACTGCTGATATATGCTACTCGCTGAATACAACGCGACAGCACGCAGAATCCCTGGGCTTTAACTGCACTATCTCCATTCATTAGTAGTAGTAGTACACTAAAAAATGCTGTGTTTCTGTAAACACATCGTTGGGTTGTTTATGTGCATTAAATATGCATATATGCATTATTGCGAGAGCTGATGACTTTCTGGTGGAATATGGCAGCATTTTTATCATTAAATCACACCCGTTTATCAGCCTTTTGCTGCCTTTTGTATCAGCCTGATGCTGCCTTTTGTAGAGTAAAAGTAGGAGCCACGGGTTTATGCACGCAGATGAACAGTTTTATTTCAGTCATAAATTCACAATTACATTCCAGCTATTATTTCCAGCCATGGTCAAAACATGCAAAACAGCAAAAAACATGATGACTATTATTATAAAAAGCCAGACGCATTTCAAATATTGAACATTCAGCAGTTTCATCATTCTGTTTGGGATGGCCTGAAACACCAAGAAACACTTCGCAATAATAATAATAATAATAATAATAATATATTTTATTTGTATCGCACTTCACATTTAAGACAATCTCAAAGTGCCACAAAGTAAGCATTTTCATAAAAGTATAAAAATATAACAAGAAGATAAAAGCTAACAAACTAAAATAAAATAAATAAATAAATCAAGCCAGTAAAGCTAATGAAAAAAAAACTACGAACCTAACATAAAACTTATATCATAAAAACACAATTATAAAAGATAAAGAGCAATCTCACCATCCTGTTCGCCAGTCTCTCATACATGGAGTGATCATACCTGATGGACTTTAATATATATATATATTATGTTTTAAATTTGGCATATTCACAAATCAGAACATTCGCATAGTGATAGTGACACTATCAGATAGCCTACTATCAGGAAGTTTAAATTGATTTTAAGACCATTTAAACCGAGGCATTGCCATGTCCATGTTAAGACATTACAGAAACTATATAAAAAACTTATTGTGAATTTTAAAGCACGATTTTGGGCATCGCATTTCATTATTATAAAAATAATATGAAGCACATATACACACATTCATTATGAAAGATCTATTGTAAAACAAAATATAATTTATGTTTGCTTCAGCATTGGAAACAATATTGTTTTAGGCTAACTAATTATACACAATTCTTCATTGTACTTGGTCTGGCTTTTATCCAATTTTTTTTTATTGAACAATTGTCATACATAAACATTATAAAAGCAACTAATTTAATGTATTATTATTATCAAATGAAAAGAAAAATGAAAAACTACCCACCAACCCAACCCACACACACATACACACACACACACACACATCCTGGCATCCTTCAGCTCAAACCAATCTGTGTGAATTAGATTGGTCATACATCCACTCCGGTGCTTGACCCAGTCCAGATAATCATTCAGGCAGTACCTGTAAGCTTGCAAAATAAGCAATAAATGGTAGCCATTTGTGAAAAAACATATTATTAGAACCTCTCAGTGTATATTTTATCTTTTCTAGCTTAAAATTTTTTTATAAATATTCAATCCACTGAGAGATTGAGGGACAATTAACGGACTTTCAGTGTAAAAGTATTGTACGTCTGGCCAACAAAGATGAGAGGGTGACAACGTATATGTGCGCAGAACTTAATGGAACTGAAACGTCTGTAATGCCAAATTTAGCAGTTAATGGACATGGCTTCAACCGTACCCCAAGTATAGTGGACATGAGATTAAAAAAACCTGTCCAAAAGTTTTGCAGGTTTGGGCACAAAAAGAACATGTGACTTAAGTTACAGGGAGAGGCGTGGCACGTGTCACATCTGTCCTCAACATCAGGAAATATTTCAGCCAGCCTTGATTTGGAATAATCGACTCTGTGCAAAACCTTAAACTGAATAAGACTGAGACAGGCACAGGAAGAGCTGAAGCTATATGTCTATAGCTTTCCCCCAACATTCCTCACTCAACTGCAATCCCAGTTTATTTTTCCAAGCATTTTCCTCATTTTTACAATTACCATACGATAAAATAAAATTATATATTCTTGATATCACACCTCGCTGATATGGATTAAATGTGATCAGATTTTCCCAGGGCTGCCTGGGAGGTATAGAAGGAAAATTTGGAAAATGCTTGAATACAAAGTTGCGAACTTGCAGGTAACGAAAGAAATGAGCTGCAGGCAGCTCATACTCCGAGGACAGACAAGCAAAACTTTTAAATACTCCATCTTCATACAAATTATAAAAATTTGTGATGCCTTTGTCGTGCCATGGTAAAAAATCTGAATCTAAAAGTGAGGGGGGAAACAAATGATTTTTATGCAATGGACCCATTGCTGATGCAGATCCAAATTTAAAGTGGCGTTTAAACTGATACCAAATCTTAAGTGTATTAAGTACCACTGGGTTATCAGTGTATTGAGCGGGTTTGATTAGAAATGAAGTGCAAAGGAGAGCTAATATACAGGATGGTTTACAAGACAGTAACTCTAATTTGCACCATGGGGATTCAGATGAGTTTATCCAAAAATTTAATTTTTGAATATAACACTAGCTTGCGGGGATTTGTAAAGGAGGCGAATCCAAGAAATAAATTTATCACCAAACCCAAATTTCTTTAATACTGCAAACAGGTATTCCCACTCAACCCTATCGAAAGCTTTCTCAGCATCCAGTGAAATTACAACCTCAGAAGATACAGATGTTTGTTTGGAGTAAATTATATTAAAAAGTGTACAAGTATTAAAAAACAAATGCCGTCCTTTTATGAAACCAGTTTGCTCCTCAGATATAACGTGGTAAAACATCTTCTAAACGGGATGCAATTACTTTAGCCCAAACTTTCACAAACCAGCATTCAGCAATAATAATGGCCTATATGATCCACACTGACGGGGATCCTTTCCCCTTTTAAGGAGAAGAGCAATTGAGGCTTGGCTAAAGGTAGATGTTAATGAGCCCTGGTCGAAGGATTTATTAAACACACCAAGAAGCAATGGTGCCAATTTATCTATAAACTTTTTATAAAATTTCATTGGAAAACCGTCTGGGCCTGAAGCTTTATTAGACTGCATTGACTTAATTGAAACTATGATTTCTTCAAGAGATAATGGAGAATCCAAGTCCCTTAAAGATATTGTATCAATAGCAGGAATATCAATACTTAGAAGGAAATCATTAAATTTTATATCATCTTTAAGGCATTTAGATTTATAAAGGTTGTTAAACAACAAAAAATCATCAATAGTGTTAGAAATGAATGTACAAAACTCTTTGTCCGCTAAAAGAAGTGAGTTAAACCACCAAGACGACGGGGTCTGTTTATGCGTTGATAACTGGATATCCAGTGATAAGGGAGCATGGTCAGAAATCACAATACTTAAATAATCTGAAGAAACAACAGAAGGATTAAGATAACTGTCAATGAAAAAATAATCAATTCTAGAGTATGAATGATGCACCTGAGAAAAAAAAGAGAATTTTTTATCTACAGGATTACGGAATCTCCATGGGTCTACAAGGCCATTCTGTGACATGAAATCAAAAAATATTTTAGACATGGCAGACTGGAACACAACTCTAGAGCTAGAGCGATCCAAAACTGGATCAGAAACACAGTTTAAATCTCCCCCAAAAATTATCAAGCGGGTGTTTAAGCAGTGAAGGCTACTAAGTAATTTATTCGCCAAATCTGGACCATCGAAGTTTGGAGCATATACATTTACCAACAAAATCTTGGTCTGAAATAGTGTGCCTGCAACAATAAGATACCTGCCATTTCTGTCAGCAATTATATGGCTAGGTGAAAACTGTATCTTTTTGTTAACTATTATGGCCACACCCCGTGACTAAGAATTAAAATTAGAATGAAAAATTTGACCTACCCAGAGACGGAGAAGCCTATGATGATCCCTAACTTCAAGATGTGTTTCTTGTAAAAACACTATATCAGTATGTAAACGTTTCAGGTGATTAAATACCCTAGATCTTTTAATTGGGTTACCCATAGCTCTAATGTTCCAGCTAAGAAAACGGATAGGTGTACTACTCCCAGCTAAACTTGGGCCTACATAGGAATTAGCCATTTATCCAAAAAATGTAAAACTGACACCCCCTCCCCCCACATGCACACACACTCACAAACACACCTAAAACACAAATCTAAAGTCTCCATTCTAACAAACCCTAGAAGACAGCATAATAAACTTAAAGAAAAGTCGCTCCCACAGTAACTGTGACCACGATTCGAAGAGTGAGCCCAATTTAGAAGGGGGGAAAAAAACAACTAAGGAAAAAAAAAATCCCACAGATTAAATAGAACAAAAATAATGCGCAAATGGAAGTATACCCCAGCTTATAATAATGTATAGGTATATGATAACCATCTTAAAAGAAAAAGAAAAAAAGAAAAAAAAGAAGAGAGAAAAAACCACCAACAACAAAAAAGAAAACCCTAGTGTCACATCAGAGCCAGATCTGGCTCACCCGACTACTTAGCCGTCGCTTTGTCTCCCCCTAGTGTGTCTGCGTGTGTGATGTTTCCTATTTGATTACTAGATTACGTGCACCTGTGTCTACCCCATGTGTGTCCCTATTTATTCCAGCCGAACTCGTAGCCCTACACTGTTCACTGTTGTGCATTGTCTTTTGTGTCATACGTATCTAATCACTGTGTTTTATTTGTATGTTTGACCCAGGACTGAGGGGAGTCTGCAGGCGGAAGATCTTTGTTTTTCAAGTTCAAGGCTGACCGAGAGTCAGCACTGAGTCCGACATGGAGGTTGTAAATCTTTTGTGTCTTTGTTTTCGTTTTGTTACTGGACTTTCGCTACGTTGTTCATTAAACTTCATTCGTTATTGTAACCCTGCATCTGCGTTCGCCTCCTTCCTACACAGTCATGACAGATGAACAGACCCTTCTGAACGCAGCAGGGACCCCCCTCCCAGAAGATAAACCCCCCTACCTCGATTACGTCAGGCGACAGCAGGGACAGATCGACGTGCTGGCGAGATCTGTCAATAACCTGGCTCATGGCTTCCAGAACCTCGCCACCGGCCAGGCGCGCCTATCCACGCCTCAACGACACTCCACATGTTCTCCACCGCGGGCAGCTCCTCCGGAGAGATACGCAGGAGACCCGGAGGGGTGCAAGAAATTCCTCCTGGCCTGCGAGCTCTACCTGACCAACTTTCCCGATCTTCCAAAGGGAAAGAAGGTCAGTTTTATCATCCAGCAGCTAACAGGGCCGGCGATGGACTGGGCCGCAGATGTGTGAAGCGCTGGCAGGAATACCAGCTAGTCCAGCTATGATCAATTCCTCCACGAGTTTCGCGCGGTGTTTGACCATCCCGACCAAGGGAGGACGGGTGAACAACAACTGCTGAGGCTGAAGCAAGGACAGGCTTCTGTAGTGGACTACGCGGTGAAATTTCAGATTCTCGCCGCGGAGAGTGGCTGGTGCAGCAAGAGCTTACTTGCCAGATTCAGAGATGGACTGCATCCCGACCTGCAGCTGGAGCTGGCATACCGAGATGCAGGTTTGTCTCTGGACGGGAACATCAAACTGGCGAATAAGCTGGACCAGCACCTCCGTGGGCATCGCGAACTCTATCCTGCGAAAGGAGCAGGCGGAGGGTCCGAACCTCGTCGTCAGCAAACCCCCCGTCGAGCCGTGCGAGGAGAGCTCGCCGGAGCCCATGGACGTGGGCACATCCCGCCTGTCGGCCCAGGAGAGGCGCAGAAGGCTGTCGTCGGGGTTATGTTTATACTGTGGGGGGGGGTACACACCAGCTCCGAATCTGTCCATTACTCAAAGTAACTAAACACACTCCACCACGCACACACCATGATTTTTGTTTACAGGCAACTTTATCGTATAGTAATCGTTCTGTCTCTGTTTTTCCCCTGATAAATTCTGGTTCGGCTGGAAACTTCGTCACGTCCTCTGTCCTTTCCTCACTGCAAGCACCCGATCACAATTAAGGCTCTAGATGGCAAAACCTTAGCATACTCGCCTGTTGAACATCTTTCCGTGCCCCTCCGGTTAAATTTCCCCGGTCATGCGGAGGAATTAAAATTCTTTGTGATTCCTCAGCTAGATCAAGCCGTCGTGCTGGGTTTACCATGGCTCAGTTCTCACAATCCCAATATCGATTGGGCAGGTTCACGCATCATATCCTGGGCCCCTAGATGTGCTAAATTCGGTACACCATCGACATTAACGGTCCAAACAACAAGGATTGAAAGCCCAAGCGCCCAGGTATTTACCATAGTGCCATCTGAGTACACATCATTTAAAGACGTGTTTAGCATTAGGGCAGCAGCACGACTTCCCCCTCATCGTCCGTGGGACTGCGCGATTGATCTCCTGGGAAAACACCGCCTTGCTCACGCATTTATCCATTGTCCGTGGCAGAAACCCGGGCTATGGAGGAATACGTGACTGAGGCTCTCAGTCAGGGGCTCGCAGGTCCATGTCACCCGTGTCGGCAGGTTTCTTTTTTATCTGAAAAAAAGGCGGGGGTCTACGTCCGTGTATTGATTATCGAGGGCACAATGCAATCAAAGTTAAGTACAAGCACCCATTGCCCTGGTACCGGCCGCTATCGACCAGCTCCGTGGCGCTTCCATTTTTTCTAAACTCGACCTCCGCAGCGCCTATAACCTCGTTCGTGTTCGCAAACGTGATGAATGGAAGACTGCGTTTAGCACGACATCAGGTCATTACCAATATAACATAATGGCTTATGGACTGGTAAATGCACCTGCTGTGTTTCAGGGGTTCATGAATGACGTGTTCCGGCATATTTTAAACCGTTTTGTTATAGTATATTTAGATGATATTCTGATATACTCGCGGTCATATGTCGAGCATGTCCGTCATGTAACCGCCATCCTTCGTCGACTACGCGAACACGGGCTCTATGTGAAAGCAGAGAAATGCGAATTCCACAAGAGTGAGATCGCATTTCTCGGCTATCGCATAGGGCCACAGGGAGTCGAAATGGATGCAGCCAAGGTAACGGTGGTGCAACAATGGCCGGAACCCAAGTCAGTGAAAGCGCTACAGAGCTTTCTTGGGTTTGCTAATTTCTATAGGCGCTTTATAAGGGGCTTCAGCACGATGGCAGCACCGCTCACGGGGTTGTTGAAGGGAAAACCACAACGACTACGCGCGTTTTCACTGAAAGCACGTACAGCTTTCCAGTGCCTAAAGCAAGCTTTCACCTCGGCGCCTATTCTAAAACTACCTGATCCCGAGAAGCCCTTTTTAGTCGAGGTTGATGCGTCAGAGGTGGGATTGGAAACAGTACAGCGCCACGGCCACCCAGAAAAGCTCTACCCCTGCGCCTTTTTCTCGCGAAAACTGACACCTGCCGAGCGCAATTATGATCAGGAATCGCGAACTGCTAGCAGTAAAAACGGCATTAGAGGAGTGGAGGCATTGGTTGGAGGGAGCTAAATACCCCCTTACTCCCCTCTTTCTTGGCAGTCCAAAAGAGTCAAAAGGATTTGGGTGGGGGGTAAATGGGGCCTCTTATTGTGAAGAGGGGCCATGTAAAGAATGTTTTAGGGGTTATAGAGTAAATATATATGTGTTGTATGTGTGGAAGCCTGACAACAGTCTGTAATAAATGTGTTATTGAGTAGTTCCTGGTTTTGTCATTTATCATCGAAACTAGCTTCCTGGTATAATGACCACACACGCACTTTAAAACAGAGTGCTCAAAAATTAGAACGTAAATGTCAAAAGGATTTGGGGGTCAAATTAAATTGTTAGTATTTCAAATAGCATGGAGGGGGAGCATTTTAAACTATAAAAAAAGCTCTCAGTGCTGCTAGGTCATGGTATATATCGACTCTTATAGAAGCTAACAAAAATAATCCTAGTTTTTTTAATACTGTAGCAAAATTAACTAGAAATAAGACCACTGTGGTTATCTCCACAACAACAACGTAAATATTAGGCAAAAAATTCAGGCTTGGAAACCAGACAATTTAAGTGATAGATGATTCCTTTAACCACATCACATAAGAACCTACAATACTTTACTCCCCGTAAAGAGAATGAACTAATTTTACTCATCTCTTCTGCAAAATCATCAAGCCTTGTATTGGATCCTATACCCATGTTCATATCTACATAGAAATAGCATAAATGAACTGTATCAGTCAAGATTTAGGCCTCATCACAGCACAGAAACAGGTAAAGTACAGTAGTAAATGACCTCCAATTGGCCTCTGATTAGGGTTTCATTACTATACTTGTATTACTCGACCTCAGTGCAGCTTTTGACACAATTGATCATAGTATTCTCCTTCACAGTTTAGAAAATGTAGTAGGAATTAAGGGAATGGCCCACCCCTGGCTCCGATCTTGATTGTTATCAGTTTGAAGATTTAAATGATGATTATTCTGCATGTTCTCAAACGGTGTTCCACAGGGTTCAGGGTTTTGACACATTGCTTTTTGCTCTTTAAATTCTTTCTCTGTGCAACATAATTGTAAATATTAGATTAGTAGTCATCCTTATGCTGATGACACAGTTATACGTCTCAGCAAAACCAGATGGGAAAAAACAGCTTACTATTAAGTTGAGCAATGTGTGCAGAACATAAGAGACTGGATGTTAATTACCTTTCTTTTACTTATTCTTGATAAGACAGAGATTCTAGTCATTGTAACGGTTAACCCCTAGAGGGCGCCAAAGCGCCTGGGTTTGTTTGTTTTTTGTTATAATTTGTGTTTAAGTTGGACTGCGTGTCCCAGACTGCACCTCGGTCAGGTGACGTGGGAATTCACCTGAACCGAGGTAAGATAATTAAGTTGATTATAAAGAGCCTGACTGGAGCACAGTCAGGCGTCTAGCTTTTGTTGTCCTTATGGTAGTTGTTATAAAGTTGATTTATGTCAGTATTTATTTATGTGCTTTAAGAATAAAAGCCAAATACTAAACCGCCAGCTCGCCTCCTGCACATTATGCCACGCACACACACACGCCAAAGGAAGATTCGTGACAGTCATAGACCACATGCAGCTAGAAGCAAGCGTTTTGATCACACTGTAACTTTAAATGGCCTTTCTGTTACATCATATGCAACAGTAAAAGACCTCGGTGTGATTATACAGTGCATCCGGAAAGTATTCACAGCGCATCACTTTTTCCACATTTTGTTATGCCACAGCCTTATTCTAAAATGGATTAAATTAAAATCTTTCCTCAGAATTCTACACGCAACATCCCAAAAGTGATGCGCTGATGCGCTGTAAATACTTTCCGGATGAACTGTAGATTCCAGCCTTTCATTTGAAGCTAATGTAGAGAATATTATCAGAATAGCTTTCTTTCACCTCAGAAATATTGCCATGATAAGGAATATATTGTCACTAAATGATGCAGAGAAACTAGTTCATGCTTTTATCATCTCTACGTTGGACTATTGTAACTAGTACGTTGGACTATTGTTTGATTGTTCAACTAGGTGCATAAACAAGCTTCAGTTAGTTTAGAATGCAGCAGCAAGAGTCCTTACTAGAACCAGAAGATACAAGCACATCACCCCTATCTTACCCACACTGCATTGGCTCCCTGTAAAATATCACTTAAATTTTAAAATACTACTTTTGATGTATAAAGCATTGAATGGTCTCACACCGCAGTATCTGAATGAACTGCTAGTGTCTTAGGATTTGCCACGCCTACTTCGATCAAAGGATACTTGTCAGTACCGCGCATTATAAAAACTACAGCTGGAAGCAAGAAGCTTTTTCTTACAAGGCCCTGAAGTTATGAAATAGTCTTTCAATTAATGTTTGGGACTCAGTTTCAGTGTTTAAGTCTAGGCTAAAAACCCATTTATTTAGCCAAGTATTTTTGTAAATATCTTTACCTTAGGTAAAAAAGCAGATCTGGGGGACTTATGAAGAATTAGTCTTCCCCACTCTTATTGATTATGCAGGTTTGTTGACAGTGAAGTGATTGGTCATTTTGCGTCTCAGAAAGCCCTCTGTTTTTCCTTCTGGCTATCCCTTTTAGTTATGATGTCACAGTTAGTTAGCGTTGCACTAAATTCACATTCACCTTATACAGTACATTGTGTGACTGTGGCGAATACCTAACTGTTATCTCTCCTACTCTTCTGCTTTCTCCTCTTCTCATCTCCCTCCCTTTAACTTACCCTCTCTTTCTCTCTGTAAAGCTTCTGGTTGGAGATCTCATCACATGGATGCCCCGTGTTGTTTGTCTGGGATGCGTGTGGTGACTGGGGACGGTTCCACTTTTCCATGAAGACAGTCCTGACAGCTGTTTACAGAGGACTCACGACTGCAGTCACTTGATAGTTCAGGACTGGAATTTGTTACAGTCGACCTGAGCCCCCATAACGAACTGGACTTCATATTAACTCAAACACATTTGTTATACTGAACCTTCAGCCTCCTAACACACAGCATGCCTGCAGAACAATCCCTGTTATCTGTTATCACCCATATGAGAGTAAGTTCCCTGTTGAGTCTGGTTCCTTTCAAGGTTTCTTCCTACGAAAGAAACTCCTAAGGGAGGTTTTCTATGCCACTGTCGCCATCATCCTTGGCTTGCTCATCAGGGACAATCTTATAATTTTGATTTATACACAATCACATTCCATACAAACTTCAATAATTCTTTTGATTGTGCTGCTTTGCGACAATGTCAATTGTTATAAACGCTATACAAATAAAATTGAATTGAAGTAAACTGCAATACCTTTGCCCTATATTTTGTTGTAGCATTTTATTTCTTTAAGAATAGCCATTTTAAAAAAGAGGCAACGTAGAAGTGCTTCATGTATTGAACGTCACTGATTTATCAAAAGCAAGCATCACAAATTGTTTGTTTGATGTTTGATTACACCACCACTAATTAGAAATCCCAGGTATTTAGTTTCCGTCTTTGCAATACCACACTTTTGTGGATTAACAGTCAAACCAGCTTCCTGGAGACGTTGAAATACTTCCTGAAGATGTAGCAGGTGTTTCTCCCATGAGTCACTGTAAATTACAGTACAGAGGAACCCGAAAATGAAATAACCCCCAAGGGGTCTTGAATGCTGTTAGTTTTTGTGTCCAACAGGTCAAAATAAAAAAATCTGATTGTGTGATCCCCTTTAGGGACGAGGGCCACAGAGTGGAACCATTCACTTTAAGATGGCTCTATGATACTGTACCTTGCTGAAACATCAAGTTACCTTCCTTCTTTAGCAACTCTTGGAGCTACTCTTGGGGACCCGGTAGCTTAATCTCCTTACAACAGCATCAGGTTTCAACACATCATCGTGTTCTATTAAAGTGGTGAACCCAAGATATTCTGAAAAAACTTAAGCCGAGCAAAGAACCTTCACCTTAAACCGACTGGGCAAGTATTGGTCAAGTCACTTACTCTTCTTCATGTACCTTCCACCTTCACACCTCTCCTGCTCTCGCCTTCACTCTCATACACACACACTCTCTCTCTCTCTCTCTCTCTGGGAACACTGCTTTGTCGCAATTCTTTTTAAAGGTAAAGTGCAGGTTAATTTGTTTTATTTTTACTTTACAGCAGTGATTCCGTTAGTGTGCACTCACGCGAGTGTCATTAGCGATGTTCCTTGTAAGTTTTTTAGATAAAACAGTCTTTCTGTTATTGTGTTTGTGTGTGTGTGAAAATCAAATAAGAAAGGAAAAAGCTTTACTGTGTAAAATGAGAAAAAAAGGGAGAATCTAAATCCTCTTCTCCTCTTCCTTTAGCTTCACACACAGCGCTCCCATAAACAGAAACGCTTATATGTCTGGATTTATTTTAACTTTTTTTTTTTTAAGGTAAAGTGCAGGTTAGTTTGTTTTGGTTTTACTATAATACTATTTTGTATTAATTATTTTTATGTATTTATTTTTGGGCTGTGACACAAATGATTAGAGTTACCATTATTTCTTATGGGAAAATTTGCTTTGATTTATAAGTGTTTTGAAATACGACACCCTGCCGGTTCACAAACACACACACACAGACACACACACACACACACACACACAGTGCCTGCCTGTTGCTTTCTCTCTCTCACTAAAGGCGAAAGAAAGAGAGTGTGTGAACCGGCACGGTGTCAAATTACACGCGCGCACACACATAACAATAGGCTGATGGGAAAAATGCGTTCACGGATGTTAATTATACCAGTAGGATACTGGGAAAAGTCCCAGCAGGGGAGACGATTACCCACTTCTGCAGCACAAGAGAGAGAGAGAAACCTTTGGCTCAGTTGTGATCACGTGACGCTCTGCGTCAAAACAAGAAGCGCATGCGTGATACATGATACTTGGTACTAGTAAACCAAGACTTGCTATTTTTTCAAGTCAAAATTTATAAAAAAATTTTTGCTTGTCTTGCAGAACACTCGCAAACCGCGTTACTCGCAATCCGAGGTTTCACTGTATAAGATTTTGGACCTGTTTTTCACCAAAGAAAATCGGAATATATTCAATATTTTAAGTACCATTGCTTGGCCATTTTTGCATTGGGAAAAATAAATTATATATACACTCAACAAAAATATAAAGGCAACACCTTTGTTTCTGCTCCGATTTTTCATGAGATGGACTTAAAGATCTAAAATTCATTCCAGATACACAATATTACCATTTCCCTCAAACATTGTTCACAAATCAGTCTAAATGTGTGATAGTGAGCACTTCTGCTTTGCTGAGATAATCCATCCCACCTCACAGGTGTGCCACATCAAGATGCTGATCTGACATCATGAGTAGTGCACAGGTGTACCTTATACTGCCCACAATAATATTGCCAGCAGTTTAAGACACAAAACACACACAGGTCTCTCCTCTGCCTCCACCATCTCCACCATGAATCCAAGCACAACATAGGCTTCATCATGTTTTCCTTTCGGCTGGCTTTTTGGTTGATTAGGCTGATGGTCCTGAATCACCTGCTTTTTTGTGGTCCATGTAACAAATGTATCCATTGACATTATTACGCTCCCACTACATACACTACGCTACTGACCTGGTTTGTGAGCGCAGTAAAAAAAGTTTTATATTCGCATCTCTGAATTCAATAGCTGCGTAAATAAACCCGCAAATAAGATACCCACATATATTTCCTCTCTACATTGTCTTTAAGCTACATCTGCCTTAAATTATACATGTTTAAAAGCATAAACACCATTATTCTCTACAGTGCAACGAATGATTTAGGGATCATCGCAAAATGCCGCACACCAACAAAAAGCGTAGAACAATATTTATCTTCCCTTTTGTTCAGCGCCTAAAGGATCAAAAAGCAACTTTGTTGCCACACTCAAAACTAGAAATGCCAGACTAGTACTGCCTGATAAAATAGTAATTTTTAACAAAAATACAGAAAAAAAAAAGACGAGAACCGTTGAACAGGATGAAGAGTGGAAAGGCTGATGCCATACATACCTGTGGAGGTATGGTAGTGCTTAGGAGATGTGGCAGTAGAGTTTCTGACTAGTTTGTTTAACAAAATCTTGGAGGGTGAGAGGATTCCAGAGGAATGGAGGAGAAGTGTATTGGTGCCAATTTTTAAGAACAAGGGCGATGTGCAAAGCTGTGGCAATTATAGAGATATAAAGCTTATGAGCCAGACAATGAAGCTGTTGGAAAGAGTAGTGGAAGCTAGGTTAAGGGCAGAGGTGAGCATTTGTGAGCAGCAATATGGTTTTATGCCTAGAAAGAGTACATCAGATGCAGTATTTGCTTTGAGGATGCTGGCGGAGAAGTACAGAGAAGGTAACAGGGAGTTGCATTGTGTCTTTGTAGATTTAGAGAAGGCTTATGACAGGGTGCCAAGAGAGGAGCTGTGGTATTGTATGAGAAGGTCTGGAGTGGCAGAGAAGTATGTTAGAGTGGTGCAGGACATGTATGAGAGCTGTAAGACTGTGGTGAGATGTGCTGTAGGTGTGACAGAAGAGTTCAAGGTGGAGGTGGATCTGCATCAAGGATCGGCTCTAAGCCCCTTTTTGTTTGCTCTGGTGATGGACAGGATGACAGATGAGGTTAGACAGGAGTCTCCATGGACTATGATGTTTGCAGATGACTCGTGCTTTGTAGCGAGAGCAGGTAACAGGTGGAGGAAATTTGGAGCGGTGGAGGTATGCTATGGAAAGCAGAGGAATGAAGGTTAGCTGCAGCAAGACAGAATATATGTGTGGAAATGAGAGGGACCCAAGAGGATTAGTGAGGCTACAGGGAGCAGACGTAAAGAAGGTGCAGGATTTTAAGTACTTAGGGTCAACAGTCCAGAGCAACGGAGAGTGTTCAAAGGAGGTGAAGAGGCGGGTACAGGCAGGTTGGAATGGGTGGAGAAAAGTGTCAGGTGTGTTGTGCGATAAAAGTGGTGAGACCAGCAATGCTCTACGGCTTGGAGACAGTGGCGCTGAAGAAAAGACAGGAGGCAGAGTTGGAGGTAGCACAACTAAAGATGTTGAGGTTCTCTCTGGGAGTGACAAGAATGGATAGGCTCAGGAATGAGTTTATCAGAGGGACAACCCACATTAGATGTTATGGAGATAAAGTCAGAGAGGCCAGATTGAGGTGGTTTGGACATGTTCAGAGGAGAGATTGTGAATATATCGGTAGAAGGATGCTGAGGTTGGCACTGCCAGGCAAGAGGTCAAGAGGAAGACCAAAGAGGAGATTTATGGATGCAGTGAGAGAGGACATGAAGTTAGTTGGTGTGAGAGAAGAGGATGCAGAGGATAGGGTTAGATGGAGGAAAATGATTCGCTGTGGCGACCCCTGAAAGGGAACAGCCGAAAGACAAAGAAGAAAGAAGAAGAATGATCCATTTCTTTGTGTGATTTTTTAGTTTCGAGTGTCCGATCTTTATTGTCAATAAAGAAAACCATGAATTAGAATGGGTACTTTCCTATTATTTTCCTCTCGTTCATTGTGCCCCACCTGTCATGTCTGTATTCTCCACTAGTGGGGCACGCCCCACACTTTGAGAACTATGACACTAATGGAACCACTGTCGGGATTAAAAGTAAAGTGCAGGTTAATTTGTTTTTATTTTACATTTTGTATTAATACTTTTTATATTTATATTTTTCATTATTCCTTATGGGGAAATTCACTTTGATATACGAGTGCTTTGATATATATATATGCACTCTACTAGAACAAAGTATGCTTGCAATCTAAGGTTTTACTGTATTTATATTACAGATACATACTAAATGTTATACTAACAAAAAAGCTTTTATAATGCACATTAAACAATGACATGTACATTCATAAACTTTTTCATATACATTTTTAAATAAACATTTCATAAACAAATTTAATTTGTTTATGAAATGCATCACAAATTACAAAAAAATTATGTATAATTTTCCAGAGGGTATAAACATAAGGTTTATTACACTCTGGAATATTTTATTATTATCTCACTGGGGCTCATGATGTGCCATTTATAACCATCAGTGCACAACTACATTACTCTTCAGAGCTGGGCTCACATATAAAAGTGGTGTTCTGTGGTGGTAATTTGGTGATTTGTAAAGACTTGCCTCCTGTTGATTGATTGATTATATTTGCAAATATTATATGGTTTCATTTTGTATTATATCATGACAGTTACTAATGAAAGCACAGCTGAGGGATTGCTTATATATCAGCAAATATTTCAGATTACAGTGTTTGAGGGCGGAATATCAAAAGCTAGTTTTGCAATGTTAATGTCGTTGTTCTTTATCTATTTAAATGGTATCATGATCTTCACTCTTTGGAGCAAGCCTATTTTTAAAGACACTCCACGTTATGTTCTGTTTAACCACATGCTTATCAATGATTCAGTCCAGCTTTTAGTTACCTCATTGTTGTATATTTTAGGTCTGGCCTATCTCAGGGTAGTCATGTATGCTTGTGCTTTTTTAGTTTTTGTTTCAAGTACAACTTTCAATAATGCACCTTTAAACCTGGCTCTAATGTCACTAGAGCGTTATGTGGCCATAAGCTTTCCTCTAAGACATGCTGAAATAGCCACTCAGAGAAGAATTTATATTGCCATTGGAATTATTTGGTTTATGGGCCTAATGCAATTTACTTCTGATTTGCTTTATGTAGTAGTGACAGATCCTAAATTTTTAACTTCACAAATATTTTGCACAAGAGAGAGGATTTTCATAAGGCAGTGGCAGCTGAATGCTTTTCAGGGCTTTAACATATTTTACTTTGTTTCTGTGTCTGTGATCATGCTTTTCACATATGTCAGAATTTTAATTACAACCAGATCCATTTCCTCCAAAAAAGACTCTGCTTCAAAAGCTCACAGAACTATAGGGCTGCATCTTATTCAGCTGGGTCTGTGCCTCATTTCTTTTTTTTTTAGCCTTATAGATCGAGCTGCAGCAATGACTGGCAGCAGCAGTCTCTATGTGGATCTGCGTTATCTAAACTATGTGTTTCTGGTGGTACTGCCACGCTGCTTAAGCCCACTCATCTATGGACTGAGAGATGAAGCTCTGCGACCCTTATTCATGTTCTACTTTTGCTGTGCCACAGGCAAATGCAAGTATAGTGTAAGTGCCCACTGAATTATAGTTTTTTTTGGGGGGGGGGTACTTAATGGTAATGGAATCTGTTAAAAGTCATATTTACTCTGTGTTCTCACACGAAAGGGAATGAAGTGAAGATTGTATAATGGTTGACTTATTTATAACTAAATCAGATAATTTTTTTTTTACATGGCCAATTGAACACGAATACACATATATAGTTGATACACAGTGAAATTAAACACAAAAAGTATTTTAGTCATTATTGGATAACAAAAAATAAAACCTGATACTAATACTAATACTGATATAAGTACTTATAGATATTATTTGTTAAGGCTTATATCAATGCTTTTATATCAAAGTTTTGCTTATTTACAATAAAGATCATACAAGCAAAATATGAGGACATTAGATAGAAATTTACTTTTTGACAGAAAATAATTTAGTTTATGGTAGTTTTCCCCTTTTTTACAACTACATACAAATATCTGTAAGATTACAGACATTGTTTATAAATTTATAAATAAACTTTTATTTTAAATATTATTTTAATGCTGAAAAACAATCACATTTGTTTATACAGAAAATGCCATAATATTTATAGTGTATTTTACCTTTTTACCCTAAATTACAAGTTTATGTAAAATTGCAATAATTAACTGTAATTAAATATATAACTCATTAAATGAAGGTTAATGTCCATATTAAAAATGTTATGTTTTTCTTTGTAATTTTGAGGGGCATCACATTTGTAACACAGTTTTATATTACTTTAGCAAGTTTTAGATGCAAGTTTCGCATTTTTTTCATGACATTTTAAAAGATTATCCACAAGAAGTGGCACAGGTAAGGCAGCAGAAACCCCTCACATACATGTAGGCTGTAGTATCTGCTTCATGCCTTCAAAGAATGTGACTCTTTCACATGTAAAAGACTAAAAACATCGTAAAGTTATTGTTTTGTGTTGATGACATTTTCTCTGAATCCTTCAAGATGTAATGTCACCAGGGCAATCCAGCCACTAGCTGTTTAATATAGGCTTGCATGTTCTGACATAAGGATAAATGTGTTTGCTATCTAGCATTTTTAGAGCAGTGGAGGTTGAAGGATTTTTTTTGCTGATTGATTTCCAGTCCTCATTTTGGTTACTGGAAGGAAACTTTCCCAAAATTTATTTGAGGAAATATGTAGAGAAAGCAGAAGCGTGGATAGTCAGGGCAGTAAAATTTTTATATTTTGACTATGGTGTAATTTTTGTACTAGAAACCTTAGCAACAACTTAGCAGACTTTTTATGATGCATCGTAGCTGGGACACATAAAAGGTGGGGTGGATCCGTCACATGGATGATGGAAGTAGGAGTCGGACAATCCTGATTATTGTGAAGGGTCCGATGAAATGGGGAGAGAGCTTGCGTGAAAGTGTTATTAGGGGGATGTCTCTGGTGGCAAGCAAGACTGTCTCCTACATAATACCTGGGTTTCTTGGAGCGATGGTGGTCCGCCTGTTTCTTGTATGAGGCAACAGCTCGTAACAGGGCTCGCCTAGCTCGTAGCCATGTTTGTTTACAGCGGCGGATGAATTGTTGGGCTGAGGTGACCTTCATCTCTACTTCTTGGCATGGGAAGAGCGGAGGTTGGTAGCCTAAGCAACAATGGAATGGGGGCAAACCTGTTGAGGCGGAGGGTAGAGAGTTGTGGGTGTATTCGACCCAAGGAAGGAATCTGATCCAGGTGGTTGAGTCCCGAGTAGTCATATAGCTGAGGGAAACTTCTAGTGCTTGGTTCATTTGCTCAGTTTGTCCATTGGACTGAGAATGAAACCCAGACGATAGACTGGAAGTTGTCCTGACGAGCCTGACGAGTCCGTTGGAAGACCATGGGGGCAAAATACATGGAGGACTAACTGCTCCGCGGTCTCCTTGGTGGAGGGCAGCTTAGGGAGGGGGACGAGGTGCACTGACTTTGAAAAGGCGGTCGACTATGGTCATGACGCAAGTGTTGCCATCAGAAAGAGGTAGGTAAGTGACAAAGTCGTTGGAAATGTGGGACCAAGGGCGGTGAGACACAGGTAGGGGCCTGAGAAGGCCGGCCGATGGTCTGTTGTCAAGCTTTAGCTCTGGCGCAGATGTCGCAGGCTGCCACGAACCTGGAGATGTACCTTCCTAGCATGGGCCCTCTGATCAGGGTTGCGTCACTATGCTTGTGTTGCAGCTTTTGACACCACTGATCATATATTCTCCTTCACAGATTGGAAAAAGTAGTAAGAACTAAGGGAACGAACCTTTCCTGGCTCAGATACTATTTGACTTATCCTTATCCTAATCTGAAATGGTGACTATTCTGCATGTTCTCAAGTGGAGTTTGGTGTTCCAAAGGGTGGCCTTTCTGTTCCATCAAGTGCAACAGTACAAGACTTCAGTGTTATTATAGATGCCAGTATTTCATTAGAAGCACATGTACTGTAGATAATATTACCAGCATAGTATTCTTTCACCTCAGAAATATTGTCAAAATAAGGAAAATATTGTCACTAAAAGATGCAGAAAAACTAGTTCATGCTTTTGATTGTGTAAGGCTGCTTTGTAACAATGACAATTGTTAAAAGTGCTAAACTTTTAAATAATAATTGTGCAATTAAACTTTACTTATTACATGCGATCTCACACCTTCATTTCACGTACTTCTTTAACTAAAAGTTTAGATAGTTTCAAAATTCAACAGATGGCATTTTTTCAAAACGCGCTTATGAGTGTGCAGGTAAAATCCATGCGAACAAAGTCACAGGCACATCTAGTACAAAATAAATAGTTATGCACAGTTACCTTGTAACTCAGAAGTCTCACCCTATTGTAGGTTATGATTCAGGTCTATAACAAAACTTTTCTATGTGTTTCAGTTAAACCACACACTGATTGTTTGCGGATGAAACAAGTTATGTGTTCTCACACCAAGGGGGCTGAAGTGAGACTTTATAATGATGAAATTATTTAAGACTAAGTTGCCAATTTGCACATGTACAATCCGACCCTAATACAGAAGTTTTAACTTTGTTCTGCAGAAAAGATGATACACATTAAAAGTATTTTGATCATTAGTGGAAACCAAAAATCAAACAACAATTTTTTAAATAAAAGCCTCAAATGTTTGTCCAGGATTTTTACAGGATTTTTCTATCCCTGTAAATCACACTGCTATGCAGTTAAAACAAGTTCACTGAATGCTACCTTGCACTATTTTTAATCATTTATGTGCATAACTCTATGGTAGTTAATGCCATATACACTGTGCAATGTTTTATATAGACAGTTAGATTTTCCAATTAAAACAGCAACGGCATAAGTGTTTTATAAAGTAGACTTTAGATTCATAGAGTGTGTATTAAGGACTTCGTTTCTTACTAGAGGAAACAGCTGGTGTGATGAGGGTGAACACAGCGAAGATTTAACTGATTAATCCCTCGACATTCTGTAAATTGTATTTATGAGAAAGGACTGCACTGATGCAGATATAACAATTTCATAGAAAAACACACACCTTGCCTTAATCCTCGCTTTGTGATGGCTAATTGAAGACCACGCTGAAAGACGGGGAGGAGCCGAAAGAGCCGAAGTCTGCCGCCGCTTTCATATGGAATTAAAAGGGGACGATGGGCGATCAGCAATTTGTGTCAAGTTTATGGAGAATTTTTAGGGGGGCTGAGTACAAATGTTAGAGGGGCTAAAGCCCCCCCAAAATGGCCTAGCGACGCCCATGATGATAATGTGTTAATCTCTTTTAGACCCCTTTTGACAGCAAGCGACAGAGCTCATAAACGTGTCAAGCTCAAACTGTAAATACTACAGTAATATGTATTCATTCGTAATTTTCTTCTTTCCTTCTTTTGTATCAAGAATGATTTTTCTTTGAGTGTGCTTCCTTAATTTATTAGATTATTTAGAACAAATATAACAAAAACTGCGCCCAAAAGAAAAAAACCTGCTTGAATGGAGTAACTAGAATATATATATTTTTTTCAAAAGATCTGATTTTAATAGTATTTTGACATATAACAATTAGTGTGTTTTTTCAGTGGATTACATGGGTCATTTTTTGTGTGTTTTTTTTATGGTCTTCTCACCTGAAAGTTATTAAACTGGTTTTGATTTGGGGGTTTTATAATGAATTAAAAAGCCCCCAGCTGATGTCTAAAAAATGTAATAAATAAACATGTCTCAAAAATACAACAAAACAGTCATCTCAAAGCTTTTACTTTTTATTGATCAAACATTTTTTTCCGTTTGTGGCATTAGACTGTAGTTTTTAGCTATTTCAGTGTGTGATTAATAAAGAACTTCAAAAAATTAATTATTAAAGAATACAACAAATATATAATCCCAAAGCTTTTATCATGGAATCTGATTTTAGTCTGATTGAAAGTTCTATATTGGAGACTCAATATTGGAAATGGTGTCACACTAATCGGCTAATTAATGCAAAATACCTGCAATGGTTTCCTGAGCTTTTAAAGGTCTTTCAGCCTATTCAGTGGGCCACAAAATATTATTGCTAAAGAAGCTGGATGTTTACAGACTGTTGTATCCAGGCACATTAATGGAAAGTTGAATAAAAGAAAAAAAATTGGTAGAAAAAGGTGCACAAGCAACAGTGATAATCGCAGCCTTAAATTTACAATCACAGTACTAAAATTACAGTACAAATTCTAAAATTAATAAATATAGGCATTTCTTATTTGCATTGAATTTAAGCAAAGTAAATGTTAACACAGTAAGCCTTTATATTTTATCATGTGTAACACTCGCATAGCCAGAAAACAATGGGTGTGCATCATTAAAAGATATCACAAAAACAGCCTTTTTCCATCTTAGAAATATTGCCAAACTTAGCATCTTATCCGTATCTGATGCAGAAAAGCTACAGTAGTTCATGCATTCATGACCTCCAGACAGATTGCATCCTCAATTAACAAGCTTCAGTTAGTCCAAAATGCAGCCGCCAGGGTTCTCACTAGATCCAGAAAATACGATCATATAACCCCAATATTATCATCCCTGCACTGGCTACCTGTTCAGTTAAGAATTATTTACAAAATAGTATTACTTACCTACAAGGCCTTAAATGGTTTAGCTCCCACATACCTAACCAGTCTTCCGATACACTACAATCCACCACGCTCCTTAAGATCACAAAACTCCGGACTTCTGGTAGTTCCCAGAATTTTAAAATCTACAAAAGGGGGTAGGGCATTTTCATATTTAGCTTCAAAGCTTTGGAATAGCCTTCCAGACAGTGTTTGGGGAGCAGACACAGTTTCCCAGTTCAAAAGTAGACTCAAGACGCATCTCTTTAATCTGGCATACACGTAACTCATCCCATAACCTCATACTCCAGTACATCTATCCCGAATGACAACTACGCTAATTCTCTCCATCTGTTCTGTATTTTTCTACCCATCCCGAGGCATCTGAAGATTGTACCAGCTTCAGTAGACAAAGGCCGACCCTGCAAGGTTTCTGAGGCATCCAGAGAAGGATTAGCTTCAGCTGGATCCTGCTTTATGATGGTTGGTGCTACACATGCTGCTCCTGTGCTTCGAATGATCCAGACCTCATCTGCCCTCTGCACCTACTGACTCATCCCTATGCTAAACTGGACTTTATGTTAATTTTAATTAACTGTTATATTGGACTTTCACCTGCACAACACACATAAGTTTATTTCTATCTGTTATTACCCAAATAAGGATGGGTTCCCTTGATTGAGTCTGGTTCCTCTCAAGGTTTCTTCCTATTGCCCTCTCAGGGAGTTTTTTCTTGTCACCGTCGCCATCGCCCTTGGCTTGCTCAACAGAGACATTTCATTCATCATTCATTCTTCTCATTATTATCTAGACACATTTTTCTCACACATACACACTTCCAAATATTTTCTTTTTTAAAAAATTCTTTCATTTTTGTGAAGCTGCTTTGAGACAATGGCCATGGTTAAAAGCGGTATATAAATAAAATAAAATTGAATTGAATTAAATTAAAAGTGGGTGTGTTGTCAGATTAATGAGCAAAAACTGTATAATTAAACCATATAAACTACATATACTTTATAAGACTCTACTTTTATTTGAGTGCACTCACAATGATGACAAAACAATATGATTTTTTAAAATAAATAAAGCAAACAGGGTTCGTTTTTCTTTATTGGTTTTGGTGAACTTAAGCATGTCAGAAATTGAACTGAAATTCTGTGTACACTTGCCTCACAGATACTATAGAAATATTTACTTATAGAAAGCAAAATGTTTGCTTTTACATAAACTAATGGAAAACAAATTTCAGATTATGTTTTGTAATTCGTATAAAACATGAATTATAAGCGACCCACTGCTACAGAGATGACGAGATGACATGATTACCTTCATGATTGTAAAGAACCAAGTTGCTCGGTCTGTCCGCTGTGCTTCAGTAAGTTTTTCTGGCTCCAAGAGAGACTCAGTCAAATAAACACACACGCACATTGTCTGTCAGAGAGGTCTCTGCTTATTAACAACAAAAGATGGGGTTTTTATATGTTTGACAAAATGCCTGTGCCATCGACATATGTTCCTACAAAGATCATAAACCATTGTAAATGTCCTGATGAGATCCTGAAGAATCAAAGGAGAGGAAGACAGAGAGGTGTCCGCCCAGACGAATACACAAGAGTTATGGGAAGAGGGGGATGAAGCACTGATAACGGGAGGACAAATGCTGGAAGAGCTATGCGGCTGTCTTATTCTAAATTAGCATATCACTGCTGGGGAGACAGAAAATGTAGATCTTCATGTGAAGGAAAGCTATGTCAATGTCAGGTGACAGGCTTGGGACAGGAAACATGGGATGTCAAAGAGAATACTGTAACCCTGCAAACCTGTGGGAACAAAAACCTCTTTAGAGTCACCAAATGACCTTCTACCTTCACTATAGCCAATTGTGATGGAAGCAAATTAGCCTGTAAAAGATGAAAGACAAGATTAACATGTGACATCTTCCCAAAATCATGTGTGACATCATAAGCAAAAAGAGCCACTGCATCATATTAAGAGTATGCCTGGCAGGGCACATATTATCTAATGGGATGGACTGAGGCATCTGGTGAGCTTGCAGAACAAAAGAAACATAACCATTTTTTATATCTATTTTTTCCTACACTTACGTCCACTGTCGTTTTGCCGTGGTATTAAGCACGGCGGTAATAGGCATTCCACTTGACTACCTACTGTAAATCTAAATCAAAATAGTGGCTAGTGAAAATTCTGAGTAATAACTTTGGAAAACTACTAGCCACCGTGTGTAGTAAGCAAAAAAAAAAAAGTTAATAAAAAAAAAGTTAAACAGTTATTTTTTTAAAATTTTGACTTGTAAAATGATCAAGTCCTGTTTTACAAGTACCGAGTATCAAGTATAACGCATGCGCTTCTTGTTTAGACACCGAGCGCCACGTGATCACAACTGAGGAAATGCTTTTCCTCTTTTTTCCGTTGCGGAATTGTGGGTAATCGTCTCCCCTGCTGGGTCTTCGTGCGCGTCCCCTACTGGTATAATCAACATCCGTGCACGTGTGTACTGTTTACTATAACACTTTGACCATGTGTGTGTGTGTGTGTGTGTGTGTGTGTGTAACATTTTATTTTGAATTTGTAAGCGCATGTGTACTGTTTCTTATAAAGCATGTGCACGCGTGTAAAGCAAAAGAAAGTCTTATTAAAGTGTGTAAAAATCCATGTTCACACACACTCTCTCTTTCACCTTTAGTGTGTCTGTGTCTGTGTGTGTGTGTGTGTGTGTGTTATTTGTTTTACTTAACAGCAGTGATTCCGTTAGTGTGCACTTACACGAGTGTCATTAGTGATGTTCCTTGCAAAAATTTTTTACAAAACAGTCTTTCCGTTAATGTGTGTGATTTTGTGTGTGTGTGTTTATGTGAAATTCAAACAAGAGGAGAAAGGTTTACTGTGTAAGATGAGAAAGAGGAGACAGGAGGGGCTGAACTACTCTAGCCTCACACACACAGCGCCTGCGCGCACTAACGCAAAACGCTTATTCGTCAGGATTTATTTTTACTTTTTTAGGTAAAGTGCAGGTTAATTTGTTTTATGTTTACTTTATATTTTGTATAAATAATTTTTATGAATTAATTTTTCGGGGCTGTGAAACAAATAATTTTAGTTTCTATTATTTCTTATAGGATAATTAAATTTGGAATACGAGCCCGCTTCCGGAACAAATTATGCTCGTAATCCAAGGTTCCACTGTATATGGTGAATCAAGTATAGTGCTTAATTCATTCGCTTGGTTTGTCCGTTGAACTGCGAATGAAGACCTGTCGACAGGCTGGGAGTAGCTTTAATGAGCCTGCAGAATGCGGCCCAAAACCGAGAGGTGAACTGTGGCCCCGGTCTGACACAATGTCCATGGGAAGGCCATGAAGACGAAATAAATCGAGCACTGATTTGGAAAAGCAGTTGACAACAGTTGTTGGCTTTAGACAACTAGGCCAGTGACAGAGTATACAGAGATGTGAGACCAAGGACATTGAGAAACCGGTAGGGGTCTAAGAAGACCAGCAGCCGCTCAGTTGTCCCAGGCTGCCACGAATCTGGACACATTCCTCCCCAACGTGGGCCAATCATTGCTGGATGATGAAGCAGGTTTGGGTGGTGCCCAGGTGGCAAGATTGCCTGGATCTGTGGGTCCATCCAAGGACTTGTGGGTGTAGGCGAAGGGGGGTGAAGAGGCAATTCAGTGGGACATTACTTGGCCTGGGCTCTTGGGTCAGAGTCTGCTGAACCTAGGTCTCTATGTCCAGCTCCATGGCTGCGATAAGAAAATGGGACGAGAGGATGGTGTCAAATGTCATATGGTCTTGGAAGGAGAATTCTTCGAGCTCGGTTGGTAGCATAGGATAAAATTTAATTTGGAGAAGAATAAGAACCACTGAGCTTTACAGGCATTGAGTCTCTTAGCAGTGCACAGGTACTCCAGAATCTTACGGTCAGTCCACAGTAGAAACAGGAGCTCGGTCCCCTCCAGCCAATGTCTCCACTCCTACAGAGCTAGCTTAATGGCCAAGAGTTCTCAGTTCCCTACGTCATAGTTTCTCTCAGCTGGAAATAGGCAACGGGAGTAGAATGCACAAGGATGCATCTTGTTGTCCTGGGTAGACCTTTGGGAAAGAATGCTCCCAACTTCGGTGTGGACCGCCTGGACCTTGGCTGGGTTCATCTCTAGCCTGGACGGGGAAATGACAAAACCCAGAAAGGTAGTAAAGGATGTCTTTTCTCTGTCTTGACATAGAGGTTATTCTCCAAGAGCCTCGGAACAACCTGACGAATGGTGCCGGTGTTCCTCCAGGCCTCGAGATAAAAAAAATGTTGTCTAAGTATACGAACACGAAAGAATTAAGGAAGTCACGGAGGACATCAGTGATGAGGGAATGGAAGACGGCGGGGGCGTTGGTCAGACCAAAAGAAACCACCAAATATTCGTAATGACCTGTACGGGTGTTAAAGGCCATCTTCCACTCATCGCCCTCACGGATAGGGACAAAGTGATAAGCTTTTCGCAGGCCTAGTTTAGTGAAGGTTCGGCCCCCTGGAGCAGCTCAAAGGCAGTGGCCATGAGTGGGAGTGGGTAGCGGTTCCTGATGGTGATTTCGTTGAGCCCCCTGTAATTAACACATGGACGAAGGGACCCGTCTTTTTTCTTCTCAAAGAAAAACCCTGTCCCCGCAGGGAAGAAGGATGGGCGAATGATTCCAGCTGCGAGGGCTTCGGTGATGTACGTGTTCATGGCCTCTCCCTCTTGGTGAGACAAAGAGTACAGTCGGTCCTTGGGTGGAGAGGTTCCTAGGAGGAAGTCAATAGGGCGGTTAAAGTGACATGGCTCGGGTTTTGCTAAAAACCTGCTGGGGATCATGATAATGACAGGGAACGTTGGAGATATCCAGGGTGTACTTAGGTTTGGCTGGAGTGGGAAGTGTAGGGAGCACAGAGTTAAGGCATGAAGTGGGACAAGAGGGACGCCAACCCGTGATAACGTGCTTGATCCAGTCAATCTGGGGACTGTGGAGAGCTTACCATGGAAGACCGAGGACCAGAGCAGCATGTGATTTATTGATAACAAAAAAGCAAATCTCCTCAGAATGATTTCTCAACGTTCTCAAAGTAAGTGGAATGGTTCAGTCTGACTAGAGGGTGGCTCCTTTTAACAGGCAGTCTTTGAGCATCTGACCTAAGCCCCCACAGTAATCCTCCTGATTAATCTGTGTTGGAAGAGAGGATGGGTGGGATCCTGGCGGGGGGTGACCTCCGGATCAGTCTTGAACGAAGACGCGAGTCAATCCTCCCGGCCAAATCCATGAGTTGGTGGAGGTCAGGGGGAAGTTTCCAGGAGACTAGCTTATCCTTGAGTGCCTCTAAAAGCCCTTTCAGGAAGACGTCTGCTAGGACTCTGTCATTCCATTCACTTGAGGCGGTTAAGGTCTGAAACTCGATGGCATAGTCATAGGGGGAGCGTGATTCTTGGCGGAGGTGTATAAGTTTGGCTCCGGCCTCCCTGCCGACGTGAGATCGGTCGAAGACCCTCTTCATCTCTCCAGAAAAGGCCTCAAAAGTATCACAACATGGGTCGTGAGTGTCCCAGAGAGCTGTGCTCCACTCCCGGGCCTTACCGGTGAGGGGAGTGATAATGTGGGCCACCCGGGATCTTTCTGGAGAGAAGGTGGAGGCTTGAAGTTCGAATATCAGGGAACACTGGGATAGGAAGGATCTCTGGGAGGGGATGGCAGGCGTTGCAGGCCTAATGCAGGTTAAACACACTCTAAAAAATGATTCTGTGGCCTTGTAAATTTCACAGTTATAAAAAGGTTATGTTACCTTAATAAAATCTCTAAAAGTCACATACATGATTGTTTGAGTTAGACAAATCAAAATAAATGCCTAAAAAAACAACTATTAATTTTGTATTAAATTTACACTATAATTTAAGTTTACTTCACTAGTGAAAATCAGCATTTGACTAACTTAATTATATTTTTAACATGCACTTAATATTTTTTCATACATTTCAATTAAAATATCTGTTAATGGAGTAATTGTACTGATTAGTTTCAAGAACTACAATTATCACTCATTCCAACTCAATATTCTTTATGTTTAACAACAAAAACTTAAATAATTGAGTAAATTGCCCTGTGCAAGTGCTCATTGGAAATCTGGTGTAACATCAGAGACAAGAAGGCTGTGAGGATGGACATGAAGCACCTGGAACACTCTGGAACATTCCTTATAAATCCTGGTGAGTAAACAGCTAACACAAGTTACTGTAATAATGACTCTGTCTGCCTGCACACATCCCTTTATAGGGTGTGAGTTACTGTTCTGAATCCTGTCACAGCCGAGCTCCAGAGCTAACGATAGCTAGCAACAGGCCAGTCCTGGGGTTCATTGTGATTTAGCTTGTTTGTTCTAACCACCAAACTGCTCAGCTAAAGCGCGGTTAACACAGACACTTAAAGTGTGGCGTAAAAGGAGCACCGAGCAGCAGCTCGTGCATGTCCGGGTTTCTCGGTGTAACCGGCCGCGGTTGTGCCGCAATATTTAAATTTTTCCGCCAAATGCAGTGATTTTGCGCAGCCTACCGCCATTGTGGCGAGGATATAAAACTAGCATGTTCAAATTATTACCGCATGTGTACCGGTCCACCTCACACACTAAACCGCGAGTCTGCTCGGTCACTCCGACACTTTAAGCAGGAAATGTGGACCAAAGCAGGTTTAAACAGCAGAAATGAGGTGCAGTGTCCAGGTTCTGGCACTGTTTTATACGTTACTGTATATGAGTATTTTTAACATGATTAAACACTGTGCACGCAGCAGCAAATGTTATAAAATAAAAGTGCTAAGTACTGTACTAGTAACTACAGCTATGAAATATAAAGACTTAGTGAAAAAACAACATTTTTCTCAGAATTAGAATTGGGAGAAAGTAATATAAAATTTTAATATTTATATTTACAATGTTATGTATGTTCTGATATGTAAGTAAAAAAAACTAAAACAGATTGATTTTGTGTGCTTGTGTGAAACATGTTATATATTTTCTATATCTCTTTCACAGCCTCAACACGTGAAAGAGATACAGAAAATGGAGAGAAGTTGAATGGAGGAAAAAAAAGGGGGTAAATGTCATCTTTTTAAATGTTACAGAAGCATTAAATGTGTAACCATTGAATCAAATATAGAAATTAAAACAAGGCTTGAAATATTTCACTTTAACTTTAATAAGTCTAGACTATACAAGTTTTCCACTCGAGTATACTAGATTTTCCATTACCAAGGTAAAAAATTTATATAGTTGATAGTCATGCATAAATAAAGTTTTTTATAAAAACATTTTTATACAAGGGACAAAAACATGTACAAGGGACGTTCAAGTCAAAGCGGGACCATTGATTGTGCAGAATAACAGAACACCCCCTTTATTTCTCTCTCTATTTTTTTTTTCTATGTATGAGGTTGTGCATTGTTCTGTAAGAGCAAAATGCCTTTGGTGATCAAAGCAGTCCGTTTTGTGTAAAAGCATTCCACTGGAATGTTCACCAGAATTTTACCAGCAATGGGCTACGTAAAATCAAATCAGTTTTACGTCTTCGTTTTAGAGAATTTTCATCACAAGTCCCGCTTTGACTTAAACACCACTCGTAGATCAGTGTGATGATGTATATTAGTCCAAAAAGTATGTATTTAAACGGAAGTACTATTTTACCAGTCTGGTAGACTTTATATTAACAGTCACACTTGTACTTACTTGTATACTATTGTTCTTTTTTAGGTGCCAGCATTATGGGATGGCGGTGTAAACTGTGTGCGTTTGTCGCATCATCAAAAGAAATTTCGATCATTATCGAGTGAAGCATGGTACTGTTGGTCATGGATATTTAGTGTCCTGTGTTCATTTAGACTGTCATTGCTTCTTTAAGATTTAAGAAGGTCTGCACACACATTTGTATGGATCCCACAGTTTGCAGGAAACTGAAGTGTGAAGGTGTGCAATCTTTCAGATGTAAAATGTGACTCATTAGATTCTAATACAAAAGTCTACTTTCCATGTGTTAACTGTATAATACTTGTGGCAGAAGTATTGTTTCTGAAACTGTTTACTAATAAGATAAATACAGCTCTCTGTTTATGATCTTGTTACATGTCATTTGCATGTAAACCAGGTTGAGTTTAGACTTCATGTCTTGTCAAATTTGGCAAATAAATGTTTAATTAAAATGGTAATGTTTGTATTGTTTTTTTTTTTCATTCAGTTAAAACATTTAGTAAATGTAGCACATTTGTTTGTTAAATAATAGTATAATTTTCAGTATATTCTACCTTCCATTTTAATTATATCTACTCAATTATTTTACTCATTTTCACTTTGCATTAACTTCTGATTTTTTTATTACATTTACTTAATTTTGTACATCATTGTACTAAATATAGTTATTCAGGTCTACTTAATTTTTTTACTGGATTGTACTCAACTCATGAAGTATATTTTACATGATTTTTATATTTTTTTTTATATTTACTCAATATTTTTAAGTGTAAAAATGTTTCACCAAAAAAATTGAGTACAGCACAGTTTTATTTTTTAGAGTGCAATGACATACATTTCATAAACCTTTTCATAAACAATTTAATTTGTCTATGAAATGCATCACATAAATACATAGAAACTAACTAATAATTTTCCAGGAAGGTATAAACATAAGATTTGTTATTACGCTCTGCAATATTTCATCATCATTTCTCTCTCTCTGGGGCTCATTAAGTGCCTATTACAACCCTCAGTGCACAACTACTTTACTCTTCAGAGCTGGGCATATAAAAGTGGTGTTTTGTGGAGGTGATTTGGTGATTTGTAAAGTTTTGTCCCCTGTTTTTCATCATATCTGCAAAAATTATATGGTTCTATTTTGTATAATATTATGCCAGATACTAATGAAAGCACACCTGAGGGATTGCTTATACATCAGCAAATATATCAGATTACAGTGCTTGAGGGTGGAATACCAAAAGCTACTTTTGCAATGTTAATGTCCTTGTTCTTTATCTATTTAAATGGCATCATGATCTACACTCTTTGGAGCAAGCCTGTTTTTAAAGACACTCCACGATACATTTTGTTTAATCACATGCTTATCAATGATTCATTTCTGCTCTTAGTTACCTCTTTGTTGTATGTTTTATGTTATGCCTATCTCACGATAGTCATGTATGTCTGTGCTTTTTTAGTTTTTGTTTCAAGTACAACTTTCAATAATGCACCTTTAAACCTGGCTTTAATGTCACTAGAGCGTTATGTGGCCATAAGCTTTCCTCTAAGACATGCTGAAATAGCCACTCAGAGAAGAATTTTTATTGCCATTGGAATTATTTGGTTTATGGGTCTAATGCAATTTACGGTTGATTTGCTTTATGTAGTAGTGACAGATCCTAAATTTTTAACTTCACCAATATTTTGCACAAGAGAAAGGATTTTCATAAGGCAGTGGCAGCTGGATGCTTTTCAGAACTTCAACATTTTCTACTTTGTTTCTGTGTCTGTGATCATGCTTTTTACATATGTCAAAGTTTTAATCACAACCAGATCTATTTCCTCTAAAAAAGACTCTGCTTCAAAAGCTCACAAAACTATAGGGCTGCATCTCATTCAGCTGGGTCTGTGCCTCATCTCTTTTTTTTTTAGCCTTATAGATCGAGCTGCAGCAATGACTGGCAGCAGCATCCTCTACTTGGAACTGCGTTATCTTAGCTATGTGTTTCTGGTGGTCCTGCCACGCTGCCTAAGCCCACTCATCTATGGACTGAGAGATGATGCTCTGCGACCCTTATTCGTGTACTACTTTTGTTGTGCCACAGGCAAATGCAGGTCTAACGTGAATGTACACTGAATTATAGAAGTTATTTTGATGCATAAGGATACTGCAACCTGTTTAAAGTCATATTTACTGTTGTATAATGTAATGGTGAAAATACAGAATAAATGGTCATGAGCACCTACTTTGTAATTTAGAATAGAAAGAAGAAATATAAATTACTATATAAAATAGAAATATAAAGAAGTCTCAGAATATTGTGAGTTTTGATTCAGGTCTCTAATACACAACTTCTCTATGTGTTTTGTTTAAAAACACACTGATTGTTTGCATGCAGATGAAATAACTTACACATTCTTACGCCAAAGGGACTAAAGTGAAGATTTATTTATTTAAATTATATGTTTAAATTATAATCATCGTAACTCAACTTTCAAACTCAACTTTTTAATCATATCATTTAAAATTTAAATATCAATTTTATTCAATTTGCGCATAGCCAATTACAACCTAATACTGTCCAAATCTTATAACTGTAGTCTGCAGAAACGTTGATGCACAGTAAAATTAAACATAAAAAAGTATTTTAACCATTAGCTGATTTAAAACAAGAAGTAATATAAAGTATGTGCTTATATACAGTATACAGTGTGTTTAGGGATTATCTTAATGCTTTTCCAAGTTTGGAAGCCACATATGAGCACACTATATATTAATTTACTTTTTGACCTAATTTTAATTAATGGCTCAATACACGTATGCAATATTTTGTATTGTATTATAATATGTACACTTATTATTATTTGGAATAAAAGTCAAAGCTACTGTATGTGACATAATATACTTATTTCGGAGATACTATTTCGACACACCATAAATTAAGTTGATAAAAGAAAATCTGTCAAAGTCACCTATCAACTCAGTGGCTGGGCTCTAATGCTGATCAGCTCAAGTCGCTTGCTTTGGGCTATCAGCTACAGCTTCTTACTGTTTAATCTTTCAGTTACGGTTCAAGAAAAATGTACACATATTTTTTTTTTATTCAAGTCAAAGCTATGTGACAGTTTTAAATAAACATGTAATAAATTAATAATAAAAGATTTAAATTAATTCATTAAATGAGTCACTTAGTAATTACCATTTACACCTGATATAAATATTTATAAGTACATTGTAAATTGCAATTTAAATGTATTATTTCTTTCTTTCTTTCTTTATTTATTTATTCATTCATTCATTCAAATATGTTTTTATTTAAAGATTCATATTTTTTTATTAATCATTATTATGTTTGAAATAAAAAAAATATATTTATAATAGCAATCAAAATGTAACTAGAACAATAGTGTTAAGAAGCTAATCATATAAGTTGAATGTATTATACTGTTTGTACAAATGTCCATACAAACAGTTAATATTGTCATAGTCTACCACATAGCTACCTAGGTTTGATTCCTGCATACAGTGGAACCTTGGATTACGAGCACAATTCGTTCTGGAAATGGGCTCATGTTTCGAAACACTTGTAAATCAAAGAAATCTAAGAAATTTCTTACGAATTTCCCTATAAGAAATAATGGAAACTCATTTTTTTTTGTTTCACAGCCCAAAAAAATAAATACACAAAAAGTTTATACAAATATAAAATAACAAAAAACAAATTAACCTGCACTTTGCCTTAAAAAAGTAAAAATAAATGAAGTGTTTCCACTTATGCGCATAGGCGCTGCATGTGTGTTTGTGTATGTGTGTGAGGCAGGAAGGGAGGAGGAATCAGCCCCTCCCCTCTTCTCGTCTTACAGAGTAACACTTCCTCCTCTCTTATTTGAGTCTCTCTCTCTCGCTCTCTCTCTCTCTCTCTTTCTCTCTCACACACACACACTAATGGAAAGACTGTTTTATTGAAAAAAGTTCAGAAAGAATCAAGGAACATCGCCTAAGACTATCGCATGAGCGGACGCAAACGGAATCACTGCTGTAAAGTAAAAATAAAAAACTAATTAACCTGCACTTTACCTGAAAAGAATTGCGACAGAGCAGTGCTTATGTGTAGAGCATGTGTGTGTGTGTGTTTGTGTGTTTGTGAAGGCACGAGGAGGAGGGGAGTTGTGTGAAGGTGAGAGGAGGGGTGTGTGTGTATGTGAAGGGGCATGGTGTCAAATTATGCGCATGCTGACCCAGGGAGAAAATGAAAATCGATCTTAAACTTCTCTAATGAGACTTTTTTTTTTCGCTTTACATGCGCGCACACACATGCATACAAACACAAAATAAAAGATGTTTTATGCACACACAGGTGGTCACAGTATAGTTTATAGTAAACAGTACACGTGTGCACAGATTTTGATTATATCAGTAACAGTCAAACAGAAACAGTACAAGATGAAATGTGTGTATTGTTTCTACAGTCACACATCCCTGTGCAACTCCTGAAAGCAGTTTCTGTTTAACTGAAGACAAGGACAAGTCGCAACATCTATGGCATCTTAGGTCAACTTACAGTAGCTCCTGGAACTGGTACATGATCACTACTTGTCTGTTTTGGTGCTACTTCCTGTGAGACACCACAAAGCTCTTTGATAAGTTGTTCCATAAACTCTTCATGTGACAGGTTACCATATAGTTTCCTTTCAAAAAGCTACACTCGATGCTGTGTGAAAACGCTATGGGAACATCTTTCTGTGTTGCCAGTTGTGAAGCATGTGTGTATCAAACACGCCAAATTTTGGCATATATAATTTCTGTCAGGTGACGTCATCTGATGAAGTGCACCTGCAGGTTATAAATAGGAGTGAACCGGAACATTCCTCAGATCTTTTTGTCTTCAGGACCGCATTGTGTTTGTGTATGTGTGTAGTAGCAAAAAAAAAAAAAAAGTGTTTAACTCACCGATAAGATGGCTGAGTTTCAAGCGAGATGTGTGCTTCCGTGTGATAGACCTCTTTCGGAGGGCGATCTCCACACTTTTTGTTTCCAGTGTTTGGGTGAAGATCACGCTCTTCTTGGGCTTCAAGGAGACTGAGCACTGTGACCTCCTCCCCATAAATTCAATTTTCAATTCAATTTTATTTGTATAGCGCTTTTAACAATTTACTTTGTCACAAAGCAGCTTTACACAATGAAAAGAATTAAGTTTATATTAAATGTGAATGTGTATGAATCAAAATTATATGATTGTCCCTGATGAGCAAGCCGAGGACGACGGCGACAGTGGCAAGGAAAAAACTCCCTGAGATGGTAATAGGAAGAAACCTTGAGAGGACCCAGACTCAACAGGGAACCCATCCTCATCTGGGTGAAAACAGATAGCAGGGATTGATGTGCATAATATTATGCGAGACTGAAAGTTCAGTATAAGAGGAGTTGTGATAGATTAAAGTCCAGTTTGTTCCTGGAGGCTGTAAAAAATTCCAGTCCTAACTATTGAGCAACTAAAGTCACAGGTCCTCAGAGAACAACTGTCTGCATCAGTCGAGGACAGAACCACCTTCATGGAAAAGTGGAGCCATCCCCAGTCACTATACGCATCCCAGGCAGACCACACGGGGCATCGATGTGATAAGATCTTCAACCAGAAGCAGGACTCCAGGACGAATTAGATAGGTCCAGAGGGCTGCTCAGGAGCAACATGTATAGCTCGACAGGGATAGGTAGAGAAAAAGGGAGAGAGGGAGGGAGAGAGAGGAGAGAGCAGAAGAGGAGAGAGCAAAAGAGATGGAGAGATGGCAGTAAGTTATGGTCACAGTCAAACAATGTATAAGGTGAATGTATATTTAGTTCAAAGTGCAAGCAGGGACTCCGGCAAGACTAACTATGACAGCATAACTAAAAAGGGAGAGCCAGAAGGAAACACAGACATGAAGGCTTCCAAGATGTAAAGCAACCAATCACCTCACCGTCAACAAACCTAAGTGATCAATGAGAGTGGGGAAGACAGCATCTAAACATACCAGTTCACCTAAAACTCTACGTCCATGAGTCCCCCAGATCTGCTCCTTTACCTAAGGCTAATCTATTTACAAAAATGCTTGGCTAAATAAATAGGTTTTTAGCCTAGCCTTAAACACTGAGACTGTGTCTGAGTCCCGAACATTAATTGGAAGACTATTCCATAACTTTGGGACTTTGTAAGAAAAAGCTCTGCCCCCAGCTGTAGTTTTAGTAATACGTGGTACTGACAAGCAGCCTGCATCCTTTGATCCAAGTAGGCGGATTGTAAGACACTAGCAGTTCACTCAGATACTGCGCCGCGAGACCATTTAATGCTTTATATGTCAAGAGTAGTATTTTAAAATTGATGCAAATTTTCACAGGAAGCCAATGCAATGTGGATAAGATAGGAGTGATGTGCTTGTATCTTCTGGTTCGAGTGAGGACTCTCGCTGCTGCATTCTGGACTAATTAAAGCTTGTTTAAGCACCTTGTTAAACAACTAGACAGTAAGGCGTTACAATAATCGAACCTAGATGTGTTAAAAGCATGAAGTAGTTTTTCTGCATCATTTGGTGACAATATATTTCTTATCTTGGCAATATTTCTGAGATGAAAGAATGCTATCCCGGTAATATTATCTACATGTGCTTTAAATGATAGGCTGGAATCTATAATCACACCAAGGTCTTTTACTGTTGCACTTGATGGAACAGAAATTTAAAATCACAGTGTGTTTAGAAAGCTTACTTCTAGCTGCTTGTGGTCCTATGACTAAAACATCTGTCTTATTAGGATTAAGCAGAAGGAAATAAGTTAACATCCAATCTCCTATGTCCTACACACATTGCTCAACTTTAGTAAACAGTTTTCTCATAAAGGTGCTTCGCGCGCAGATCTGGAAGAGGCGCCTACTTTTGCCCTCATCTGCCCTGGTGGGAAAAGCTTTTCAGGCTTTTCTTTTCAGGTCTGCTAAAAGACTTGAGCACTGGCGGGACTGTGAATGATAGGGCGTTTTTAGAATTATGCTGAGCTACAGACCTGTCTCTTCGCGGAGAGGCACCTGTGGCTAAATCTTACCGGCATCAAGGATAAGGATCGTGCGTTCCTCCTTGATGCCCCTATCTCACCCTATGGCCTGTTTGACGACACTGTTAATTCTGTCTCCACCAGGTTTAGGGAGGCGAGATTATATGAACAGGCCTTCTGAAAATTTCTTCCCCGCCGTGTTCAAAAATCAGGACTGTTGGCCACCCAGTCTCGACCAGGTTCAACTTTTGCCAGATGAGGTGCGCAGAACGAGAGCGTTAGCAGCCGCACATCCTCTCGTAAAGACTGGGGTACGGCTCGCCGCCCTTCGCAAGGCGCCTCAAAGAGGTCGAACCGGCACACTGTCTTCTTTACTAAAAAGAAGTCCTGAGGCTTATGCGCCTAGGACCGTGGGGGTGGCTCCCCCCGAGGAGGGGCGCATAGAATTCCTTTTAAGAATAAAGTGCTCGCCCTGGCATCCCCACTGGTGTTTTGGGGAACACCGGTCTTTAACATGAGGTTAGCTCTTTGGTCATTTCCTGTCGTAGCTCAGGATGCCCAACTTCTAACATCCCCCCCGTCTACCCAAAGTGCTAGAACTTGTTCCCCCTTACGGAGAAACTGACAGCGTAGAAGCTACTGCCATGTATATCTCCTTGGGTACTAAGGACTGTAGAGAAAGGTTACAGGATCCAGTTCGCACATCGCCCTACTCTTTTTAACGGAGTGGTCTCCACTTCCATGAAACCGGAAAGGGCGCATCTGCTGACTCTCGAATTGCAGATGTTGCTAGGAAAAAGGGCCATAGAACATGTTACCCTACCAGACAGAGAGTCAGGCTACTACAGTCAGTATTTCTTGGTTCTCAAGAAAGACGGGGGGCTGCGTCCAATTTTAGATCTTCGCGGGCTGAACCGCTATCTCAAAAAGTACAGTTCAAAATGTTGACTGTCAAAATCATTGTTTCGCAAATCCAACCAGGAGATTGGTTTGTGACAATAGATCCGAAGGACGCATATTTTCACATTTTGCCACAACAGAGGAAGTTCCTGAGGTTCGCTTTTGGTGGCGAAGCTTCTCAGTATCGTGTTCTTTCATTAGGTCTAGCTCTTTCACCCCGCACATATACAAAATGCATGGATGCAGTCCTGGCTCCCTTGCGACTCCGGGGCATCCATATTGTCAACTACATGGACGACTAGATGATTTTGGCCCAGTCTCACAAGCTAGCGCTTCAACATCGGGATGTCGTCCTAGCTTATCTCTGTTCTTTAGGACTGAGACTCAACGGCACGAAAAGCATGCTCTTTCCTGTTCAGAAGAGAAAATATTGCATCCACGGTGATACCTTTGGGCCTCCTGCACATGAGAGCATTTCAGTTGTGGCTGAGAGCCAGGGGATTTTACTCAAGGGCCAATCCCCGAAGGCAAATAAGGATTACGTGCCAGGGGCTTCGTACCCTCTCTATGTGGTTCAGACTTCGGTTTCTGACTTTGAGTCTCACTCTAGGTCCGTCTTGTCGTCGCAAAATGCTAACAACAGACGCTTCCCTTACGGGCTGGGGTGCGGTCTTAGATGGCCGTCCATCCCAAGGGAGCTGAAGAGGCCATCTTCTCGAAAGGGACCAACTAAGAGGTGCTGGTCTTTCAGCCAGCGTAATTGAAACTCTTCTAAGTGCTAGGGCTCCCTTCACTAGAAGAACTTATGCCTTCAAATGGAATGTATTTGAAGATTGGTACATGGCGAAACATGTAGACTCAGTACACTGCTGAATTGTTTCAGTGCTGGAGTTTCTGCAAGAAAAATTGTCCTCGGGCTTATGCCCTAGTACTCTCAGAACATACGTATCTGCTATTTCGGCTTGCCATGTTCTGATTGATGGGGTTTCTGTGGGTAAGCACCCTTTAGTTGCCCGTTTTATCCGTGAAGCTACTGTAAACAGTTAAAGGGGTCATACAGGCCTACATGCACTTTTTTAAGCTGTTTGGACTGAACTGTGTATTAGGAGAGTGCATACACAACCACTCTACGATGATAAAAAGCCGCCCAGTGGTTTTCTTTTCATTTATTACAATAACATGCCCCTTCTGAAATCAGGCCAATCACAAACGCCTGTCGATGTGACGCCACACCACAAGAGGCCGCTCCTACACTAGTTGATTGACACTGGTGTTTTAGCAAAGACCCGCCCCAAGTGAGAAGAAGCTGTCGGCCATTGTTTTTCGCCGCTGGAGCAAAATGGCGCCTAAGCGAGTGTTGTGTACAGTTGTTGGGTGTAATAGCGAACACAGCAGTCGTCATTCACTACCTAGGGTTAGTGACCTAGGGTACCTACCTAGGGTTAGGTATCTGAGCCACTGAGGACGCAGTGGCTGAATTTAGTTTTTAAAGCTAACGTCCCCGCCGATTTACCTAAATGCGTTCATGTTTGCGATAATCATTTTTCACCAGACTGCTTTATAAACGTGGGTCAAAGCTGCTCCTAAAAAATGGATCTGTACTAACGCTTCGTGTTCCTGCTTCATCTTCACCAGGCTCAGTGAGTGTAATTCCTTTTACTATGACTCTTTGCAGATCGCCTTTTCTAATAATCACGATGAATGCGAAGTGTAAGTTAACTTATACTCTGATAAAACGTGGTTATGGCTTCTTCTCTATGTACATCAGTCTCTATATAATTCCTAACCGCCTGTTTTTAATAAACAATGCATTAAGGTGATTGTCTAGTTGCAAACTGTGTGGGTAGTCGGAAAACTATATTATGCTTACCTTTGTTACGTTAGATGGTTTATAACGATGTCTGTCGAAGATTAAGAAGTCATGTAAACACATCAGTAAACACATTGCGTCCGTATCTCTCTCGGTAAGCTTCTCCGCTTTATGTTGTTGTTGCTCGCGACAGCGCAACAGCCCGTTAATTCATGCCCATGCAGTGATGAGAAAGACAAATCGAGTCGATGCATGTCCATTCTTTTAATTTCTGCGTTGTCAGGCGATATCACAAACTTCTGCGTAGGTTCCGTACTTAAATCAAACCAAAAACGACTGAAGAAAACAGGCTCAGGCTCCATATTTCAGCGTTTTCCAGTTTGGACTGCATTACCCACAAAGCACTGCGTTTGGGCGGGCTCAGCAGAGGTCATGAGCATTTAAATTAGCATGTACTGAAACAGGTTGCTGAGAACAGAGCTAGTTTTTACCAGGTAAAAGTAGTGGTTTTTTTACACAATCCTTTTGAATTTTTAATTAACGTATAATACACACTTTTCATTAGGACCCTAAAGATCATATTAACATTTAATGAAAAATGGGATGTGTAGGACCTTTAAGGCCACCCACTAGAGCCACTGTCTCTTCTTGGGACTTATCTATTGTGCTTGAAGGTCTGATTGACACCCCTTTCGAACCACTAGAGTCAGCACCAGTCAGTTTTCTGACTCTCAAGATGGTTTTTCTCATGGCCGTTACTTCTTTGAAGAGAATTGGAGATCTGCAGGCTTTGTCAGTCTCCCCATCCTGCCTAGACTTTGCCCCTGGGCTAGTCAAAGCTATTCTGCATCCTCACCTGAACTATCTTCCGAAAGTAACATTCTCAACCATGCACCCAGTTGTTCTTGAAGCATTCTGTCCTCCACCTTTTACAGCTCTGAAGCAGGAAAGACTTTACTCACTCTGACCAGTACGTGCTCTTCAGATTCACGTCCATCGCACTAGCCAGTTTTTCATATGCTATGGGGGCCACAAAGGGGGGGACGCCACCAGACAAATGTTGTGGTGATAGCTCTCACATTGGGTGAGAGATGCTATTGCCCTATCCTATTAGGTGCATGGTCTCAGTTTGCCTCTAGGAATCAGGGCTTATTCGACCAGGGGGATTGCCTTATCTATTGCGCTGGCAAAAGGTGTCCCCCTGCAGCAAGTGTGTGATGTGGCAGGTTGATCCTCTTTGCACACATTTGTCAGATTTTATAGTCTGTAAAGTTCATGCTACTCTCGGCTCAAGGGTCCTCGAGTCAGCCTCCCAGAGCTAGTTCTGAGACCTCCTTGGCCTTTGTGCGCACACGCTACACAACCTTGGGGGTCCAGACACTTGCAGTGCGGCGGCGTTGGTATTCTCGTTCCCATAGCGTTTTCACACAGTATCGAGTGTAGCGTGTTACTTTGCTGTAACCCTGTTCCCTGAAAAAGCGGGAACGAGATGCTGCACTCCAATGCCGCACTGCTTGCGTGACTGAACGTCCTTTCGGACAAAATTAATCTGAGCAATGTTCTGGTCCACTCCTATTTATAACCTGCAGGTGCACTTTATCAAATGACATCATCTGACCGAGATTATACTGTATATGCAAAAATTTGGCGTTTCATACACACATGCTTTACAACCGGCAACACAGAAAGATGATTCCATAGTGCTTTCATGCAGCATCTCGTTCCCGCTTTTTCAGGGAACAGGGTTACAGCAAAGTAACCCAAGACGTTCTTTATGCACAGTGAATGGCATTGATGGCAGCAATGTCCAAGAAGTGTAGAAAAATGGTTCTGTACCACTTAATTATTTTGTGCTGTGCAATGTATTATTGTAACAGCTGATCGGAGAGATCAAAGCCCCCCATGTGCTCATTGTATGCAGTCACAGGTGCAGGACATGGAAATGTCTTTGTAGTCCATCATCAACATGATGTCCACCTATCATCATAGGTACTGTAACTATGAGAGGCAAAATAAAGAAATTAAATTACATTGTAGGATTTTTAAAGAATTTATTTGCAAATTATGGTGGAAAATAAGTATTTTGTCAATAACAATTTTTTTTCTTAAGACACTGTTAGATACCCTGTTCTGGCAGTGACAAAGGTGAAAGTTTTTTGTAAGTTTTCACAAGGTTTTCACATACTATTGCTGGTATTTTGGCCCATTTCTCCATGCAGATCTCCTCTAGAGCAGTAATGCTTAGGGGCTATCGCTGGGCAACATGACCTTTCAACTCCCTTCCCATGGGGTTGAGATCTGGAGACTGGCTAGGCCACTCCAGGACCTTGAAATGCTTCTTATGAAGCCACTCTTTTGTTGCCCGGGCAGTATGTTTGGGATCATTGTCATGCTGAGGCACCCAACCACATTTCATCTTCAATGCTCTTGCTGATAGAAGGAGGTTTTCACTCAAAATGTTTTCACTTTGCAGAAAAACAGCCCCAAAGCATAATGTTACCACCCCCATGTTTTACAGTAGATATGGTATTCTTTGGCTGCAAGTCAGCATTCTTTCCTCTCCAAACACGACGTTTGACGAGTTTTTATCAAAAAGTTCTATTTTGGTTTCATCTGACCATATCACATTCTCCCAATTCTCTTCTGAATCATCCAAATGCTCTCTAGCAAACTTCAGACGGGCCTGGACATGTACTGGCTTAAGCAGGGGTTCAGGATTCAGTCTTCCCAGCCTGGTACAAGTCTACAATTTTGTTTCTAGTGTCCTTTGACAGTTCTTTGGTCTTGGCCATAGTGGAGTTTGGTGTGTGACTGTTTGAGGTTGTGCACAGGTGTCTTTTATACTGATAACTAGGGATGGGAATTGAAAACCGGTTCTTGTTGAGATAAGAGGATAAGAGATAAGAGATAAGGATAATTCCCTTAACGATTCCAGTGGGCACTAATGACGTCATCACGCGCATTGCGTAACTTACGCATGTTGCGTAGCTTATGCTCACTCAATAGTAAGCATGGCGCCTAAGCGGAACAAACGCTCAAACGTCTGGTTGTATTTTACCAAAAAACATGAAAATAGGGCAACTTGCAATACTTGCAGCGTAGATATTTCCTCAAAGGGAGGACATACCACTAACATGCAAAAACATTTGCACACACAGCATGCAATAACTATAAAAGAATGTTGCGTTTTCGATCCGCTCCGGACTAACAGTTCTCAACCCAGCATTCTTCCAAATGAAAATCGATAAGGGAATCGATAAAGAATCGAATCGTTAAGCAGAATCGAAAATGGAATTGGAATCGTAAAAATCTTATCAATTCCCATCCCTACTGATAATGAGTTCAAACAGATGCCATTAATACAGGTAATGAGAAAAGGATAGAGGAGCCTCATAAAGAAGTTACAGGTCTGTGAGAGCCAGAAATGTTGCTTGTTTGTAGGGCGCCAAATACAGTCGTGTGAAAAACAATTTGCACCCTTCCTGATTTCTTATTCTTTTGCATGTTTGTCATACTTAAATGTTTCTGCTCATCAAAAACCGTTAACTATTAGTCAAAGATAACATAATTGAACACAAAATTCAGTTTTTAAATTAAGGTTTACGTTATTAAGGGAGAAAAAAAGACTCAAAATCTACATGGCCCTGTGTGAAAAAGTAATTGCCCCCTAAACCTAATAATTGGTTGGGCCACCCTTAGCAGCAATAACTGCAATCAAGCGTTTGCGATAACTTGCAACGACCAAGTTCCTCATTTACTGCTGAAGTAGGTAAATATGCTTATACTGTAGATACGTCGGTTACATTTTAAAAGTACAACCGCAAGTAAATTACAGACGCCATATAATGTTGTAAAATATGAATAAAACAGTATTAGACACAAATATATGATATAGTAGTATATATGCAATGAAAAAGCTATTTACACATGAGTGCTCAAATGTAAAGCAAATGCAACTATTAAGTTATTGTGAATATTTACCTTTATTTAGCCGTTTAAGTTATAGGAAAAATAACGTTCCTACCAGCCCACTATTATTTTCTGTTCAAATTTAAAGATGTCCGCGTGTGTGCAAATAGACAAATTTTACAAAGAATACAAAAGTGTATAATCTTTAATAAAGTTAGCCTAATACAATATTGTTTCCAATGCTGAAGCAAACATGATTTAGTTTTAGTCTATTCTTTGAATACAACGCGACAGCGCACTTCAAGGTGAAGCACACCCACACAACCCCCAGTTATGCCTTGTCTGACCTTTCATTCATGATAGGTGTGAAGTTATCAAACCGGTTTTGCTGATGGGGGAGCAGAATTGGAGGTTTTAAAACAAAGACAGAGCAGATGTCTCTGCCTAAAATGTTTTTCACCAGCAAAACACCTCTCTCTCTCTCTCTCTCTCTATATATATATATATATATATATATATATATATATATATATATATATACAGTATAGAGAGAGAGAGAGAGAGAGAGAAATTCTGGTTGACTTTTTCAAATGCAGATTGACCTGTATATCAACCTACAGTATATGTGAAGCACGCGTCGACACACACAAACTCTCCGTGCACGTGCACACAGTCTCTCCGTGCGAAAACAACGCGAATAGCCTATATACAGTACATGTATTTGTCTTTGGTGCATTTCTGGCCGAGAATGTCTGCATTTTTATCAATAAATCGCGCACGATTAGCAGCCTTTTGATCAAAACGCTGCCTTTTGTAAAGTGAAAGTACGAGCCGCGGGTTTCCACACAGCAAAGAACAGCTTTATTAATTTCAGTCATAAATTCACAATCACATTCCAGCTCTTATTCCCAGCCATGGTCAAATAATGGATAAAATAATTATGACAATGCTGGACAAAAACAGCAAAAAAACATGATGAAAAGCCATAAGCCCCTTTGTGTTCATAAAATAATATTTACTATAATAAAAATATGTTGGCATATTCATGCATCAGGACATTCGCATAGTTAACACTATCAGATTATAAAGTAGCCTACAATCAGGAAACTAAATTAAGTTTGGAGATAGGCTTGGTCATAGCGTCTGCAACCATGTAGGACAGTAAGCACTTGCCATCTTCTCGTCCCTTATGGTGGACCTAATAAAGTGATATTTAATGTCCACATGTTTACATCTTTGCTTGGACACAGGGTTCCTAACAAGTGCAATAGTCCCCAGGTTGTCCTCATAAACAACTGTTTTCATGTACACATAGGTATCTATACCTTTCAGCAATTGCTACAAATAAATACACTTCTGTATTGTTAGAGCTAGAGCCATGTATTCGGCTTTGTATGTTGACAGGGCTAATGTGGGTTGCTTTTTGGTTTTTCAAAGACCAATGCCATACTTACACAATAACCACTCATGCTATGCCTGTCACTGGTGTCTGTCCCCAAATCTGTGTCACTGTATGCTACAAGGCCTAAACCCTCGTCGTCACTCTTTCTGAAACAGAGCTGTTTGTCTGCAGTACCCTTGAGATAAAGGTGAAGATCTGGTTGTCCTCTAAAGACTGAATTTCCTCATCCATTGCTCTCTTCCACTTCTTTAGCTCAGCTGATGTCATAGCCTCCTGAAAAGTTAGTGGAATACCACAAACAGCCTGGTAGCAATAGTCGATACTAGTAAGTGTGCTGTCATCCTCATCACTATATTCCTGGCTATAATCCTTCAGATACCCTGGAGGTATACGCTCTCTGATGGGATATTTCCTCTGTTTGGGGCCTGTGGCATCACCCTCTAGCGACTGTGGACCATCAGTCTGTATATCAGTGTTGAGCGTACTAGACTGTGGTGTTTGTCTATCTTCACTTTTTACTATGGGATCCAGTTCTAGCTCCTTAGTCTGACTCTCACTCTCGCAAATTGTCATTTTTTTTTCTTCCTAATTTAGTCTGGCTGGTGATTTCTGGTGTAGGCAGCTTGCTGAATGGCATAATGCCAAAGGCTTTTGGGCAGCCCATGTATCAATGAGTTTACACCTTGCCATTTCAAAAAGAGTGCATCCCTCCCTCTCTGCTATCCTGTTCTGGTGTGGCGAGTAGGGACAAGACATCTCGTGTTTGATTTTATTCTGTCTCAGTAGTGTCTGAATATCTTTATTGGTGAACTTAGTCCCGTTATCTGACCGTATGCATTTTACAGTGCCATAAGGCGCTACATCTGCCAAGAACTTCTCAGATGCCTGAACTAAATCACTCTTTGCTTTGAGAAAGTAAACAAACACTGGCCCTGTACATACATCTGTGAAAGATTGCATATACTTAAAACTATTGATCCATTGCTTAATGGACCAGCTAGATCCGTGTTTACCAGCTCAAGTGGTGTCTTTACTTTGTCGGTGGGCTCTCTGTTTCTTGTTTGAGTAAACTTACCCTCTATGCATACCAGGGGTGGGACAAAGTCATTGTTTGGCAAGTCACAAGTAAGTCTCAATTCATTGCCCTCAAGTCCCGAGTCAAGTCCCGAGTCAAGACAGGCAAGTCCCGAGTCAAGTCCCAAGTCAAAGCCAACAAGTCTCAAGTCAAGTCCAAAGTCCTACGGTTTGACTTTCGAGTCTTTTCAAGTCTTTTTAGCAGAAAAATAAAATGTATACAGATTATGTATGGTTGTAAGATCTGTATTTATTAAACAAACCTTTTTTTATGAAAGAACATTGCTCAGATACATAAAAATACAAATGTTAGTAAATGCTAGTAGCAATGTAAAATGGTAGCACATATTCTCAATGAAGTAGGCTACTTCATACAAACAATAAAGTTGTTTTCTTCACATAACATTAAAGAACTTTGCTCCCTACCTTGTGTGATACCCTAACGTAGGCTACCTCATACAAACAATCCGGTGCTGTGTCGAAGTTGGTTCCCCCATCAGGATGCGTTTTTTTAGTCCCACCCCCGTGAAAAGGGCACAGGGAACGCGCATTTAGGAGAAGGCTCGCCCGCGAAGGGTTATGCGCGGACCACTGAGATTCTACAGAGCGCGGTAAAGAATAAAAAGGACAGTTAGTGTCCCTGACAAACTCTAGCCAACAGGATGTGTTTCCCTTGTTATCTTGGACATATTTAGAATGATGAACCTCGGCTGAGTCACTCAAAAGGCAAATATGCCTTTTCAGCAAAACCATAATGCCAAAATAGAGACCCATCAGATACAGTCTCAAGACATTAATAATAGTAATAATTATTATTATTATATATAAATTAATAATAATAATAAAAATAATAATAATTATTATTATTATATAATAAAATATTATATATTATAATATTAATAATATTAAGTATTATTATAAATAAATATTATATAATAGTAATAATAATAATAATAATAATAATAATTATTATTATTATTATTATTATTATTATGCGAGTTAATTAGCATTTTATCCGTGTGATGTCAATTCACTAGGTCACATTATTTGAATAAACCCAAACTGCATATGAAAGAAATCAGCAAATCATGGGTAGTGTATAGCAGTGATTAAATATAAACAAGAGAAACACATCCTGATGGCTAGAGTTCGTCAGGGAATTAAAAAACGCTAACAATTTCCTTTTTGGCCTTTACTGCGTTCTGTAGAAGCTCAGTGGTCCGCGCATATAGCCAATTTTTTATAGCCAAACGAAACCACCTTCGGTATCATTTCGCGAACTGGCGCGTGCACGTTGTTGTCACGTTGGACGCTGTCGAATCAAAAGAATCTACGGTACTTTGATTGGATGTCGTGCCGAATGCGCGCATGCGCTCTGTCACACACATGCGCACAGACCCATAAACAGAGATAGAGCGGACCGTGTTAACATACTTTTTATCTTTGGGCTTTTTATGGGAAGTAGCAAGTCTTTACAAGTCAATAGGCACAAGTCCAAGTGAAAGTCCGAGTTATTTATGTTAAAGTCCAAGTCGAGTTGCAAGTCTTTTTATATTTTGTCAAGTCGAGTCTAAAGTCATCAAATTCATGACTCGAGTCTGACTCGAGTCCAAGTCACATGACTCGAGTCCACACCTGATGCATACACTACATTCTTTATCAGGCCTACACTTTGCACCTTTAATGTGCTGTTACTTCCTGTAATTTTAAGATCTTAGTAATTACAATAGCCCATGATCTCATGCCATGTTTGGATATCATGGCTGACATTACACACATCACCTTCATCTGTCAGGGACGTGACTGAACGGAAGTGAACCCAATTGCAGACTAACAGCTTTGTTAACAGAAAGGCACAAAGGATCTTTCACTATGTGGCAGGAGCAGAAGGGAGAGAGGCTGCGCATGTGAATGAGCAGAATGAATGGGGAAATCCCCTGTGACAGAGGGGAGGCGTGTCGGTGACGTGGGGGGAATTCCACAACCCCGGAAGTAGAGCGTGAGTCCTTGACTAAGGCAGAGTATGCGTGATCGCGGCGCCCGATGTTTGAAGTGGGAATTCGTCCGAGAGTGAATGTGGATATCGACGAAAACACTCTTGTGCGATGTCCGCGAACGCGGAAGTGCTCGCAAGTGCTCGCAAGCGCACGCAGGTTGCGGGAAACAGCGTGAGTCGAGGTCGAAGGGACAGGCAGGGTCGGTAACAGTTATCCAGCAGCGAGAGAGACGAAATCCAGTAGCGCGATCCAAGTTCAAAGTCGAGTAACAGGTGAGGTCATACACGTAGTGGAATCCAAACAAGAAAATCACAGACAGACGAGACGAGAGGCGCGCAAGTAAGATACTTCGGCACTGAATGAACTTCTAAGCTCTCTTTTAAAGGCAGAGGTGGATTGCTGATGGGTTGCAGGTGTGCAAAGGTAATTGATTAGGGAGGCGGGACTTTCTTAGGTGAAATCATGCCCTGGATGTACTCGGCTGATCAGGCTGGCGCATGACATCATCATACTCAGTTTGCAAGTAATACATTCTCTTACATACATGAATGTTAAACCTTGCTCCACCAGGCACTACAAGAACATTTTTACCTTTATCAAAGAACACCTTGGCACCATTAGTGGTGGCACTCTTAACTGAGAAAAGTTCTTGTGGGAAGGAAGGGATGTAAAGGGCGTTTTTTAACGTCACTGTACACCGACCCCCCTTGCTGTCGATAAAGCATACCTGTGCGCTTCCCATCTGCCAGCTCCATGCTGTGCCTCTCGGGCTTGAAGGTGCTGTCAAAGTTCTTGAATCGGCTCCTGTCATTGATAATGCGGGATGACGCGCCCGCGTCTACAAGCAGCACTTTTCTCTGGATCGGTAGCTGTTGCCCTGACGGGCTGGCCTCTTCTGCCTGCACTCCGAACGCGAAGTCTTCTCTTCCCGCGGCTGCCCGCACGCCATCTCGCACACGACTAGCTTTATGGCTGTCCTCACCACGGCCGCTATCTTGGGCACACACGCATCGAGAGCCTTGTGCACATTCTTTCTTTCTGCATGCTTTATCTGTGACCTGTGATTTTGCAGAAACTACACCAAGCTTTCTTTGTGCAGTTTTTTTTCAGGTGGCCCTTTTCTCGGCATTGCCAGCACACTAAATCCGTCGTGTGTGCGTCCTTCTCGTTGGCGCCGCCTGGGCCTTCAGGACCCTCTCTCCCGCTTCATCTGTGATTGAGTCTGAATCTTCCGAGGCCTCAAAGTTTCGCAACTTAGCTTTGAACTCTCCCGACTTCATATTCACTGAATCATGTGTAACCATCAATGTGAACTGCTTGTACTTTTCGGGTAATCCCCCCATAACCATCGCCATCATCAGTCCTTCACTTGGTGCTTCACCTGCACCTTGAGCACTGTAATTATTTGCTCTGCTCTGATAATGTATTCGGTTACAGTCTCTGTGTCCGTTTTCTTCAGAGAGGTAAGTGTTATGTACAGGGAGACAATCCGGGGCCTACCTTTAACAATGTAGTGTTCTTGTAACACTCTGAGACTCTCTCTGCTTTTGTCTTCAGTGTCTCTAAATATCAGTCCCAAGCTTGTATTGTCGAGTAATGGTGCCAGCGCGCAATATGTTTCCGCATTAAGCATGTCCTCTTGGGCCTGTTCCTCCACCGTCAGAGGTGCAGCGGGTTTGTTCAGGATTGTCTGCTTCAGGCCTACACTGTGCATGCAGCACAACATCCTTTTTTCATAGAGCTCATACTCCTCTGCTCTTCCGTCAAATGTGGTCCACTTGGTCTTTCTCCTGTTCGTCATGGCTTTCTGTGCATGTAGCTCAGCTTAACTTCCTTTTTTTCCGGTTCTCTTGCTGCTTAACTAACTATTACTTTTAGCTAACTAGCTACTTCTTGGCGTGCTAGCAAATAAACGTCTTGCTGTCACACATGTTCGCCATTGCCTGGGCCCATATATATATATATATATATATATATATATATATATATATATATATATATATATATACATTCATCTTTAGCCCTTACCGGCGTAGTTTATTAACAACACGAACAGATACACCGCTCTTTATAAGCTAAGTGCAGAGAGAGAGAGAAGAAAAAAAAACATTCCCTTGTTAAACACCACCAAACACCGCCACCTTTTGGTCATGTGTTGGTACAGTTATATGCAATCCTACATATATCAACAGATAGCACCCTCATTAGTTAATAAAAACTGAGCCAAATATATATTAGCTACCATGATGTAAAGCTATATATACAGTATTATATTTATATAGGGCTTTTAATAATTGTCATTGTCGCAAAGCAGACAATGAAAAGGTATACTTAATAACTTACCCATTGTCATAACAGCTTGCTTGAATATCCTCTGCTGGATCTATTTATTCTTCAAAATGCTCCCATTTGTCTTTAGAGTTGCAATCTTTTTCTGAGGAAAAGGCAAATTCTTCCTCACTGTCCAGAACATTCTAAAGAGCTTCCTCAGATGTTTAGCGCATGTCATCTTCCAAATGCGCAGAAAACTCACTGAATCTATGTGAAAACTGTGTGTTTCCAAGCCAGTGTCCGGGGGCTTGCAAGTAGATTACCCAAACTGTTTTCCGTGTGAATAGTGTGTCTGCGTCACCTGCCTCAGGTCATTGTCAGATAATAAAGTGCAACTGAAATTCAGTGCCTCTCCTTGGGCAGTGGTGGCTCAGTGCGGGCAGTGGTGGCTCAGTGTGGGCAGTGGTGGCTCAGTGTGGGCAGTGGTGGCTCAGTGTGTTAAGGCTCTGAGTTACGGATCAGAAGATCTGCGGTTCGAGCCCCAGCTCCGCCAGGTTGCCGCTGTTGGGCCCTTGAGCAGGGCCCTTAACCCTGTCTGCTCCAGGGGCGCCGTAAAAATGGCTGACCCTGCGCTCTGACCCCTGCCTACTAACAAGAAGCTGGGATATGTGAAGAATAAAGAATTTCACTGTGCAGTAATGTATGTGTGACAAATAAAGGCTTAACTTTAACTTAACTTAATACTTAATACTAACTTAAATGGATTACAGAAAACCTTTAAGCTTTCTATATACAGTATATATTTTCTATGTCTCTTTGTGCAGTATTGTTATTATTATTTTAGTGACGCATTTCAAAAATATTCCTGCGGAGACTCAGGCGGCCAGTAACTTGATTTCGGCCTGGAGCCCATCATGCTTACGAGCAGTCACCAGCTGTCATGCCTTAGCCCCACCCTCACGGGGGAACCACTGGACGTCACCCACGTTTCCTCAGAGTACCATGACCTCAAGGTTTTCAGTAAGTCTTGCGCCATCTCTCTGCCTCTCTACCGCCCATACGACTGCACCATTGACCTGCTTCCTGACCACCCAACAACCCAACAGGACATTATGAGTACCTGGTGGTCTCCTTTGGCCTGACTAATGCCCCTGCAGTCTTCCAGTCCTTTATTAACAATGTTCTCAGGGACTTCATCAACTCCTCAGTGATCATGTCTTGATGACAATTGATTTTCTCTCGGGACCTGGATGAACGCCAACACCATGTTCAGCAGGTGCTGCAGAGTCTGCTGGTGAACAATCTGTTTTTCAAAACAGAGAAATGCAATGTTTTTGGGTTCATTATTGGCTCTAAAGGCATCAAGATGGAACCCACCAAGCTCTAAGCCATCGCAAGCTGGCCCACTTCCACCTCACTGCAGAAACTCCAAAGATTTCTGGGCTTTGCATACTTTTACCGCCGCTTCATCCGGTGTTACAGCTCTATAGCTGCCCCCTTAACCATCCTCACCTCTCGACCAAAAATATTTTCACTGGGTCCTGGTCCTGGCGATCGCAAGCTACTGGCCATCATGTTGGCTCTGGGGGAATGGAGACACTGGTTAGAGGGGACAGAGATTCCCTTCCTAGTCTGGACAAATCATAAGAACTTCGAATACACAGGAAGCGCCAAGAGGCTCAACATCTGCCAGGCTCAATAGTTCCCTGTTCTTTAGTAGATCCAACTTCACCCTCTCCTATCGCCCAGGAACCCAAAACTCCAAGCCAGACACTCTCTTTTAAGACAATTTATGGTCACTCACGACACCCACGCAGATGACACAATTCTGCCTTCTCCCTCCTTGATGATAGATCTCGACATTGGGACCAAGGTTAAGCGAGCCCTGACTCATGAGCTGGGGCCCAGCAACATTTACCCTAAACGTCTTTTCGTTCCTCTCTCTCTGCATCCTTAGGTCTCGGAATGGGCCCACAGCTCTAAACTCTCCTGTCACCCTGACGTGGCTTGCACCCTGGCACAAACCCAGCAGCACTTCTAATGGCCCACACTCAAGGAGGACATCTTCAACATTGTGGCGGCATGTGACGTCTGTGTGAGGTCCAAATACGTCAACATGGCCCCAGCCAGCTTTCTCAGGCCCCTGCCTATTCCACACTGCCCGTGGTCCAACATCGCTTTGGACTTCGTCACAGGGTGAGTCAAAGAATATTGTCTTAGATCGGAGCCCACCTCTTAATTCTGAAAGGCCTTTTGTAAGATAATCAGGGTCACTTTCAGCTTGTCCTCAGGGTTTACCCCAATTAAACAGTCAGACCGAGAGGAAAAAACAGTCCCTCGAGGTTGCCCTGAGGTGCATGACCTCACGAGATGCTACCTTATGGAGCAAGTTCCTGCCCTGGGTAGAGTACGCCCACAACTCCCAGGTCTTGTCATTGACTGGCCTGTCTCCCTTCCAGTGCTGTTTAGGGCGGCTGGTCAATAAGGGGCGCTGGGGTGCCACTCCCTTAAAGTTAGGCAGTGAAGAATGCTACTTTAATTTGATATAATAATTATTTATTTTGACAATAAAATAAAGTCATTTAGTCTCAATATTCCGCTGTATTTTTAAAATATAATTTATTTACAATTACAAAAACATTCCAAACTGTATTACGTTTATTTGTGTTCATGTTTGCGGGATGCCGGACAAACGAGTGTCTATGTAGGCACGTGAATTTTTGAAAAGCATGTGATTTGAGTCTGATTTTCTAATCAAATCATCCTTGGGGTGCAGCAGTGTGTGCCCCGAACCCTCCCCATTCTGTTCTTAGCGAATCAATATTGTTTTTAAACATTTGGGCTCAAGCTATTGGACCATTCACAACGAGTCAGTTAACTCACTTAACAAAATTTATGCTATTTATACTCCTATAAATTATTTAATTTCAACAATAGTCTACTGTAAAAGACAGCTAAAAACAATGTGCTGTATCTGTAAATATTCAAATATTTATTGCCCTGACTGTCCTCATACAACATATTAGTTTGATTGGCTAATGTGAGGGCAAGACCACATGTAAATTTATGAAAATAACTTTTTATCATACAAATACAGTGGAACCTTGGATTGCAAGTAACTTGCAAGTGACAAACAAGATTTTTAAATACATTTTTAACTTGATAAATGAGCGAGGTCTTGACATATGATTAGCTTGTCTGCCAAGCATAATGTGATCACAACTGAGCCAATGGTTATTTTCTCTCGGGTGGGTAATCAACTCCCATGCTCAGTCTACAGATCTGGAATGCATGTTTTGAGAAAAGTAACCTTGCCGCCGTTCATTACCTGTACGGGGCAGTCGTGTTTCAGTCTAAAGTATTGTGTGTCTACTGAAGCCAAAAATGTGTTATCTCTCAATTGACAGCAAGCGACAGAGCTCATAAATGTGTTGAGCTCAAACTGTAAATACTGATATGTATTTATTCTTCATTTTCTTTTCACTTTTAATGATGATAATTCTTTGACTGTGCTTTCTTCATTTAGTATTATTATTAGTAGTAGTATTAGTAGTAGTGCTCTGAATTTATTATTATTATTATTATTATTATTATTGTAACGCATCCGTGCGGGTGCAAAAAGACGAAGTACAACAAAGAATACAAAAATGTATGATAAGTTAGCCTAAGACAATATTGTTTTATTGTGTATATGCGCTTTAAATATACACCAAACAATAAACACTGCCTTTTGCAAAGTGAAAGTGAGTTGCGCGTCCTAGCTTTTTGATTAAAAGGCTTTGAGCAGATTTATCGATAAAACTGCAGACATACCCCCATACAGTAAATAAAAAGAAAAGTATCAAATCCAACTATAAAGTCTGATTTAATAGCCATTATTAATCATTTTTATTCATTTTTTTAAATCTAGTTTATGTTTTGCTAAGGAAATAAAATTGTCTTGTTAATTTATCTAAAAAACCCCTACAGTATTTGTCAACAGCGCACACAGTTCACGCCTATCGTGAATAAAAGGTAAGAAGAGATTCCGCAGAATCTTTTGACGCCATGCTTGCTCTAAAGAACTATATTCGACAAGAATATAGATAATAAGAATCATATTTATAATAAGATAATTAATTGTATTAATTAAAATTATATCAAATAAGGACCAAATTTCTCATTTACAGATGAAGTCGTTGAATATGGTTATACTGTAGATACGTAGGTTACATTTTAAAAGTACAATTTCAAGTAAATCACAAACTGCATGTAATGTTGGAAAATATGTATAAAACAGTATTATATGATATGGTAGTGTACAGTCCATCCGGAAAGTATTCACAGCACATCACTTTTCTCACATTTTGTTATAAGCCTTATTCTAAAATGGATTCAATTCTACACACAACACCCCATAATGACAACATGATAAAAGATTACTTGAGATTTTTGCAAATGTATAAAAAAAAAATTGAGAAAGCACATGTACAAACAATCACCTAAAGGATTATTAGGAACACCATACTAATACGGTGTTTTACAACCTTTCGCCTTCAGAACTGCCTTAATTCTATGTGGCATTGATTTAACAAGGTGCTGAAAGCATTCTTTAGAAATGTTGGCCCATATTGATAGGATAGCATCTTGCAGTTGATGGAAATTTGTGGGATGCACATCCAGGGCACAAAGCTCCCGTTCCACCACATCCCAAAGATGCTCTATTGGGTTGAGATCTGGTGACTGTGGGGGTCATGCTAGTACAGTGAACTCATTGTCATGTTCCAATTTGAAACCAATTTGAAATGATTCGAGCTTTGTGACATGGTGCATTATCCTGCTGGAAGTAGGCATCAGAGAATGGGTACATGGTGGTCATTAAGAGATGGACATGGTCAGAAACAATGCTTAGATAGCCCGTGGCATTTAAACAATGCCCAATTGGCACTAAGGGGCCTAAAGTATGCCAAGAAAACTTCCCCCACACCATTACACCACCACCAGCAATGCTTTGCTGCATACCCCTGTTGTAACGAGTGGTTATTTCAGTCACAGTTGCTCTTCTATCAGCTTGAATCAGTTGGCCCATTCTCCTCTGACCTCTAGCATCAACAAGGCATTTTTCGTCCACAGGACTGTCGCATACTGGATGTTTTTCCCTTTTTACACCATTCTTTGTAAACCCTAGAAATGGTTGTGCGTGAAAATCCCAGTAACTGAGCAGATTGTGAAATACTCAGACCGGCTCGCCTGGCACCAACAACCATGCCACGCTCAAAATTGCTTAAATCACCTTTCTTTCCCATTCTGACATTCAGTTTGGAGTTCAGGAGATTGTCTTGACCAGGACCACACCCCTAAATGCATTGATGCAACTGCCATGTGATGGGTTGATTAGATAATTGCATTAATGAGAAATTTAACAGGTGTTCCTAATAATCTTTTAGGTGAGTGTAAGTATTTACAGCTTTGCAAAATTGTGTTCAGGCACATCCTGTTTCCCCTGATCATCCTTGAGATGTTTCTGCAGCCTAATAGCAGTCCACCTGTGGTAAATTCGGTTGATTGGACATGATTTGGAAAGGCACACACCTGTCTATATAAGGTCCTACAGTTCACAGTTCATGTCAGAGCACAAACCAATGCGCCATCTGGCAGATATTCAGTAAAGCACCACACATTCATTTAAATTTCTAAATGTTGCTTGTGGGATTTCGCGGCATGGTGTGCGCCAAATTGCAACATTTCACAGGGAATAAATGGGCATTCTTAATGGCCACATCTGTAAGTGCGCATGCGTCACTTGTATAGTCAACAACGGTGCGCACCCATAGTGTTAACTATAACATATTGGCCATGTGTGTGCACGCGCATAAAGCAACAGCAAGTGTCATTAGAGAGGTTTCTTGATAAAGATCCAGTTCCCAGAATGTCAAAAAGCAGTGATTCCGTTAGCATGCGTGCATGCGTGTGCAAGTGTGATTAGAGGGGTTCCCTGTTAAAGAAGTTTCCCCTACAGTGTTTACATTACTGCGTGTGTGTTTGTGCGCATATTTACATGTGTGTTTGTGCGCGCCTGCGTGTGTATGTATGTGTGTGTGTAAAAGTTGTCCTACACAGTAGCCCCCTCTCCTCCTTTTCTCTCTCGTCTTACTTCAGCTTCACTCACACATGCGCGTGTGAGTGCACAAACACACACACACACACACACACATACAATGGAAACACTGCTCTGTCAGGATTCTTTTTAAAGGTAAAGTGCAGGTAAATTTTTTATTTTACTTTACATTTTGCATTAATTATTTTTATATAAATATTTGTGGGTTGTGGAATGAATCATCAGAGTTTTAATTATTCCTTATGGGGAAATTTACTTTGATATACATGTGCTTTGATATACAAGCATGATTCCGGAACATTATGCTGGCAATCCAAGGTTTAAGTGTATTTATATTATGGATACATACTAACTGTTAAACTGACTGTTATACTTAGCTTTTCTAATGCTGATTGAACAATCAGCATTAGAAATTTATAAACCTTTTTATAAACAATTTAATTTGTCTATAAAATGTATCTTACACTTACAAAAAATAAATTGATACATTTCCAGGAAGGTAAAAAACATAGGGTTTATTATTACACTCATGAAAATTTCATCATCTCTCTCGGGCTCATTCGTCTTCTTCTTCTTCTTTGTCTTTTGGCTGTTCCCTTTTAGGGGTCGCCATAGCGAATCATCTGCCTCCATCTAACAAGTGCCTATTTTAACAACCAGCGGACAACTACATTACTCTTCAGGGCTGAGCTCACACATGAAAGTGGTGTTCTGTGGTGGTGATTTGTAGAGACTTGCACTTTGTTGTTAATTATATCTGGAAATATTATATGGCTCTATTTTGTATCATATTATGACAATTATTAATGAAAGCACAACGGAGGGTTACCTTGTATATCAGCAAATATATCAGATTACAGTGCTTGAGGGCGGAATATCAAAAGCTAGTTTTGCAATGTTGATGTCGTTGTTCTTTATCTATTTGAATGCCATTATGATCTACACTCTTTGGAGCAAGCCTATTTTTAAAAACATTCCACGTTACATTCTGTTTAACCACATGCTTATCAATGATTCAGTTCAGCTCTTAGTTACCTCTTTGTTGTATATTTTAGGTCTGGCCTATCTAAGGGTAGTTATGTATGCTTGTGCTTTTTTAGTTTTTGTTTCAAGTACAACTTTCAATAATGCACCTTTAAACCTGGCTGTAATGTCACTAGAGCGTTATGTAGCCATAAGCTTTCCTCTAAGACATGCTGAAATCGCCACTCAGAGAAGAACTTATATTGCCATTGGAATTATTTGGTTTCTGGGTCTAATGCAATTTACTATTGATTTGCTTTATGTAGTAGTGATAGATCCTAAATTTCTAACCTCACAAATATTTTGCACAAGAGAAAGGATTTTCATAAGGCAGTGGCAGCTGGATGTTTATCAGGGCTTTTACATATTTTACTTTGTTTCTGTGTCTTTGATTATGCTTTTTACTTATGTCAAAATTTTAATCACAACCAGATCTATTTCCTCTAAAAAAGACTCTGCTTCCAAAGCTCACAGAACTATAGGGCTGCACCTCATTCAGCTGGGTCTGTGCCTCATCTCTTTTTTTTCTAATCTTATAGAACGAGCTGCAGCAATGACTGGCAGCAGCAGCCTCTTCGTGGACCTGCGTTATCTAAACTATGTGTTTCTGGTGGTTTTGCCGCGCTGCTTAAGCCCACTCATCTATGGACTGAGAGATAATGCTTTACGACCCTTATTTGTGTACTACTTTTGCTGTGCCACAGGCAAATGCAGGTCTAGGGTCAGTGTACGCTAAATTGTACCTTTTTGTTGGATACGTAAGGATATTTAAACCTGTTAAAAGTCATATTTACTCTGTTTTTCAATTAAAACACACAAACTGGTACTCTGTGTTTCAGTTAAAACACACACTGAGTGTTTACATGTGGATAATATAACTTGTGTTCTCTCACCAAAGGGAACGAAGTAAATAGTGTACAGTGGTTAACTTATTTATGACTAAATCATATACTTTATACACGCTTTCACATGGTCACTTAGACACCAATACAGAAGTTCTAACTATACTTTGCAAAAAAGTTGATACACAGTAGAATTAAACACAAAAAAGTATTTTATTCATTAACTAACTTAATCAAAACTGAAAGCAAAGAACAGCGATATAAATGCTTATAGATATTATTGGTTGTGGCTTATTTCATTGCTTTTCACACTTGATAGAAATTTACTTTTTGACCTTATAAAGAATTAATGGCTGAATACGCTTAAGGAACATAAGTATTTATTTAATTAAGATAGGTACAAATATTACTTTTTAGAATAAAAATCAAAGCTATGTAATATGTGATTAAATAAAAAAAATGATTATAAATGATTGTGTCATGAAATAATTGCCATTCAAACTGACATGTAAATATTTGCTATTGCGGTTAAGTTGTCCTATATAATTATTTATTTATAGATGTAATTTATTCAAAAGTGAATTCATTTAATAATTTATTTATGTAATGAAATATTTATTTTGTGGCGGCATGGTGGTGTAGCGGTTAGCACTGTTGCCTTGCACTTCCAGGGTCTGGGTTTGATTCCCGGCCAGACTCGATTCCCGTCTCTATGTGCATGGAGTTTGCATGTTCTCCCTGTGCTTGGTGGGTTTCGTCCGGGTATTCTGGTTTTCCTCCCACTCCGGTTTCCTCCCACAGCCCAAGCATCCTGGTATGGCTCTGCGACCCTGAATACAGGAGAAAGCGGTAAAGAAGATGAGTAAGTGAGATATTTATTTTGTGCTGACTAATTGGACACCCTGAAATAATTAAATCTGTCAGTCATCCATCAAACTCATTGCCTGGGCTCTAATGCTGATCTGCTCAAGTTGATTCTTTCAGTTAAGGTTTAGGAAAATCTCTAATAACCAGTAGCTGAAAAGGAAGACTATATTTATAATAACAATTACTAAAATGTAAGTAGAACAATTGTGTGAGTGTGTGCTACATGGGAGCTAATTGTACAGGTCAGTGCTATTATACTGTATGGACAAATGTCAGCACAGCAAGAGATGGGCCAGTTAATATTGTTATTGTTTACCAGACAGATGACCTAGGGTTGATTCCTGTGGATTACAATGATAATCTGGTATGTTTCTTTGGACAAAAAAAGAATGAAATTACAGAGTTTTCAACTGCTGTAGCAGCTAACTTATTTTTAAGGATTTCACAATGCCAGTTATTTGCATGCCAAATTATTTAACTACACCAAAAATAACATACTTATTTTCCCCAAAAAAACTTCGAAGTTTGCAGTAGTTTTTAATTTTTAAAAGTCTATGTATTAATCTTTGTAAAATTACATACATTGTCTGTAAATTAATATGTCAACTTTTATTTTAAGTATTATTTTCATACTGAATTTTTCCATTTTTAACAGAGAAAATACCATAATAGCGTTTTTTTTATATATATAAATTACGTACAACCCTGTGTTAAATTACATTAATTAACTGTAATTAAATATGTAACTCATTAGATAAAGGTCAATGACCATACTAAAGATTTTATGTTTTTTTTGCACCTTAATTTTAGGTACATTATATTAGTTTTATACAGTATTACACTGACATTTATGTTCTAGATGCAAGTTTAGCTTTTTTTCATGACATTTTACAGATGTGGCTATTGTCATGGGTTCGACCCTTTTTTTGCATGAGCAGCACAATAAAGCACAGACCTGAGGCGAAAAAAAGGTAATTTTATTAGGAATAAATGGGGTAGGAAAGGGTTAAAGGAGGAAGGATGGAAAGAAAGAAAAGGAATGAGGTCTAGTGGGCAGGGTCCCGCTGGCATGCAGGCTGAGGCTGGTAAGCGGTGGTGGCGGGCAGAGTGTCAGCGTGGGCCCCGTGGACAGCGGCTCCTTTCCTGGTGATGGCCGGACTGGCCCCTTCCATCTCCTGTGGCATCAGTGTCACAATTCCATGTGATTGCTAAAGAGCGGCGCCTACAGTACCTAGTGAGCTTTAGAGTGAGCGAGGAGCGATATTTGATTTGGGAACACGCCGTGACACCATTAAGAAATTGCGTCTTGAGGAAAGGGATTCCACAACCTGCCGCGTAAGTCAGCAGGCAGCTGTAAAGATTACAGTCACATGACGTGCAGTTGTGTTTCAATCTCAGGTATTGTGTATCTATGCCGATAATGTGTTAATCTATCTGTAACGGGTTCAACCCTTTTTTCACGAGTTACCATAAAGCACTGACATGAGACGAGGTCTTACGGGAAAAAGGGTAATTTATTTAGGTAAAATTTGAAAATGAAAGGGTTAAAGGAGGGAGGACAGAAAGAAAGGGAAAGGAAAGAATGTGTAAGGTGCACGTGCAGCTCCAGAGGCAGTACCTAGCTGGCATGTGGGCACACTAGTAAAAGGTGGCGGTGGGCGGAGTGGCAGAACAGAGCACGCGGAGGCAGCGCTCCTGCACACTCTCTAAATGGTTCTTGGCTGTTAATGGCCGTCATGGCCCCTCCCAGCTCTCTTTATGTTCTTCCCGGACCCCCGGACTAAACTCCGCACCTTGCTTTTATAATGCGGAGCAAGTCCGAGATCCTATTAACGCTAATTATCGCCAGCCGCATACCTGCAGGGGCCCCGCCCCTTTGCATACCTGGGTGCCGCCTACTTAGGGAGCCTACAGAGTGAGCAAGGAGTAATAATAATAATAATAGATTTGGGCGCACGCTCATTACAGGCGGATGCCGTGACATTGCCCCTCCATTAGCTCTGAGTAAGACCCCAGTCTCGTTCGGGACTCAAGCCAAGGTCCGTGCCAGGTGTCCCTTTGCCCCGTTCGACCCTTTTTTCACGAGCGGCACTATAAAGCGGCATGTGTCAGCTGTTTACAAATATACCATATATCATCTTAGATCGCTCTTTGATCACGGAGTTTTACAATCTCCACCCAGAGGCACGATCAGAACGCCAGGTGGCGTTCGTAGAGGGGGGTGGGGGTACTGTAGGGGTTTTTGATCTTGCGCTTCCTTGTTTCGACCATGGCTTTTGTTTCATGTTTTTTTTGGATAGTTGCCTTGCAGCTTGATTTCCCGGTTACCGATCTAATGCTTCCCCTTTGACTACGGCTCTCGTTTTACGATTTGGCTCAGACGCTACGCTGACTGTTTCTCTGTTTCTCTGTATTTGACCCTCGCTTTCACATTCAACCACGCTTCCGTTTTACCGATCTTCATCTGCGGTTGGATTCAACTTGTTTTGCTCCGCCCAACTTGGTCCAGTAGATAATGGCAATAATGGCAGATAAAGTTGGAAATACTAAAAAATGTATATCTCCAGAAATGTATTTATTTTATTTGTGATAAAATAATTACAAACTAAAAAAATGTAACCATTATGATGATAATTACATTATGATGATCCAACTACAGTGGAACCTTGGATTATGAGTAAACATTTTATAAAGTAAAAATAAAACAAATTAACCTGCACCTTACCTTTGAAAAGAATCCCGACAGAGCAGTGTTTTCGTTAATGTATAAATATACATTATACTGTACATAGTACAGTATAAATGTATACATGTGTGTGTGTGCATGCGGACTAGTCGTATGTCATGACCTTGCTCGTTTATCAAGTTAAAATTTATTAAAAAATTTTGCTTGTCTTGCAAAACACTCGCAGACCAAGTTACCCACAATCCAAGGTTTCACTGTATCTGTATGATAAAAACAAGTTATTTTCATAAATTTACACATGGTCTTGCCCTCACATTACCCAATTAAACCTATTTGTGAGGACAGTCCGGGCAATAAATATTTGAATAAACAAATATCATCGTTGTTCCCAAGCCTGATGGAACAATCTCACTATGACTGCTCCTATTGTCTGGCTGAAGGGGTAAAGAAAAAGAGTGTACCATGCATGCATATGTTACTTACTTAAATTTCCAATAAAAAAACATATATATATATATATATATATATATATATATATATATATATATATATATATATATATATATATATATTTCTATAACACTGCTCTGTAAAAATGTCCATTTTAAATTTAATTTCATTTAGATTTTATCATTGAAATGCATTTAAATGTGCTGTGCCTGAAAATGTGACTCATAAAAAATATGCTGACAAACAATGAAGAATCAAAAGCTTGTTGTTTTACTCTCTATGTGAGTTGTAATTGGTCTTGGGGCAGGGACACCGCCTCCCCAGATTGACAGCATATTTTCTGATGAGAATGAAGCACCTTCAGAGAGGCATGGGAATAATGACTAGGGAATGCATACAGAAGTGTGCTCTGCACTTGCCACTCCAATGCAAAAAAATTAATGTAGAGGAGTATATTGAATATTTATAGGCAGCTTTAATTAACATAGCTCAAGTGCACGACTATTAACACTCAGGGATGTGTCGTCATATTTCCCTGGAGCTCACATAGACATCATAAATAAACATTATAAACATCAGCTCACATTAGTATTACTTTTCAATGCTGAACGTGCATATGAAAGTTAGATTCTGTACCAGATGTAAAAGCTTAATGTAAATACCAAAAATTGATCTGTGAGGACATTGTGGTGTAGAGGCTCATTGTTTATTGTTAGTAATATTTGCACTGTAAATACTGTATATTATATTTTGCACTATATTATGTCAGTTATTAATGAAAGCAAAGCTGAAAATGTGCTGTTATATCAGCAAATATTTCAGGTTTCATTAACTGAGGGACCAATATCAAAAGTTATTTTTGCAATTTTAATGTCGCTGTTCTTTATCTATTTAAATGCCATCATGGTCTACACTCTTTGGAATAAGTCTGTTTTTAAAGAGACTCCACGTTACATTCTGTTTACCTACATGCTTCTGAATGATTCCATACAGCTCTGTGTTACCTCTTTTTTGTATATTTTAGGTCTGGCGTATCTCAAGATTGTCATGGCTGCTTGTGCTTTTTTAGTTTTTGTTGCAGAAACAACTTTTCTTAATGCACCTTTAAACCTGGCTGTGATGTCATTAGAGCGTTATGTGGCTATATGCTTTCCTTTAAGACATGCTGAAATAGCCACTCAGAAAAGGACTTTTATTGCTATTGGAGTCATTTGGTTCATGGGTTCCATAAATTTAATAATTGACTTGTTTTACAGTGTAGTTTTGGATCCTAAACTTTTAACTTCACAAACATTTTGCACAAGAGAAAGGCTTTTCATAAAGCAATGGCAAGTAGATCTTCATCAGAGCTTTAACATCTTCTTATTTGTCTCAGTCTCTATGATTATTCTTTTCACTTATGTCAGAATTTTGATAACAACCAGATCCATTTCCTCCAGTAAACATTCTGCTACAAAAGCCCACAAGACCGTGCTGCTGCACCTCATTCAGCTGGGCCTGTGCCTTACTTCTTTTCTCTATGGCATTATTGAGCAAGCTGCAGCAACGACCAGCAGCAGCCGCCTCTTTGTGGAACTGCAATATTTAAATTATTTATTTGTTCTGATCTTGCCACGCTGCCTGAGCCCACTCATCTATGGACTGAGAGATGATGCTTTACGGCCCTTATTTATCTACTACTTTCACTGTGCCACATGCAAAGGCAGGTCTACAGTCAATGTACACTAAGTTACAGTAAGGTCATTTTTAAAAATTATTATTATTTACTAATTATTATTTTGTATGATATTTAAACCTGATCAGTGTCATATTTCATGTTGTAGAAACATATGGACATATTTTAAAATTAACTTTTATGCACAATTACCTTGTAATCCCAAAGTCTATGCTGGGGTAAAACATCTGAGAACATCCCTAGTTTTCAGTTTAAACAAAAATTGATTGCATAGGACTGAAATAATGGGCACCATTCTTACTCAGAAAGGACTGACTACCACCTTAGATAGGTTGTAACTTCAGGCCAGATCATTTTTAACCTGTGTAATTGAGTTGTGTCATTTAAACATATTTAAGCAGGACATACTAGATTTTAATGCTGATGTTTTACTATATTTAGCTCCTTAAGATAAATATAGCTCCTAAAAAATAAACATGTGGTCACAAAAAATCTATGGTAAATTAATAAATATTGCCTGCTTAAAACCCCTTAAACTTAAGTGGCACAGATACATGATGGCCACACAGCATACGAGTATGAAGAATTGCCTATATGGAAAAGTTGCTTGTGTCTATAAATGGGGAGGCTCCAGACTTCAAAATGTGGGTTTTAGGCAGAATCTAATTCATCATTACTTTTATAAAGGGTAAACTTTACCACTATCAGATTATGTGAGTGACATTGCAAAAATGTTGAACTAGAGAATAAGCATATTGCTATTATTTTTGGTCATAGAAACAAATGAAAACAACAATAAAAACACACCATCATGTATATTTGTGCTATTTCTTTGCCTATGTGCCCCATTTTTTATTTTAATTTTTTTGCTCAGTCATCTTTGGGTAGTTAGTTATTGTTATCATCATCTATATGCTTTCACCTGTATACAGGGTGGTGGCGGGCCTCAAGGCTATCCCAGGGGATTTAGGACACGAGGCAGTGTACACCCTGGACCTGGTGCAAATCCATCTTGGTAAACTAAAATTCACTCCATCATATAGCTTTTTTTGTGCTGGAAAAAGGATATATCACCAAATGATGAGTTAGAGTGGAGACTATAAGCCAGACCTTCTTGTCCAACATCAGTGTCTCACCTCAAATGCGCTGCTGGAAGAATAATGAAAAATAGCCCATAAATACACTCCTAAACCTTGTGGAAAGCCATCCCAGATGAGTTGAATCTGTTATAGCTGCAAAGACCAACATTTTATTAAACTCTATGGATTAAGAATTTAATGTTGTCCGCAGCGCAAGGGAGAGAAAAAACATTGGCTCAGTTGTAATCACATGACGCTCGGCATCAAAACAAGAAGCCCATGCGTGCTACATGATACTCCGTACTCATAAACCAAAACTTGCTCGTTTTTCAAGTCAAAATGTATTTAAAATCTTTGCTCGTCTTGCAGAACACTTGCAAACCGCGTTACTCGCAATCCGATGTTCCACTGTGTTTATTTAAAAATTTTTTTTTTTTTTTTTTTTATAATTTTTTTGGATATTTTCCTGATTTTCTCCCTAATTTAGTCATGGCCAATTCCTCGCCGTCACTAGGGGGCTCCCACATTAAGGCTACTACTCCCAATTAGCTGGAAGGGCCGAAGACTATCACGTGTTTCCTCCAAACCGCATGATGCCAGCCGACCGCATCTTTTCAAACTGCTTGCTGATAAGACGCACCTGCAGGTTATAAATAGAAGAGAACCAGAAACATTCTTCAGATCTTTTGTCTTCACTGACCTAGTTGTGTATGCATGTCTGTGTTTAAACCAGCAAAATAGGAAAGTGTTTAACTCACAGATATGGCAGAGTTTTAAACGAGATATCCCTCGGTGTGTGAAAAATCCATATCGGAGGGCGATCTCTACACTTTACTGCTTCGATTAAAGTGCTCACTTGAGAAGCTCCGGGCTGCGGCGCATTTCTGGGGCTTAAAACGCGTGTATCCGGCAGAGCTGAGAGAGACAGATTTAAAACTCCTATCTCTCTCTCCCTATCCCTCTGTCTGCTCTCAAGCGCGCCCTGCGCTTCTTGTGAATGGGCAAGGATAAATATCCTCTCTCGCTCCACGGAGATGGAAATAGCTTCCAAGCACTTAAAAAGAAAACATTAGACGGCAGGTTCTGTCGGGTGGCCAGGGGGCGGAGCCTCAACGACGCTCTCTCCCTTTTTCTTAGCAATCTCCATATGAGTTAACCCTTTCTTGGAGTAAGCTGTATTTATCCCATGTTTTCCTGCCATCTACTTATTTATTTGTTTAAATATAGTTAATGTGGAAGCGCAGGGTTATTTGATGATGCCCAGATAGACGAGACGCTTCCAGGCTATCTCTCTCCTGGGACATCATCTTATCTTCCCTGGAGGGAAAAGCTTTTCAGGCAGCAGGTCAGGTTGGTGCTCATGGCCCATGGCGGTTTTGCAGGCCTACCAGGCTGACCTGCTGAAAGACTTGAGTACTGGCGGGGCTCTTCAAGATAGGGCGTTCTGGAATTACGCCGGGCCACAGACTTGTATCTTCGGGCAAAAAAGCAGACGTGCTATCGGTCGTTTTATGGCTGCGATGGTTTCTGTGGAGAGGCACTTGTGGCTAAATCTCAGCAGCATCAAGGATAAGGATTGTGCATTCCTCCTTGATGCCCCTATCTTGCCTTCCGGCCTGTTTGGCGCTGTCGTTAACTTTTTCACCACTAGGTTCATGAGGCGAAGTTATATCAACAAGCCTTCGGGAAATTCCTTCCCCGCCGTGCTCAAGAGTCGGGACTGTCGGCCACCCAGTCTCGACCGGGTCTGACTCTTTCGAGGCGTGAAACACACAAAGAGAGTGTTTTTGAGCCGGGCACCCCCTCGTAAAGATTGGGGTGTGTCGCACCCCGCTTTGCAATCCGCCTCAAAAGAGCTCAGACTGGCATATTATCTTCTTCACGCCACGAAAAGTGTGCTCTTTCCTGTTCAGAGGACAACATATTGGGTGTCACATGGGATTCGATCGTAAGTGGGCACAGCTGTCTCCTGCTCGTGTCGAATCCATTCTCAACACCCTCAAGGAAATCAAGCTAGACCAGAAAGTGACCATCACTTTCAGAGATCTTAGCTCTCATGGCAGCTGTATCCACGGTGACAACTTTGGGCCTTCTGCACGAGAGCATTTCAGTTGTGGCTAAGAACCAGGGGATTTCACTCTAGGGCCAATTCCCTAATAAAGGTTACACGCCAGGTGCTTCGTACCCTTCCTATTTGGTTTAGACCCCGGTTTCTGACTCTGGGTCCCACTCTAAGTTCATCTTGTCATCACAGATGCTGACGACAAACGCTTTCCTCACGGGCTGGGGTGCGGTCTTAGATGACCGTCCAGCCAAAGGGAGCTGGAGAGGCCATCTTCTCGCACGGCACATCAACTACCTCGAAATGATGGCTCTATTTCTGGCCCTAAAGCACTTCGTCCAGCAGTTGAGAGGCTACCATGTCCTAGTGCAGGTGGACAACACTATGGCAGTCTCATATATTAATCGCCAGGGCGCACTGTGCTCGCGCCGCTAAATAGTTGGCGCACCAGGTTCCTCTCCCTCAGGGCGATTTACATCCCAGGGCATATGAATGTGGGAGCAGTTGTACTGTCCAGTCAATCTCTGTCACACGGGGAATGGAAACCCAACCCCAAAGTAGTCAGTCAATCTGGGAGAGATTTCATGTAGCAGAGGTGGACCTCTTTGCCTCGCAAGATCAGCAAATGTCCCCTTTACTACTCTCTGACTCTTCCAGCTCCCCTGGGTCTGGATGCCTTGGCCCGTACGTGGCCGAGGTTATGCCTTTATGCGCTTTTCCTGATAGCTCTGCTCCCGGGAGTCTTGGCGAGGGTCCATCAATAGCGTTTGCGCCTCTTATTGATAGCGCCCTGTTGGTCAACCAGAGTGTGGTTCTCGGATCTAGTATTCCTCTTCAACGGCTCACCATGGGTGATTCCAATGAGGTGGGATCTTCTGTCTCAGGCGCAGGGGACGATATTTCATCCGCAGCTCGAGCTTTGAAACCTTCACGTTTGGTCCCTGAATGGTCAAGCTGGTCTTCCAACCAGCGTAACTAAGACTATTCTAAGTGCTAGGGCTCCCTCCTCTAGAAGAGCTTATGCCCTCAAATGGAATGTATTTAAAGGTTGGTGCATGACAAAGCAGGTAGACCCAGTCCACTGCTGAATTGTTTTAGTGCTGGAGTTTCTGCAGGAAAAGTTACTCTCAGGACGTACATAACTGCTTTTTCAGCCTGCCACGCCCTAATTGGTGGGGTTACTGTGGGAAAACACCCTTTTAGTTACCCGTTTCATTCGTGGAGCTAAACGGTTGAGGCCACCCACTAGAGCCACGATCCCTTTTGTGGGTTTTATCTATTGTGCTCGAAGAGCCAATGGACACCCCTTTTTTGAACCACTAAGTCAGTGCCTCAGGTTTCTGACCTTTAAGATGTTTTTTCTAATGGCCGTTACCTCTCTAAGAGGATTGGAGATCTGTCAGTCTCCCGATCCTGCCTAGACTTTGCTCCTGGGCTAGTCAGGGCCATTTTGCATCCTCACTGAACTATCTTCCGAAAGTTCCATTCTCAAAATGCACCCTATTGTTTCTGAAGCCTTCTGTCCTCCGCCTTTTACAGCTTCGGAGCAGGAGAGACTTCACTTACTGTGTCCAGTACGTGCTCTTCAGATTTATGTCCACCGCATCAGCCAGTGGCGTAAGTCAGAGCAGCTTTTACATGTTTTGGGGCCGCAACCGGGGGCGGACGCCACTACACTGGGTGAGAGATGCTATTGCCCTCTCATATGAGGCGCGTGGGCTCAGTTCGCCTCTAGGAATCAGGGCTCATTCAACCAGGGGGATCCCCTTATCTACTGCACTAGCAAGAGGTATTCCCCTGCAGCAAGTGTGTGATGCGGCGGGGTGGTCCTCTCCGCACACATTTGTTAGATTTTATAATTTGTATGTTCATGCCTTGTGCGCACACGCTACATAACCTTGGGTCCAGACACTTGCAGTGCGGCGGCGTTGGTATTCTCGTTCCCATAGCGTTTTTACGCAGCATCGAGTGTAGCCTTTGAAAGGGAACGTCTCAGGTTACTTTGCTGTAACCCTGTTCCCTGAAAAGGTGGGAACGAGATGCTGCATCCCAATGCCGCACTGCCTACGTGACCGGACGTCCGTTCAGACAAATCAATCTGAGGAATGTTTCCGGTTCACTCCTATTTATAACCTGCAGGTGCGTCTCATCAGATGACATCACCCGACCGAGGTTATAAAAGCCAAAATTTGGCGTGTTTGATACACACATGACAAGATGTTCCCATAGCGTTTTCACGCAGCATCTCGTTCCCGCCTTTTCAGGGAACAGGGTTACAGCAAAGTTTCATTGCATTCCCCCTTATATAAAAAAAAAATCAACTTATTAATTGAAAAAAATTATTATTTCATCCCGAAATTCAACAGATGGTGCTGTAAATTTTTTACTACTCGCTTATGAGTGTGCAATTGAAATATACTTAATAAATATGATTTCACACCTTCATTCTACCCACTTCACAGTAATGAACAAATTTCAGTTCCATCCAGTGCAAATTCAACAGATGGTGTTGAACGTGCTGATGAGTGTGCAATTAAATTTAATGTGAACGAAAGTCGTGGGCACATCTAGTTGAATATATATTTTTCATTACGTGATATTGCATAAGTGTGTTGCACCAAATGCACATTATGATATCTATTGCTAAAAAGTAAACAGAAGAGCTTCAGTGGCGGTCGGTGTTAACCCAGGCCTGATTAATTCGGTATGGCAGCCACATCATTGATTTGGCAAATGTTTAACGTTAGATGCTCTTCCTGCCACAACTCTCTGCATTTATCCAAACTAGGGACTGGCACAAGAAGATACTGGATTGTGCCCCCCTGTGGTTGCATTATATGAAATACATATGTAAAGCATCACATAAATAACAACATCTGAAAACTAACTCATAATTTTCCAGGAAGGTCTAAACATATGATTTATTGTTACACTCTGGAATATGTCATCATCTCTCTCTAGGGCTCATAAAGTGCCTAATAACCATCAGCGCACAACTACATTACTCTTCAGAGCTGGGGACACATATAAAAGTGGTGTTCTGTGGTGGAGATTATGTGATTTGTAGTGACTTGACCTCTGTTGTTAATTATATCTGTAAATAGTACAGTTTACTGTATCATTCTAATTTGCATCATATTATGTCAGTTAATAATGAAAGCACAGTTGCAGGTTTATTTATACATCAGCAAATATTTCAGATTACAGTGACTGAGGCAGCAATATTTAAAGCTAGTTTTGCAATGTTAATGTCGCTATTTTTTGTCTATATGAATGGCATCATGATCTACACTCTTTGGAGCAAGCCTGTTTTTAAAGACACTCCACGTTATATTCTGTTTAACCACATGCTTATCAATGATTCAGTTCAGCTCTTAATTTCTTCTTTGTTGTATGTTTTAGGTCTGGCCTATCTCAGGGTAGTTATGTATGCTTGTGCTTTTTTAGTTTTTGTTTCAAGTACAACTTTCCGTAATGCACCTTTAAACCTGGCTCTAATGTCACTAGAGCGTTATGTGGCCATAAGCTTTCCTCTAAGACATGCTGAAATAGCCACTCTGAGAAGAACTTATATTGCCATTGGAATTATTTGGTTCATGGGTCTAGTGCAACTTACTATTGATTTGCTTTATGTAGTAGTGACAGATCCTAAATTTTTAACTTCACAAATATTTTGCACAAGAGAAAGAATTTTCATAGGACAGTGGCAACTGGATGCTTTTCAGGGCTTTTACATATTCTACTTTGTCTCTGTGTCTATGATAATTCTTTTTACATATGTCAGAATTTTAATCACAACCAGATCCATTTCCTCTAAAAAAGACTCTGCTTTAAAAGCTCACAGAACTATAGGGATGCACCTCATTCAGCTGGGTCTGTGCCTCATGTCTTTTTTTTGTAGCCCTATAGAACGAGCTGAGGCAATGACTGTCAACAACAGCCTCTTCATGGACTTGCGTTATCTAAACTATGTGTTTCTGGTGGTCCTGCCACGCTGCTTAAGCCCACTTATCTATGGACTGAGAGATGATGCTGTGCGGCCTTTATTTGTATACTATTTTTGCTGTGCCACAGGCAAATACAAGTCTAGTGTAAATGTAACGTAAATTATAGCAATTATTTGGATTCTTAGGGATATTAAAACATTTGAAATTGAAATATATACTGTTGTATAATGTAATGTTAAAAATACAGAATAAATGGTCAGGCAGCTAACTCTGTAACTCAGAAGACTCGCCATACCATGGGTCTTGATTCAGGTCTATGACACGCAACTTCTCTATATGTTTCAATAAAAAAACACACTGATTGTTTGCATGCAGATGAAATAACTTACACATTCTCATGCCAAAGGGACTAAAGTGAGGACTGTATAATAGTTAAGTTGTTTATAACTTAATCATATAATTTATGTTGATTTAAAGTAAAGGTGAAAAAGCTGCATATACTGTAGTAAGCACACTAGATATTCATTTACTTTTTGACTTCGGAAACAATTAATGGCTCAATTAAGCAGTGTTTTTTTTATTGTATTGCCACATGTAAAAATTATTTGGAATAAATGTCCAAGATATGTGACATAATGATATATTTATTTCAGGAAAACTAGTCCGACACACCATGAAATTTGTTATTCTGTCAAAGTCACCTATTAAACTCAGTGGCTGCGCTCTAATGCTGATCTACTCGATTGCTTTTAACTACCAGCAACAGCTTCACACTGTTAAATCTGTCTAGTTTAGGAAAAATGTTATTGTATTACAAATATATTGCACAAATATTATTATTTTAAATGTAAAAGCTTTGTGACAGTGTTAAATAAATGTCATTCAATCAATAATTTTAAAAAAATGAGATACTAAATAATTACCATTCAAACCTGACATGAAGTACTTTGTAAATTGTAATTGAAAATTTTATTTAGTATTTTTTTATTAGCCATTGTTGGGGTTGAAATGAAAGACTATATTTATAATAGCAATCAAAATGTAACTAGAACAATGGTGTTAGGAAGCTAATTATATGGGTTAAATTTATTATACTGTTAAATTATATAAGAATGCATTATGCAAGTATCCAGAGATGGGCCAGTTGATATTGTATGACATTCTTAATGCGCTTGATCACCAACCTCTCCAGACATTTTGCTGATAAGGATAAGGTGTGACCGGTCTGTAATCATTAAGACAGCTAATATGTGATCTTTTGGGAATTCATACTATAGTGGATTTTTTAAAGTATGCTGGAACCCATGATGTGGACAGCCACAGATTAAAGATAGTGGCAAAGACCTCTGCCAGTTTAGCTGCACAGTCCTTGTGCAGTCGACAGGGCAATCTATCAGGTCCGGCAGCTTAGCTGTCAAACTGTGTTAAACACGCAATAGTTATCTTCAATGATAAAGTCGCCATGACTTTTTTATTCAAACACCACTGCTCGCGCCATAATGAATGAACACTGTATCACAGCGGATTGTGAAGGAAATTAAATGTTGATGAAAATAAAGACAAATGTTTTATTAGTATTTATATTTTTAAACCACATTTTAGTCTTGTCTTTTTTCGTCAATGATATTGCATTCTGATTTTGTCACTGTGACAGATGTCGCCATTAAAAACGCACGGCTGCGCGCGGCAAGCTGTGAAAATGCCCTTTATTACCTGTAGAGGGCAGTCGTGTTTCAGTCTGAAGTATTGTGTGTCTACTGAAGCCGAAAATGTATTATCTCTCTTAGGCGACCATTGACAGCAAGCAACAGAGCTCATAAACATGTCGAGCTCAAACTGTTAATACTTATATGTATTTATTCTTTATTTTATTTTTTTTATTACAACTGATTATACAAAAATTTATGATATGTTAGCCTAAAACAATATTGTTTTATTGTGTTTATGCGCTTTAAATATACACTAAACAACAAACACTGACTTGTGCAAAGTGCAAGCGAGTTGTGCCTGCGGCTTTTTGATCAAAAGGCTGATAAACGCGTGTGCAGATATATCAATAAAACAACAGACATGAAATGAAACAAACACAAAAATATATGCTACTCACTAAATACAATACTGGGGTTTGACTGCGCTTTGTCCATTCATTAGTAGTAGTAGTACACTAAAAAATGCTGGGTTTCTGTAAACACAGGTACTTTAATCACACTGTTGGGTTGCTTTTGCTATGAATACTAAAAGTGCTGGATGATTAAACTCAATGCAAAAAAAAAAAAAAAACGGGAAAAGTTTCCTCCCCAGAACTTTTGTTCCAGTGTTTATGCCCGTGGGTGAACACGATGATTAAGGAATTTAATTTAACACGAATATATTGTAGCGTTTTTACCACTAGAAGGATGTTGGAGATACAAGTTGGCTTGATTGCTGCCCAATGCAATGGCTGGGAGAACTTTATTTTACCGGCACAGTACAGCATGGAAAACACACACACACACACACTTAACACACAAACATGGCTGAAGCCACCAACCTCACTAAAGTTCCCAAACAGGGTGAACACATAGAAATCCCTCCCGCAAGGCATGATGGTCGTCAGCCGCCGCCCGCCCACGCCACAATATATATAAGCGCCATTTTAATTCAAATCCATCATTTTAATGGTTAGTGATTGATGCATGGACGTCAACTCGCACATTCTGTAATATTTCATTGTCATTCATATGGCCGTTGTTTTAGAGACCTTTACTAAAGCATTCTCTAGTTAGTAAGTAAGTAAGCAAATAAAAGAGAAATGATTAAATATCTTTAAATGGTACTTCAGCGTAGTAAAAGTACCCTAGCATGAGTTTATATATAATGAAAATATTTTGTATAAAGAAAATCTAATTTATATATTTGTTTAATTAAATTTTTAACATTTTAGTGTTTGCTGCAGACATTTACACTATTTTTGGGGAAGAGCTTAGCTTGTACAGGCTACTTTACACTGATCAGCAGTCAGTGTCCCGCTGTAACCAGCAGATCAAAGGAGCAGTTATCGGTTATGACACGTAGGCTTCTGAGTTTGGAGGCCAGGGTTGTTTGGTTGGAAGCACGTGGAAGAAGAAGATAAAGTCACAAACACACACACAAACTCTCTGTGCATACACACCTACAGTACAGTATGAGACGGGCGCGCGGACACACACAAACTCTCCGTGCACACAAACACAAACTCTCCATGCACACACACACAAACTCTCAGTGCAGATAGACCGTGCAGAGAACAACTGAACAACAGGCCTTCACTTCGTAATACACCTGGCCATTAATAAAAAAAGAATATTTAAGCCTAAAAAAGATGATTTAAAATTCATCCAAAATTCAAATTGAAATTTTATTTGTCACATATACAGTCATACACACTACGATATGCATGTATCCATAGTGTCCATTGATGTTAAAAGATTTTATTAGTTCTGCATGGTGATATGGTTGAGAGACCTTATCGCCTGCGGGAAGAAGTCTCTCTGTGTTGGCCTTCAGGGAGTGGAATCGCTTTCCAGACCGCAACAGAGAGAACAGTCCATTGTTGGGATGGCTGAGGTCCTTCACGATCTTCCTGGCCTTGGTCCAGCACAGTGGTATGGTTGAGAGACCTTATCGCCTGCGGGAAGAAGTCTCTCTGTGTTGGCCTTCAGGGAGCTCGTACAGGTCAGGGAGCTCGGTGCGGGTGATGCGCTCAGCTGATCGCACCACCCTCTGTAGAGCTCGTCTGTCCTGCATGTTGCTGTTCCCGAACCAGGTTGTGATGTTTCCCGTCAGGATGCTCTCTATTGTGCAGAAGTAGAAATTCCTGAGCACCTTGGAGGGCAGTCTGAAGTCTCTCAAGCATCTGAGGTGGTACAGACGCTGCCGCGCCTTTTTCACCATGGTGTTGATGTGACAGGACCATGACAGGTCCTGCGTGATGTGAACATCGAGGTATATGAAGCTGTCCACTCTCTCCACTGGGCTCCTGTTAATGACAGGGGTCTGGTAGTTCCTCTCCTGCTTTGTACTGAAGTCCACTATCAGCTCCTTTGTCTTGCTGACGTTCAGGAGGAGATTGTTCCTCTGGCACCAGTTCTCCAGATTTCCAATCTCCTCCAGGTAGGCCGTCTCGTCGTTGTTTGTGATCAGGCCGACCACGACAGTGTCGTCAGCAAACTTGATGACGGCGGTGGAGTTGATAGTGGCCACGCAGTCATAGGTGTACAGAGAGTACAGCAGGGGGCTCAGAACACAACCCTGGGGGGCTCCAGTGCTGAGGGTGAGAGAGGCTGAGACATGTCCGCCCATCCTTACTGCCTGTGGTCTGCCAGTTAGGAAGTTGGAGATTCACTGGCACATAGATGAGCTGAGTCCCAGGTGCTTCAGCTTGGTGGTGAGTGTGGAGGAAATTATGGTATTAAATGCAGAGCTTTAGTCGATGAAGAGCATTTTAACATAATTCCCTCTCCGAGTGTCCAGATGAGTGAGTGATGTGTGTAGGAGATGGGAGATTGCATCGTCTGTGGAGCGGTTTGGGCGGTGCGTAGCTCGCGTCCGAACATTAAGGCAGCTGGCGTTAGCGGTGAAGACTTCTGCACTGCTGTGCAGTATGCCCAGAGCACGAGAGGCAAATGTTCGTCTCAGTCCTTTTGCCGATCGCTGGTAAGCACTGCGAGTTGTGTGATTAAACGTTCCACGAGGCCATCACTCTGAGGATGAAGGGGCGTGGTGTGGGTCTTTTTCACCGCGAGGCGCTCGCACACTGCCGCAAACACCTCCACCTCGAAATTTCGCCCCTGATCACTGTGTAACTGCTCCGGAGCACCGAATCGGCTGAAAACCTTATCCACCAGCACTCGAGCCGTGGTGAAAGCACTTTGGTCAGGCACAGCAAAAGCCCATTTCATGAAGTAATCCATGACTACCAGCACATAACGGTTACTGCGATCGGAAATGGGAAACAGGCCTGCGAGCGCTGGGTAGGGCCCTTCTTTGCTGTGCAGAGCTCGCATCTGTGAGCTATCAGTATGACAGCCCAGCCAGTAAAACCGCCGCAGAATCTTAGTTACCCCAGAGTGCCCCGAACCGGAATGTCCTTGAACCAAACCCAGTACACATGTCCGCAACGCCCTCGGTACCAGCAGCTGAAAGCATTCGCCCGCGCCACACGGCCGTTCCTACCGTCGATAGAGTAACCCCTCGTGCGATGCTAGGTAAGTAAACTGGGAATGAAGAGCTTTTATCTCTAGCCGTAGATGGCCGACTGTGGTGTAATCCCGCTTTAACCCAACCCAGCACCTTATGCAGAACCAGATCCTTCTCCTGCTCGGCAATAAGCTGATCACAGTCCAGCTGTGGCACAGGCGAAACGACTACGCCGGCTCAGACGGTAAAATCCAGATCCAGTGAGCTAAACCAAGCCGAGCCCGCAACATGTTCCAGCACATCATCAATCCGCGGCAACATATAAGAGTCCTTTCGCGTTACCTCGTTTAACCACCGGTAATCAACACAAAACCGCCAAGAATCGTCCTTTTTACGCATGAGCACAACCGGTGAAGACCACGGTCCGGACGCTGGCTCAATGACCCGAGTCGGCCATCTCACGCAGCTTCTGTTCGGCGATAGGTCGTTTAGCTAATGGAAGGCATCTCGGATGTAGCCAAACAGGAGCTGCGTTTCCCGTATCGATTGTGTGCTGCACCAGATTGGTATTGGTGCACTTGCGCTCATCTACCACGAAAATATCCGCAAAGTCGTGAAGGAACGACGTCAAAGTGTCAGTCTGTGTCTGACTCAACCCCGTGCTGCTACGCTGCAGAAGCTCGCCCAGTATACTCGTTCGGTCTGCTACCGGATGTTTACCTGGTGCGAGCACCGGAAGTTCTGCCCCCCGGGTGTGTTCAACTAACACATCCGGCTGTGGTTTGGGTATTAGCAACCTGGCTAACTCGAAGTTACCACGCAGAGTTCCGTTATTCAAGTCTAACACCGCTCCCCATTTTTCTAAAATATCCAACCCCAAAATGCACTTCATCCTCGATGGTTCCCACAAAGAATTCATGAGAATGAGTCCGCTGACCTATTTTCACTTGAACCATGCGACATGCCTGTATCCGCACATAGCTTCCAGAAACGGTGCGAACATTGAAGGCTGGATCAGGCAGTCAACAAACGCGCTTGCTTTGCCCCAGTAATCCACAGCGCAACAGCGAAACAGTGGAACCAGTGTCCATGAGCGCCCGTAGTAAGACGTCGTCCAGAACGCAGTCCACATAGACCCCAGCGCGATTACCTACAAGTCCCGAACAGAAGTTGAATCCACCAGTTGGGGGAACAAAGACACCTGTGGGAGGTGGCTTTACCTTGGCGCCCCCCGGAACTAGTTTAATGGCTGCTGGGGTACGCCGTCCTCAGGCCGGAGACTGTTGCAGCGGTAGTCCTGCGGTCCCTGGCCTCAGCGTTGTCGGGAAACCTCGGAGGCTTGTTCATGGCCTAGCCGTGACGGATAGCCCTGTCTCCTGCTAGGTTCACCTACAGATGTGGCCATTAAGACTGCGTGTGTTTTCCCGCGAGATGCCGCAATTTAGCGCACGGCGTGCCGCGACTTGCCGTAAGCAACATTTGGGAATTTAAATAAATGTGTTGTGCTTCACTGAATATCCGCCAGATGGCGCATGGAAGGACTTTATCTAAAAGCTGGACCAGTACTGTACAATGAAGAACTGTGTAAAATTACTTAGCCTAAAACAATATTGTTTCCAGTGCTGAAGCAAACATGAATTTTATTTTGTTTTACAACAGATCTTTCATGATAAATGTGTGTATATGTGCTTCATATTATTTTTATAATGATGAAATGAGATGCCCAAATTTATGCTTTAAAATTCCTAATTAGTTTCTTATATAGTTTTTGTAATGTCTTAACAGGGACAAAACAGTGAAAGACATGGCAATGTCTCGGTTTAAATGGTCTTGAAATTAATTTAATTTCCTGATAGTAGGCTATCTGATAATGTTAATTATGCGAATGTCCTGATTCCTGAATATGCCAACATATCTTATTTAAAACATAAAAATCCGTCGCCATCATCAGAAGACATGAATAAACTATATATATATATATATATATATATATATATATATATATATATATATTTTTTTTTTTTTTTTTTATAAGTAAATATTATTATTAATTCTATTAGTATTAATATTATATGAATATTATTAACACATCCCACATCATAATACACTGGCTCAATAAAGTGGAGATACATTTTTTAAAACTACTTACTAGTATAAAAATATACCACAATACAAAAACATAAAACAAAGTTTCACTGAACATATATTGGGTCATATTTGTAAAACAAAGGAAAGAATAATAAGACAAACAAACCAGTCTTACAGAGAGCCAGGAGGCTTATAAACAGTTTGACAGCAAAATGAGACATTTTGTCAGTATTGTGTTTTTTTATTTATTTATGTATTTCAAAAGATGCAAGACAATACTGCCAAAATGTATCATTTACTATTTTTTAAATTATTATAAATAACTATTTTTTTGTGAGTCATCATGAACATTTTGCATTTCGGGGATATCATCTTGATGCATTGTAAGACATACCAGTCATGAGTGATGATGAACCAGTGCCTACTGATGATGACCAACACATCTCCCCTGATCTACTGTACCAGAGCCAAGTAAAAAGAGTGGCAATCAAACTGAATAAAATTAGTAGCAGCATTAACTGGTGCTAGTAATTATTATGGTAGTCAATAATAATTCAAAATAATGTTTCTCAGCATTATTTCGTATTAATATTGACTACCTTAATAATTAAAATAAGTAACTAGTTTACTAGTGTAAGCTACTGCTGCTACTGATTTTATTTCAGCTTACCTGTTCAATTTTATTGCCATTCCTTTTAAAATATTGTCTTTATAGATGTATATGTTGTTTGTCTTGATGTTCTTTTCTTTGTTTTACTAATATGACCCAATATATGTTCAGTGATACTTCAAATAATATGTTTAAATAGCATTAATTTCTGTATTGTGTTATATTTTTAAACTAGTAACTGGTGTTAAAAATGTATTTCTACATTAATGAGCCAATGTATTATGGTGTGGGCTGCTGTGGGCCAGAAGGTCAGGGCCACTTTTAGGTCCCAGTCCGCCCCTGGCAATAACGAATGGAAAAAGCGCAGTCAAAGCCCTGGGATTCTGCGTCCCCCGGGGGGCCAGTCGTGAATAAATGACACTCAGTGATAGCCAATGAAATTAAAGCATTTTTGCTTCAAGGATTCATAAATGTGAATCCTTTGTTTTACACATTTTGCTTATGATTAACATTAAATTATAGCAACTGTGAGGTGAGTGCTAATGTGTTTCATAGCTTAAGAAAAAAAAATTCTCAATTGCAAACATGCATTTAGTACTGAAGCATAACTTGATAATGTAATGGCAATATCGTGGCAGGGCGGCATTTTAGGGCATAACACCGGAATTTTGAGCACTGGCTGGGAATCAAACCCATGTCTTCCGCATGACAGACGAATCAGCTACCACTTAGCCACAAGTGCCCTTGTATATTCAGAGCGGATAAAAACAATAAAACAATAATGTTATAGGCTAACATATCATACATCTTTGTAGTCTTTTTGCACACGCGCGGGTGCGTTACAATAATAATAATAATAATAATAATAATAAATTCGGAGAACTTCTACTACTTTGAATTTGAATTTGAAATTTGAATTTGAATTTAGAGCGTACCGTGTTAACATACTTTTTATCTTTGGGTTTTTTATGGGAAGTAGCAAGTCTTTACAAGTCAATAGGCGCCAAGTCCAAGTGAAAGTCACGAGTTATTTATGTTAAAGTCCAAGTTAAGTTGCAAGTCTTTTTATATTTTGTCAAGTCGAGTCTAAAGTCATCAAATTCATGACTCGAGTCTGACTCGAGTCCAAGTCACATGACTCGAGTCCACAGCTCTGATACATACACATATATTTATATATATATATATATATATTATGGCAAGCCGTTTAGGAAAATATTCATGAGAGAATTGAATGAAAACTCTATATATATTGAATGAAAAGTCTGAATATATTGAATGAAACTCGATATATATTGAATGGATTCTGAATATATTGAATGGATTCTAAATATATTGAATGAAACCCGATATATATTGAATGGATTCTGAATATATTGAATGAAAATCGATATATATTGAATGAAAGTCTGAATATATTGAATGGATTCTGAATATATTGAATGAAACTCGATATATATTGAATGGATTCTGAATATATTGAATGGATTCTGAATATATTGAATGAAACCCGATATATATTGAATGGATTCTGAATATATTGAATGAAACTCGATATATATTGAATGAAAGTCTGAATATATTGAATGGATTCTGAATATATTGAATGAAACTCGATATATATTGAATGAAAGTCTGAATATATTGAATGGATTCTGAATATATTGAATGAAACTCGATATATATATTGAATGGATTCTGAATATATTGTCACGAACTAACCGGAATGATCAGAAGACTTAGCACTTAGCGGTTAGCCCATCGGAGAAGTGGTGAAGGGTTTCAGCTGTGACGTGTGGAAAACCGGATGGATTCGGAGCGCCGCAGGCAGCTGGAGCCGGTAGGTGACAGGGTTGATGCGGAGTGTAATGCGGTATGGGCCGATGAATCTGGGTGACAGTTTCTTTGATTCTGTGCGGAGATGCAAATTCTTTGTTGACAGCCATACCTTGTCACCTACATTATACATTCGTCCCGGTGGGTGTCGGCGGCGATGTTGCGTAGCGTAGCGGTGGTTGGCCCTTTGGATAGCTTGATTGGCTTGTCTCCACAGCCGCCGACACCTGCGAACCAACTGTTGGGCCGACGGTACGTCAACCTCCGGTTCTTGGTGTTCGAACATCGAAGGCTGGAAACCGTGGCGGTTGTGAGATAACTCAGCCCATAAGAGATAGCGGGCCCAGGAGCGCTGACGATTGGCAACAAAACATCTGAGATAGCGCTCCAGTTGTTGGTTGGTCCGCTCCGTCTGACCATTAGTCTGAGGGTGGTATCCTGATGACAGACTGCAGGTGGAATTGATCAGACGGCAGAAGGCCTTCCAGAACCGGGCAGTGAACTGGGGCCCCCTGTCCGAGACGATGTCTTTTGGGAACCCATGCTAACGGACTACGTGTTCTAGAATCAGCTCGGCTGTCTCTTTAGCTGACGGGAGTCCGGGGAGAGCCACCAGGTGCACAGCTTTGGAGAACCGATCCACGATGGTCATAATGGTCGTCTTTTCTTCTGAAGCCGGCAGGCCCGTGATGAAGTCGACGGCAATGTGCGTCCAGGGTCGGCGAGGGACCGGTAGTGGCTGGAGCTCACCAGGTGTCGGCTGGTTGGTGGTCTTGGCCCTGGCGCACACTGGGCACGCCTGAACGAACTCTTTGATGTCCTGGATCATGGAGGGCCACCAGAAGGCGCGTTGGACGAACTGGAGGGTGCGTCTGGTGCCGGGATGTCCAGAGATGGGTGATGAGTGGCCCCACTCCATGAAGTCGCTCCTGACCGCTTGAGGCACGTAGAGTCGTCCAGGCGGCACACCTGCCGGTTCGGTCTCCGCTGCCTGTGCCTGGCGGACTCTGGTCTCTAGATCCCAGTGAAGAGGTGCGATAATTTTTGAAGAGGGGAGGACAGGCGCGGGTTCCGCCCGGGTGGCTTCCCCCTCATATTGTCTGGAGAGGGCGTCGGCCTTAGTGTTCTTGGACCCCGGGCGATAGGACAGATGGTAGTTATAATGTTCGAAAAACAGGGCCCACCGCGCCTGCCTCGGGTTAAGCTGCTTGATGTTCTGGATGGTGATTAGATTCTGGTGGTCGGTCCAGATGATGAACGGCTCGCTGGCGCCCTGGAGCCCGTGTCGCCATTCCTCCAATGCCCACTTTATGGACAACAGCTCGCGGTCCCCTACTCCGTATCGCTGTTGAATGGGATCAAATTTTTTGGAGTAGAAGCCACAAGGGTGTAACTTCTGATCTGGACCTCGCTGGGAGAGAACAGCTCCGGCGCCCACATCCGAAGCGTCCACCTCCACAACGAACTGTTTGTTGATGTCTGGATGGAGAAGGATTGGAGCGGTGGTGAAACGTCAACATAATTCATGGAAGGCGGAGATGGCGGTGGAGTTGAGGTGGAAGTGATGAGACGATGGACGGGTCAGGGCAGTTAGGGGTGCTGCAACTGTACTGTAGTCCCTGATGAAGCGACGATAGAAATTCGCAAACCCGAGGAACCGTTGAAGCTGCTTGAGGGTCTTGGGTAGGGGCCAATGACGCACAGCTTCTAGTTTCTGCGGGTCCATGGCCACACCCTGGGGCGAGATGACAAAGCCCAGGAACGTGGTGGAGCGCTCGTGAAAAGCGCACTTCTCCAACTTACAATACAGTTGATGGGCGAGCAATCTCTTAAGGATCGCCCTGACGTGTTGGGTATGTTCTTCAACTGTTCGTGAGTATATCAGGATGTCGAATGCCCACCGCCCCAACATGTCTCGAAGGACATCATTTATGAAACTTTGAAAGGCGGCAGGGGCATTACAGAGTCCGAAGGGGATAACAAGACTTTCATAATGTCCAGTGGGAGTGATGAAGGCCGTCTTCCACTCATCGCCCTCTCTGATACGCACCAAGTTGTAGGCGCTCCGAAGGTCCAACTTCGTGAAAATGGTGGCACCAGAGAGGGCGTCCAGGGCAGAGTTGGTAAGAGGCAGAGGGTGTCGGTTCTTGATGGTAATGTTGTTTAGCCCCTGATAATCGACACATGGGCGAAGTTCACCCCCTTTCTTCTTTACAAAGAAGAACCCCGCGGCGGCGGGCGAGGAGGAGGGCCTGATGGTACCTTGGCGAAGGGCATTCGACACGTATTCCTCCATCGCCCGTGTCTCGGTGGGTGTATAAAAGTATAAATGGCCGCGGGGGGGAGTCGAGCCCGGCTGAAGGTCAATCGCCAGGTCGTAGGGGCGATGAGGTGGAAGATGGATGGCGCGTCTCTTGCAGAACACTTCAGCCAGGTCTCGATAGGCTGGAGGGATGGCGTTGGTGTCGACGTCGGGGGCCTCGGACCCCCTAGAGCACGTCCCAGCCGATGCCGGTAGGCAAAGTTCGCTGCAGGCCGGTCCCCATTGTAGAATCCAGTTATGAGTCCAGGATATGAGAGGGTCATGTTGTAACAGCCACGGATGTCCAAGGATGATGGGTGGTGATGAAACGGATGTTAGATGAAATTGAACCTGTTCGTGATGTTGCTGGATGATCAGGGTAATGGGTTCGGTCTGGGTGGTGATAGGGCTGGATGATAGGGGCCGGCCATCTACAGAAGTGATGCGAACGGGCTGGGATAATGCCTCAGTCTTTACCCCCAGTTCTTTGGCATAAGAAGAGTCAATGAAGTTACCTGCGGCACCGGAATCGATGAACGCGGTGCTCCTGACTTGTTTGTGGCCAAACTGGAGGCTTACTTGGACCGTGAGACGGGAGATATTGGTCGTGGTGGCGAAGAGTTGGAGGCGACCCGGTGAGCTCTTCCCCTCGCTCACCGGGTCTGGGCGTTTCCCGGCCGGAGAGGACAGATGGCTCTGTGGTGGGCTCCTGACCCGCAGTAGGCACAGAGTCCCTCCCTGAATCGCCGTTCCCGTTCTGCAGCGGTCAAGGAGGCGCGTCCTAACTGCATGGGTTCCCCGGCTCCGGTGTCAACCACGGCAGGAGGTGGAGAACCGACAGGTCCATGAGTGGTGGAGGTGACTGTGGTTGGGGTTCGTGGAGTAGAAAACGCGAAGGTGGGTGTTGGCGGCAGGGTTCTCGGGGCCGGCTTCGGGCGAGATAGGAGGCGTTGGTCAATTCAGAGGGCGAGTTGAATCAGACCCTCCAGGGTGGCAGGAAGCTCCCGCCCGGCTAGCTCGCCTTTTATCCTAGAAGCCAACCCCTCGTAACAGGTGGTCCGGAGCGCAGCGTCTCCCCAGGTGGCTTGTACGGCGAAAGTGCGGAAATCAGCCGTGTAGCGGCTCACGGACGAACTTCCCTGCCGCAGGTGGTACAGCTTGGTGTCGGTCTCCACCTCGCCCGCAGGGTGTTCGAATGTTAACTTCAGCTGACGGGTGAATTCATTGTAGGAATGGGCGGTATCCGAGTCATCACGAAGAACTGCCGTGGCCCACTCAGCTGCCTGCCCCGACAGCAACGAGACAAGGAGAGCAATGCGCAATCGATCGGTGGAGTATTTGGTGGCATTGAACTCAAACACCAGATCGAGAGCAGTTAGGAAAACACTGCATCTCCCGTCCGTGCCATCCCACTTATCCGATAGAGCAAGAAAGACATCAGAAGTAGGAGGGGGGAGGGGGGGCGGAGCTGCGGCCGCTGCGACGGGCGAACGGTTAGCCGCGCTAGCAACAGCCTCGCGAAGGGCCGCGTTTTCCTGCCGGAGCTCCGCCACCTCGCGGCGCAAGGCCGCGACGTCTTGGACGCTCCGGCGAAGAGTAGCGAGCTCTCCGTTTAGCTTGTTGATTAGCTCGGCGTGCCGATCAACCACGTCGCAAAGGTGCGCATAATCCGCTGGGTTTACCGCGGAAGACTCAGTCATTCTGTCACGAACTAACCGGAATGATCAGAAGACTTAGCACTTAGCGGTTAGCCCTTTGTAGCGTGGATGGTAAACCCAAATGCGGAAGCACGCGAGTAGGCAGGATAGCCACGCGATTTAGTCTAAGGACTCTCACGAAAGGGGAGCAAGGGAAAAACACAAATTTAACCCGCGTCCTATAAACACACACTCGAATCAGAAAGTAGACCCAAGAAAAGTGAATACTCACAAAATGGCAGACAGGCGATCTGAACCGGCATCGGGCGAACTCAATGACTGAGTGATGTGAAGCGCCATCTTGTCTCCTTTTATGCTTCCTGTTTTAGCGACCGTTCTACTTCCGGGTCCTAGTGCCGGTCGCAAAACGGGTGTGTGTGACATATATTGAATGGATTCTGAATATATTGAATGAAACTCGATATATATTGAATGAAACTCGATATATATTGAATGGATTCTGAATATATTGAATGAAACTCGATATATATTGAATGGATTCTGAATATATTGAATGAAACTTGATATATATTGAATGGATTCTGAATATATTGAATAAAACTTGATATATATTGAATGGATTCTGAATATATTGAATGAAACTCGATATATATTGAATGGATTCTGAATATATTGAATGAAACTCGATATATATTGAATGAAAGTCTGAATATATTGAATGAAACTTGAGAATATTGAATGAATTCTGAATATATAGAATTGTTTTAAACTTTCCATTTCTAAAATGGCATCCGCGGAAATACTTCATTACTTTGTTGAACTGGACGATTTTTTTTGCCACAGCTGATTGTAATTCAAGGGATGTAAACTATTTGGAGCATTTATCACGTCACCTTGAGGATCATATTTCTATTATTGCAATGTTCCTTATGGCTATGAGCAACCGCGTTCAATCAAACAATGCAGAAAGAAATTTGCACATTATTCTTGAACGAATTTATGAGTGTCTGAGTGATATTTTGGATCAAATAACACAAGAAGATGTAAGACAAGTGGATGACGCACACTCTTCTACTCAGAGAGGACGGCCAAGGTAAGTAATGGCTATGGGAACAATTTCCAATTAATGTAGATCAATAATTAAATGCCAGTAGTCAGGGTAAGGTAGCACTCAGTCTGAATTTATGGCAAAAGCAACCTATTGAATCACCTAATAACTCAATGCGATTTTTGTCGGTTTTAATATATAAAAAAAAAAATATGCTTTATTCATATTTTGTTGTTTATTTTTATTTTTTATTTAAGGTACAAAATATCAGTAAGACAGCTGATTCACATGCGTGACTTAGGCTTTACCTGGATGGCCATATCTCGAATGCTGTCTGTGAACATTCGAACACTTTACAACCACAGGACACAACTGGGTTTAGTGGACTATGGGAGTTTCAGCAGCATTTCAAACACAGATCTTGATCGTCTTATTTCTGAGGTTCTAATGCAAACCCCTGGGTCAGGAGAGACCTACATCTCTGGTAGCTTAAGAGGAAGAGCAATCAGAGTTCAGCGGTGGCGGGTTCGAGAGCGTTTAAGAATAATAGATCCAGTGGGAAGAGCATTAAGACGCCGAAGGGTCATTCAGCGGCGGGTCTATGATGTCTCTACTCCTAACCAAGTCTGGTATGTATTGTAAATCAACATTACAACGTTACATATGATTTAACACAAACAAATGAACACATAAAACAAGCTAAATAAATACATCCTGCTTGTGCCTAAATAATAAACTCAATTTGCTCATCTGGGCTGTTTGTCTGGGTTAAAAAATACTTTGGAAAACCATGCCCTAAAATGACCAGTTAATGTGAAATAAATATACAGTACACTGTCCAGACAAAAAAGTCATACACTAATATTTAATTTGATCATCTTTTTCTTTGATTACGGCTTGCATTTGCGTTGGCATTATTTTGAAAAGCTTATGCAATATCACAACTATTATGTCTGTCCAAAGTCACATTAATTTCTCTCTAAGATCACATACTGATAACGCGAGTCAGACCGCTGCGTAAAGTCTTCTCCAGCACATCCCAAATTTTTCAGCAGGGTTAAGGTCAGGACATGGGCGTCGCTAAGCCATTTTATGGGGTCTTTGGCCCTTCCAACATTTGTACTCAGCCCCCCTAAAAATTCTCCATAAACTTCACACAAATTGGTGATCACTTCGTCTCTTTAAAATTTGATATGAAAGTGTCGGCAGACTTCGGCTCCTTCGGCTCCTCCCCGTCTTTCAGCGGGTCTTCAATTCACCATCACAGAGGGAGGGTTAAGGCAAGGTGTGTGGTTTTCGATAAATTGTTATATCTGCATCAGTGCAGTCCTTTCTCATAAATACAGTTTACAAAATGTCATGAGGGATTAATCAGTTAAATCTTAAATCAGTTTCCCCTAGTGAAAATGAAGCCCTTAATACATCACACTCTATGAACCTACTTTATAAAACAATCATGCTGTTGCTGTTTTAATTGGAAAACCTAACTATCTACATAAAACACTGCACAGTGCTTATGGCATTAACTCATTAACTACCATAGAGTTATACACATAAATGATTAAAAATAGTGACAGACAGCATTCAGTGCACTCGGTTCAACTGCATAGCAGTGATTTACAGAGATAGAAAAATCCTTTTTTTTTTTGTAATACATATTGTATTGTATTAAATAATGTCCCAAATCGTAAAAAAAAAACATTTATTAGCCTTAGAGTAGGATTTTTGTCACTTTGATTTGGAAAAAGTTACTTTTTTAAATGAATGACAATGTTTGTCTATATTAATGAATTTGAATAAATAGCCTAGTAGCTATGAAATTTTAAGGGGTTGAATAGAGAACCTACTGTCTTATTTATTTAGCTAAAACACTAAATTAAACTAAATTAATTAAAGTTTTAATATTTATGTTTAACTGTAGATGGAAGGTTTTTCAAGTCACATTTTATGAAATAAAAAGATGTTTTATTCTTACCTGCTGCTCATTTGGAAACCTACTCCCATGTGACCTGAAAAACCTTCCATCTACAGTTCAGTTCTCTGAAAGCGCAGCCTCTCAGGCACATCAACACTGTGTTCCCAACATTGATTGAAGTCTTTGCATCAGAAACTATTTTTCACATTTTTTATGTCTGCCAGTTTCCAACAAAGGAGCAGTATTGTCAAATAATTACAGATACATGTTTGACATTATTGGCACCCACACAGTTTATTCCATTGTCCAGCCTTATAGGTGTGTTGTTTATAGTCTATTGCTAATCAGTGTAAGTGTAAAGTTATATGCTGTTTTCTGGTTACATTTTTCTGATTGTACCTGTACATAGAAAAAGATTTATACGGTAAACAGCGTGTGTGATCAAGAAGATTTGAGTACTGATTCTGAACAAGCCAAATATGTGTTAAACATCAATGGGGGCTGAGCCCCCCTTAAATCAAAATCCTAGAAACGCCCCTGGGTCAGGATTCTGTGGTGGCCAATACCTGTCTGACCATTGCTTAACATCGACCTGACTAACTTAAGTAACCCGAGATCATAACACTACCTGAACCATATCAATTACCAAAGGAATAATCTAAAGAATCTCTTACCAATTTAAAACCAGGTGGTGAGTTTTTTTGCCTGGTCAGTTTATGATGTCATGATAATAGCAATTATTTCATTATATTACATTGTTTTATTTCATTAAATTTCTATAATCTCCTATATATTTAATTAATTTTGGTCTCTAAAGAAAAAGATCTTTTTATGTTTTATAAAAGATGTTTTATAACATTCAATGCATTTCAAGAGATCCTTATAAAAAAAAAGAATTATTTAAATCATCAAGTTTGTCATCTGTGTCCATGTACTATATAGTTAAAAAGCAAGTACAGCAGCATTGGCAAAGGACTTAAAATTTGATGTAAGCTGGTTTAAAAGTTGACCCAAAAAAATTCTTCTCATTTCAGGCATACCGACACAAATCACAAGTTAAATCCATGGGGATTTGTTTTTCATGGTGGAGTAGATGGATACAGTCGCTGCATTACCTACCTGAGATGTTGTACAGACAACAGAGCTTCAACTGCCCTGCAACTTTTCCAGGATGCTGTCAATAATTTTGGACTTCCATATCATGTCAGGGGTGATGCTGGTGGTGAGAACATCAATATTGCACGATTTATGATTGAGAATCGTGGTGGAAACCGGGGTAGTTTCATGGTTGGAAGTAGTGTACATAACCAGAGAATTGAAAGACTGTGGGGAGAATTGAACAGGGTTGTGTCAGCATATTTTAAAGACCTTTTCCTCTTTATGGAAAATTTTGGACTTTTAAATAGCACAGACCCACTTCATATTAGGGCTCTCCACCATGTTTATCTTCAAAGAATCAACAGATCTGTTGATGAATTTAGAAACCAGTGGAACCACCACAGCTTGAGGACAATGGAAAATAGGTCCCCGCTGCAACTGGAATGTTAAATATTCCTCAAAGCCAACATCTTGTACAAATGCAACACCATCAAGATCAACACCAGCAGGATGTGGAGCTAAGACCAATAAATCCATTGACTGATGATGGAAACCATGGAATAGAACTTTTTGTTGCAGCTTGTAACTTGCTTCAAATAAGGGCATAAGATTGACTAAAATACTTTATGCCAATACTGTATGCCCTCAGGCAGGTTCATTGTTTACTGGGGTATGGCTTTTAAAAAGTTTGTGGCGTTCAAATATTTTACCACGGCTAAGAGTCTTCTAACCATAATGTGCTTGAAGTCCTCTATACAGGTCTATTGGTTTAATTCAACTTGAATGCTTGTACAAGAATTTGTAAATATTAAATGAGGTAAACAAATGGTTAGCAGTAAACAAATTTACAAAAATATTAATATCTACCATTAGGCAATGAATTAAGATTCTAATCAAGTGGGGACCGATAGCTTCCATTTCTTTGGATTGACACTTTTGGGTAGGGAAAAAGTGAATTTCCCCCAGTGGAAAAGACTCGCAGAGAACAATAGATAAACATGAACAAGCTATTTATTTTCAGGGCCTTATTCAGTCATTATAGCACTTCAATATATAAATTCTAAACATGTCTGTTGTCCAAAAATAAAAGTTAGCTGCTATAAAACCCTGCCAAATTAGTAGACACTTACTGTAACTTGAACACATACTGTAAATCAGATCTTGCTGGGCAATAACACAAACAGTCCAAAAAGTAAATTTGCCAAAAACCTTAGCATGCAAAACACTGAATAGTTGCTTAAAATTGAACTTTCAAACATTTTACATTTAAAAAAAAAAAAAAAAAAAAAAGGGTAATTGTCTGAACATAAACTGCAGTCCATCTTTTCCACTGCAGAATTTGAGGGGTGGGAAAAAAAAAACAAAAAAAAAAAAACCACCACCAAGATAAAAGCTCTCAAGCCCTTCCAAAACCTGGGGAGTTGCGTATAGCAAAATCCATATCAGATTTGAAATTATCATATTCTACATGTATCGGAATGCGAAGAATATTTTCACAAGTATTGGCCACTGGAAATCGTGAATAGGTGATGAACTCGAGGGATGGCTTTGGAGAGAAACCAAGTGCAGGAATGCGGTCACATCCAGTGAAGAAAACAAGAATTTCTTCCAGCGAGACATCTTTCTTAACTGTAAAAAACAGAATTAGAGCAATAAGATTAAATAATAATTACTTTCACTGCTGAATTGAAAGTTGTAGGGCATAGTATAACTAAAGTAATGAAAAAGTGATGCAAGACTGCCAAATTTAAGCCTGTAAATACCTGTCTTTTGGATACAGTGATATGACCTTGTGTAAAGTGTTAAAATTTTAAAGTTTAACAAAATTGACAATTTACTACCAAATCTACCATTACAAACCTTTTTTACTCAACCTACCTAGCATCAGACAATAGGCAAACAGGGTTCTCAACTAGCTGGTGAAGAGAGTGAAATGTTGATGTGAAGGAGGATAGGAATGGTAATATTTTTTTTTATCGTTTGGTGGACATGAAATAGCGAGCAAAATTGACTGATCTTGACACGTGTGATAAATACGCAAATAGGCAACTCCCTCTCCTCACAGCAGCATAACAGATGTGCACTTGAAAGTATAATAAAATTTTGATAGTAAAGAGGATTTGTGTGAACTATTTTTTTATTCTATACAGGGAACTTACATTCAGCATCCTGAAGATAGTCTTGCCAAAAAGCAAGGGTGTGGCACTCCTGTTGAAATCGATTACTCCCCCTTTCAGAATGAATTATTTGAAACAGACTCTCCAGGTCAGCTGCTGTTAAAGCCTTTTCAGGCTTCATGAAGAGACACATAATTTGCAGAGGGTATCTCTGGAGAGCGTCTAGGACACCAAGAGCTTTTAAGCCATCACAAAACCTTAAAAAAAAAAAAAAAAAAAAAAGTCAACTGCCAATAAAAACAGACCTTCATATCAAACTTGCTAGATATTTACATTTGTTACTCTTTATATTTTATCAGTTGAATAATGAAATGTGCAAGTCTACTGCTACCCAAGTGTAACCAAGGTACAATTCCACGGTAAGGTTTTAGTCACTGACATACAGAGGGGACAAATTTGATAACCCTGTAGATTTTGTAAGTTTGCCCACTGATAAAGAAATAATTCTATCATTATCATAAATTTAAAGGATAGAGACAAAATATCAAAATTAAAAAAATTACATAAATGTTATAAATTGAGTTGCATTTCAGTGAATAAAATAAGTATTTGATCCCCTACCAACTAATAATTCTAGCTCTCACAGAATGGTTGTGTGCTCATGTACATAAATCAATTTTTAAAAATGGGTTCCTAACAATACTTTGCCTTCTCAACCTAAAAGCTTGAGAAGACAACTGTTGAAGTGATTTGCAACCAGAAAATAACCATCAAACTGCCTTGTACTGGAGCTCCATGCAAGATCTCATCTCATGGGGTAAGGATGATCATGAGAAAAGAGAAGGATCAGTCCAGAAATACATAAGAGCTTGTAGTATTGGTAATAATACATCAAGATGGATTGAAAACCTTTAGCATCCGCAAGGTCCCCCTCTCCCCAAGTACACACATGTACAGATCTATCTAAAGTTTGGCAATGAACAGATAATTGTAAATAAATGAAAAATAAATAATAAAAAGTGCTCAGATGAGACCAAAATTGAGCTCTCTGGCACCAACTTGGGAGGAAGAAAAATGCTGACCATCTCCCCAAGAACACCATCCCTACAGTCAAGCCCAGAAATGGAAACGTCATGCTTTGGGGCCAAGTTAGAGGCATATTACAAAATCTGCATGGGATCCACTGTACATCACCCTGTAAACAAACCAATTATAGTTTTAAGATAATCTAAGGAAAAACCCTTATTCAATCTTAAAATTAAATGTATCATATAAAGTCAAAATTCTATATTGTTTCTATGATGGCTAATTTATTATTCAATTTTTGTGCATACAAAATATTTAGCCATCCATCTCTCTCTCCTTTTTCTCTATACATTTTCCATCATCATAATATAAAAAAAATATATTAATCACAATTGTATTTTTACTTAATATGCATATTTGTAGATAATTTTTTTATTTAATTAATTCATTTTGTTGCAACAGTGAGGTGTTTCTTGGACAGCCAGAGTACCAGTACATGCCAGGGTACCCGTACATGGACAGTGTGTGCATTCTGCAGATTATTGTACAATAGTAAAGTAGGCAAATATTTTTTAACAAAGCAGAACATAAGCAACTGTTAACCACGAAACTAAATTAAATTTCATTTGTATAGCGCTTGTAACAATTTTACAAAGCAGCTTTAAACAATCTAAAGAATTATTGTAATCTAAATCTCAATTTCTGCTAGGAAATAATACCTTTCACAAGGTGCACGGGTCCGCTGGAGGACATACCAATGAGCCAAGTCCATTGCAGTCTCTTCTTTGGTTTTCAGTGTCACGTGCACATTATGACCAGCAAGACTAATTAAATTGGCTGCCCTAGCAACTGCATCTTCCAATTGCGAGTCTGTCTCAGCTTCCAAAATCTAAAATATTACATTAACATTAGTACAATACATACAGTTACTGAAATTAAAGTTTATGGTTATTAGCGAATAAGTAATTAAGTAAAATCATGGTGGGGGGGGGGGGGGGGGTGAGAACTCACCGATTGCACCTGTGACCTTGTTTCATCATCACTAATATGTTCGATTTTGGCCTTTACATTGTCTGGACCCTTTTGAAGACATTCATACAAAACATCAGATAAGAAGCACGGACTCTGTCCCCCATGGGCAAGTGACATGGCCATGATCTGACCAGCACGGAAGTATCCGTTGTCTTTCATTGCTGTTGATAGTTAATAAAATTGAACATTATGACCAATTATCCGACTTTGTCTAATGATAGTACAGCAAGATCTCATGTTAACATAAGGAACCCAATATCTTAAGTGCCTATATTGTCCCAAAGTTGAAGAAATCAAATTATATATAATATAAAGTTAAAGCATAACACAAAAAGAATTTTGTCCTTGATTATCACAAATATAAATACAATACCAGTTAATAATAATACAAAACAAAAAAAAAGTACCTCTGGAATTGCATGTGAGAACTCTAGCATTAGGTGGACCCTCAAAGATTCCGATATTATCCTTGATTTCATGAAGGCATAACTGGAAAAACTCCCGGGTAGGTCCTCCATTGTCAACAGCACCCTCGGATATTCCATAATCATCTGTGAACTTTATATCCATCTTTTTTTCTGGTGCAAAATTGGATCGGCACATGGCTCTGGAAGCTCCATCCCACACATTCCTTCTTATTATGTTAAAGCGCACAGTGTCGTCATTTTTTATTCTTGAAGTAATCTGCTCCATTATTCCTTCCAAACTTATCACTGAATCACTAAAATAATAAACATGTAATTAGTGTTGAGCTAAATATAACTAACGTGGAACAAAAATTATCATCAGGATTTTCCCGTAATTATGCATTTAATAATATTAAATAAGTTTTGTAGCTTAAATATCTTAATTCCATCTCTACCTCTGTAGTTTTCACTAGGGCTGGGTAACGAAACTCAGTGCCAATATGACACAGGTAACTAAATAACCGGTATGTACTAGAATCAAATCAGAGTGCAGATTTTGGTGTCACACGAAAAATTATTTCTCGACAGAAAATGGACATGAATGCAAGTCAAAAAGCTTTAATACAAATCCAACTAATCTTTTACTAATACGAGTGTCCATGTTTTTACATTCTGACTTAAAACTAAATAAAAGACCATTCTTTAAATGTTATCCAGCATTTTTGCTGCTCATGTTTTTAAGTATTGGTTCAGGCACTGGTACTGTTTTAAATGCATCAATTCAGCACTGGTACCCAAGAGATACCCAACCCTAGCCTTCATTGTAACCTTTTTCTGGAGTGGTAACAAATGTGCTGCTTCCTCACTCAACTTATTCTCATCAGTTAAAGATTTCTATTAAAAACGTTAAGAATTGTAATTTAGTCCAAGACTATTTCTGACCTCTCATTGGTTCTAGCAGTCAAAGATCTTGAAATGGCTTCTTGGAGATCAGGATCATCAGATAGATATTCTTCCTCAAATAGGTCCTGATAAGTACTACAAAAGGAAAAACGTATATGAACTGAAACATGTTTGCAAGGTCAAGATACAATAATTTTTTTGCATATGGTAATTTTGAAAACAAACATTGTAACAAACTACAAAAAAAAAAAGATTTTTTAAAAACAGAATAATGCAAAAAGGTAACCTGTAGGGGGTTCTGGTTAAATTATAGCTGGATGCACTGGAGGCAGTTGAGGATATAGCACCAGAGATGGTAGGGGTATGATCACTGGATACGGCAGAGGTGGGGGTAGCTGAATGGTTATGTGGGTCATCATTTGAATTTAAATTTGTGCCACAGGACAAGCCATTGGTGGGATTACTGCAGATAGCAGACGATATAATGGGAAAGACATCTGTGTTACCACTGGAGATTACAGAAGCTTGACTGGGCAAGGTGTGAATACTATCAATGGTAATGATGGCAGCACAACTAGACATGGTATTGTTGTCTTTTGAGCTGCTAGGTTCATCTGTAAAAACAGCTTGGTTGGCTGCACACCAGATAATTTGATCACCACTGGAGAGGGACTGTGTGGCATCTGTGGAGACAATAACTTTAGAGATGAGTAAAAAACAAAAATATATATTTCTGCAGTTATGGTTGTATTTATTTAAATTTTATTGTACTTAAACATGTGTAACTTATGCCAATTTTCATGCCAGTTTATGCAAATCAAAAGTCCTGCATCTCAAAATATTAAAATATTTACTCATTTACAACACAGAAATGTCAAACTTATTGTCTGTGTGGCATGGCAAGGGAGGGGGAATCAGCCTGTGGCACTCCAAGTTTGTCAGCAGAAAAAAGCATGGAGTGCTCGGAAATCTACTGCCAGACAGCAGCATTGACTTGGAAAAAGACAGTTAACCAAGAATGGCATCACCACCCAACTGTGGAAACTGTGGCTCTTGATGCACTCCCGAACATCTCTTCCCCTTGTAAAGCTCTTTAAAGTTTTTAAATCAGCTTTGTTTGGCTGTAAAGCTTTGTTTTTTGCTAGGACTTCAGTCATCTCTGCTGCTTATGCACCTTTCCCTACCACACTTCTCCCTTCCAGCCAACTTTCCATGATTATGCTTCGATACAGCACCTTCTGGGTGAGTATGTAATGTACTTCTTTCAAGTATGTAATGGTTCCCCTGCGTACAGTACACTGAACTAGACAGAGATGCATTGTATTTATACTGTATGAACATTTATTCAAACTCAAAATTAAATATTCCAATATTTATAAAATTTCATATTAGCTGTAATCATTGAAATTAAATCAGAATGCAAGTTTTGTTTTTAACAAAGGAAGTGAACTTTTTTGATATTCTTATTTTTTAAGATGCATTGTACATTTAGATGAAAATACCATTTATGTCATCTGATGCTTCTTGGGGTTCACTGCTGTTTGTCTGTTGACTGTCTCCATCTGGAATTGACTGCAAATTGAAATAAATTAAGATGAGAAATGTTACTTGATCCAAAATAACAGTACTAGTTAAAATTTTTGCCACGTGACTGTGCCAATCTGAGCAGGAAACGTTTTAGCCATGTAGCCTGCCTGGCCAATCTGGATCGGACCACATGACCTTTTTTTCATGTATATTTCAGAGTCCAATCTTTACACTTCCTAGCAAACTGAAGATTTTTTTTCTGATAAGTTGAGTTTAACTTACTAGAGTTTTTCTAATGGACACGGCTGTATAGTCCCAATCCTGCGAGTCCCCATCACATTACTATTTTTCCAGGTTTTGATAATGTGTTGAATGGTTCTTAATCCAGTTTCAGTAATTTCAAATCTCGTTTTCTTTGATAACTCAATAACTTGAACCTCCTGAAATAGTGCATTTTTTGACCAGGCAGTGCATGTGTGCATTTCTTTCTCTTTAATATTACTTACAAGCTCCTTTTCCTCCGTTATAAGCACCTTGTCTGGTCTGACATAAATGGACTTTTGATGAAACAGTTTTTTCACAAGCGCACCAGTCAGACTCTGTTTGGGGCTAAGGGATGGCACCACTAGTTTATTATGGCATGGTAACAAAATCTGTAACCTGAGGAGAAAACAAGTACTGCAAGTCAAACATTTGTGACATAATAAATAGATAAATGTTTTGGGTGCACATTAGTAACAAATTGCTTAAAACAAATAACATTCTACCCATTATAGCCATGATACTACATTTAAAATACAAGTTCAAAATGATAGTTTGAGTATTTCCCTTAAACTTAACAAGACTTACTTACGGGGAGCAACAATAATGCATTTGTCATGCTCTCAGCTCTCCGCGCTGATCTAAGACCGCTCTTGTCAATTGACATTTCCTTTCCCACGCTGTCAAGCTCCTCATCACGCGCCCTTGTTTTCCCACGCTGTCATGTCACTTCCACGCCCCGCTCCGCCCCGCCTGCACACCGGTTTCTCATTCAGCGCTGATTTATCTGTGCTTATAAGGAAGCGCAGCGCACTGGATCCTCGCCAGATTATTGTGTCCCATTGTACCAGTTTTCTCGCGTTTAATTTGATAGCCCTCACGTTGCCAAGTTTGTTTCCGATTCTCGTTTTTTCCCTCCTCGCCTTTCGATTCTGATTTGATTGCTACGCTGACGGATTACACGGCTCCCGACTCAACGCGCGCTCTCTTGACTACGGCTTATCTTCACGTCTCGGCACAGACACCACGCTGACGGACTTCACGGCTCCCGACCCAACGCGCGCCTTCACGACCACGGCTTATCTTCACGTTTGGCACAGACACCACGCTGACGGATTACACGGCTCCCGACTCAACGCGCGCTCTCCTGACTACGGCTTATCTTAACGTCTCGGCACAGACACCACGCTGACAGATTTCCCTGCTCTGCTCGCTTTCACTCATCCTCGACCAGACAACGCCTCGTTCCTGCACCTGCGTTTGGACCCGCCTCTACGCACCGACGGACATCACGCCTTTCCGTGATCATCGTTCTGACAGAATAATCTGGCCATACGATGGATCCAGCAGGATTAGACAGGATGAGGCAGGCGCTGGAGAATCAAGGCGCTCTCCTTGGTAAACATCAGGAGGAACTGGTCACTACCAGACAGACGCTCGCTGACGTCACCGCTCAAATGCAACGTCTTCAGGTGCCCGTAGCACGGTCCATGGACCCTCCACGAGAGCCACGCCTGCCAGCCCCTCCCACTTATGGTGGAGAGCCAGGTACATGCAGATCCTTCCTGTCACAATGTTCTCTGATTTTTGAACTGCAGTCCTCCACCTTCTCTTCAGAGAGATCCAGGGTCGCCTACGTGATCACTCTTCTCACAGGTAGGGCCCGGGAATAGAGCACCGCCCTCTGGGACGCGCACGACCCATGCTGTGACACTTTTGCTGACTTTTCTGCAGAGATGAAAAGGGTTTTTGACCGATCTCACGTCGGCAGAGAGGCCGGCACCAAGCTACTACGCCTCCGCCAGGGGTCGCGTTCCGCTTATGACTATGCCATCGAGTTTCGGACCTTAGCTGCCTCAAGCGGATGGAACGCCAGAGCACTCTCCGACGTCTTCCTGGAAGGTCTGTCGGAGGCACTCAAGGATGAGTTAGTTTCTCGTGAACTTCCTTCTGACCTCCACGAGCTCATGGATCTCGCTGGGAGGATTGACTCGCGCCTTCGCTCAAGGCAGCCAACCCGGAGGTCGCCACCAACCAGAAGACCTTCGCCCCCCAGGGCGCCCCGTCCCTCCTCTCCTCGCGCGCAGATTAATCAGGAGGAACCTATGCAGCTGGGCAGAACCCACATCTCCGATGAGGAGAGACGCCGCCGCCGCCTAGAAAGAGCCTGCTTTTACTGCGGGGGCTCAGGTCACATGCTGAGGGACTGTCCGTTAAAAGGAGGCGCCCTCTAGTCAGACTGGGAGCCCTAGAGGGCGCTCCTCCCGATAAACTCCCAGAACCACGCCCACTGCTCTCGGTAACCCTAGTCATCAGCGGCCAGACTCATCCCATTCAGGCGCTCATCGACTCCGGCTCTGATCGGAATTTGATCAGCTCTGCGACGACCAGGGCGTTACAGATCCCCTGCACACCGCTGGATCATCCCCTGTCCGTCCAAGCTCTAGATGGAAGCCCCCTTCCAGCCATCACTCACAGAACCCTTCCACTCACCCTAAGAACATCTGGAAACCACTTTGAGGAGATCTCCTTCTTCGTTATTAACAAGTCCCACGCCGCCTTAGTTCTCGGTCTTCCGTGGCTAGCTCTTCACAGTCCCCAGATTGACTGGATCAAGCATGTGATCACGGGTTGGAGCCCCTCTTGCGCCACGTCATGTCTTCACTCTGCACTCCCTACACTTCCAACCACCGCCAGGGCCGAGTACACCCCAGATATCGCCAACGTCCCTGCTCATTATCACGACCTCCAGCAGGTCTTCAGCAAGACCCGAGCCAGGTCGCTTCCTCCTCATCGCCCGTACGACTGCCCCATCGACCTTCTCCCCGGCACCTCTCCGCCCAAAGGCCGACTATACTCCTTGTCTCGCCAAGAGAGAGAATCCATGAACACCTACATCACAGAGGCCCTCGCTGCCGGTATCATCCGCCCATCCTCCTCTCCTGCGGGGGCAGGCTTTTTCTTCGTGAAAAAAAAGGACGGGTCCCTTCGTCCATGCATAGATTACAGGGGCCTCAACGAAATTACCGTCAGGAACCGCTATCCACTTCCACTCATGGCGACTGCCTTCGAACTGCTCCAGGGGGCCGACACGTTTACGAAACTTGACCTAAGAAATGCTTACCACCTTGTCCGTATCCGTGAGGGAGACGAGTGGAGGACAGCCTTTAACACCCCTACGGGACATTATGAATATCTGGTGGTCCCCTTCGGCCTCACTAACGCTCCCGCCGTCTTCCAATCTCTCATTAATGATGTTCTCCGCGAGTTCCTCAACTCCTTTGTATTTGTTTACCTGGATGACATTTTAATTTTCTCCCAAGGATTGGAGAAACATCGTCACCACATTCGCCAGGTCCTCCAGAGACTCTTAGAGAATAACCTATATGTCAAAGCGGAGAAGTGTGAGTTCCACACATCCTCCACCACCTTCCTGGGGTTCGTCATCTCCCCGTCCATGTTGGAGATGGAGCCAACCAAGGTCCAGGCTGTCACTAGCTGGCCCACACCAACCTCACGGCGAGACCTCCTACGGTTCCTGGGGTTTGCCAACTTCTACCGCCGTTTCATACGAGGTTTCATCACCATCGCCGCTCCCCTGACCTCGCTAACCTCCACAAAGACCCGGTTCTGCTGGGATAAGGAAGCTGATCAAGCCTTTGCCAGGCTCAAGCAAAGATTCACCTCTGCTCCCATCCTCACTATCCCTGACCCTTCACTTCAGTTTGTGGTGGAAGTTGACGCCTCCAATACTGGGGTTGGTGGGATCCTCTCCCAAAGGTCCACCCAGGATAACAAGATGCACCCATGCGCATTCTACTCCCGTCAGCTAACCCCAGCTGAGAAGAACTATGACGTGGGAGACCGAGAACTCTTGGCCATCAAGCTAGCCCTGGAGGAGTGGAGACACTGGCTAGAGGGGACTGAGCTCCCATTTCTAGTGTGGACCGACCATAAAAACCTGGAGTATCTACGTACAGCCAAGAGACTCAATGCACGCCAAGCCAGATGGTCACTATTTTTCTCCAGGTTTAATTTCAGCCTGTCCTACCGGCCAGGCTCAAGGAATTCCAAGCCAGACGCCCTCTCACGCCAGTTTTCACCCTCTCCGGAACCCACATCCGAGGATACTATCCTCCCGTCCCACTGCCTCGTCGCCGCCATGGAACTGGACATAGAAAGCAAGGTTCGGCAGGCCCTGACCCAGGAGCCCGGACCTAGTGATGTCCCACCCAACCGTCTCTTCGTTCCCCCTTGCCTGCGCTCACAGGTTCTGGAGTGGGCCCATGGATCCAAGCTATCGTGTCACCCAGGCGCTGCTCGAACTCTCTACATCGTCCAGCAACGATTCTGGTGGTCCACGTTGAGGAGGGACGTGCCCAGATTCGTGGCAGCCTGTGACATCTGCGCCCGCTGTAAAAAGGATAACCGGCCGACTGCTGGCCTTCTCAGACCTCTACCGGCTCCCCGACGCCCTTGGTCCCACATTGCGGTGGATTTTGTCACCGGCTTACCCTCTTCCGATGGGCACAACTGTATCATGACCATCGTGGATCGCTTCTCCAAATCGGTGCACCTCGTGCCCCTTCCGAAGTTGCCATCCGCCAAGGAGACCGCAGAACTACTCGTCCTCCATGTATTTCGGCTTCATGGCCTTCCCACAGACATCGTGTCAGACCGGGGTCCTCAGTTCACCTCGCGGTTTTGGGGTGCGTTCTGCAGGCTCGTCGGAGCTACTCCCAGCCTCTCATCAGGTTTCCATCCCCAGTCCAACGGACATACTGAGCGCATGAACCAAGTGTTAGAGGTCTCTCTCCGCTGCATGACGACCCGGGACTCTACCACCTGGAGCAAGTTTCTCCCTTGGGTCGAATATGCCCACAACTCTCTGCCTTCCGCTTCGACAGGCTTGTCCCCGTTCCAGTGCTGCTTAGGCTACCAACCCCCACTCTTCCCAGTCCAAGAAATAGAGGTGGAGACCCCGTCAGCCCAACACTTCGTCCGCTGCAGGCAAACGTGGCTACGCGCCAGACGAACCTTACTACGTGCCATCTCCTCTTACAAGAAACAGGCGGACCGCCACCGCATCAAAGCCCCCAAGTACCGTGTGGGAGACCGAGTCATGCTCGCCACAAGGGACATCCCCTTGAAGACTCTCTCACGCAAACTCTCCCCCCGTTTCGTCGGTCCTTTCACGATAACTAGGATAATCAACCCATGCGCGGTCCGACTTCTTCTCCCCTCGTCCATGCGACGGATTCACCCCACTTTCCACGTATCCCAGCTGCGACGCGTCATCAGTTGTCCATTAAGTTCGTTAGGGGGGGGGGTACTGTCATGCTCTCAGCGCTCCGCGCTGATCTAAGACCGCTCTTGTCAATTGACATTTCCTTTCCCACGCTGTCAAGCTCCTCATCACGCGCCCTTGTTTTCCCACGCTGTCATGTCACTTCCACGCCCCCGCTCCGCCCCGCCTGCACACCGGTTTCTCATTCAGTGCTGATTTATCTGTGCTTATAAGGAAGCGCAGCGCACTGGATCCTCGCCAGATTATTGTGTCCCATTGTACCAGTTTTCTCGCGTTTAATTTGATAGCCCTCACGTTGCCAAGTTTGTTTCCGATTCTCGTTTTTTCCCTCCTCGCCTTTCGATTCTGATTTGATTGCTACGCTGACGGATTACACGGCTCCCGACTCAACGCGCGCTCTCTTGACTACGGCTTATCTTCACGTCTCGGCACAGACACCACGCTGACGGACTTCACGGCTCCCGACCCAACGCGCGCCTTCACGACCACGGCTTATCTTCACGTCTCAGCACAGACACCACGCTGACGGATTACACGGCTCCCGACTCAACGCGCGCTCTCCTGACTACGGCTTATCTTAACGTCTCGGCACAGACACCACGCTGACAGATTTCCCTGCTCTGCTCGCTTTCACTCATCCTCGACCAGACAACGCCTCGTTCCTGCACCTGCGTTTGGACCCGCCCTTACGCACCGACGGACATCACGCCTTTCCGTGATCATCGTTCTGACAGCATTAACATTACTGTATTTGATTTACATCAGTAAAACTTAGCTATTCAGAATGTACAATAAACTTCTATATATATAATTTAATTTGTACAAGCCTATTTTAATTGTACTAACACAAAAGCCCAAAACAGATACAATTAACAGGTTAAAACTTATTATTGTTAAAATACTCTTACCTGCATGAACCCACAATTGGCTGGAAGGCCTCAGTTATTGCCTGCATTACTTTGATAGAGTCCCAGGTACAGCTAAGTTCTAAAGCAGACTTAATGTGTACATTTTCAAATAGCCAAGCTTTTGTTGCACGCCTTGGCACATGCGTATATGTATGGTCCGGCAGAAGAATCACCTCTTTTGTGAATAGTTGAGCGACAGAATGTGAATCTGCATGAAACCTTAAATATAAGAAAAAAATAATAATAATAATAAATCAGCATAGCCAGGAGGACCTGTGTGGGGGGGCTGGTCCCTATGCCTGTCTGTCCAGCTAGATTTTGTCAATGTCACAAACATGACTGAACAGAATTTAATGAAAATTTTGCAGTACATGTATATCTGCCTAAAGTTTAACAAAAATCAAAATGTTTAGTAAAAGAGATGCTTTGAACAGTTATGCGCTGGATTTAATAATCTGCAACTATAAATATTAATTAGAAAATCTAAACTAAATCACATGACCCCTGGGGATCCATAGAAAACAACACCATATGATGTAACAAACAATTTTCATTTTTATATTATTTATTTATTTTTAATAAGGATTCATCATCTTTGTTGGAGTCAGACATGTACCTGGGCATCAACCTAAACAATATCACTTATTAGATAAAAGCTGATTTTAGCATTAATATTTTAACTACTTCTACAATCCATTTCCTCCTCTTTTCCACGTCCGAGTACTTATACTAGTATTGTATAAAGTGATGTTTGGTAGCGAGAGTGAAGACGGTTACACTCACTGATTCGTATTCAAACCAAAAACAAAGGCAATCAAGCCGAAGCAGTTAAGAGTCCAGTTGATGTGCAAACAGAATTAGGCATAAGGTGAACTTGTAGCCAGACAACAGGTCACACATTAAATCATTCACAGAGAGCGAAATTAATTAGAGCAAACCACAAAGAAACTGACCGTAACAGCCTACTTCGAAATGCTTGGCTTATATACAACGCAAATCAACTGGGAAAACCAAACGCAGCTGTGAGAAAAAAGTAATAACAACCTGTGGCGGGTTTAAACGTATTTGAATGTGGAAATCTCTTCTGTAGCGCTAGTCGGAATTGCGCGCCGTGGGAAATGTGTTTAAAGTTCCAACATAGGACCAACATAATTTT